>NC_134269.1:155654117-155966764 GCF_031893055.1 Leptodactylus fuscus
CCATTTGTGTTATATACAATGCAATTCATTGTACCATGATAAAGAACAAGCTGTATGTATAGACACTGGCACGGCTACATACGACATATTATATACGACATATAATATTAACGTCATATTAATATTATATCAGCTGTTGACAAACAAACGTCAAAAAGAAATACTTGGCAGTTGTTTTTCCTAATTAAGTTTAGATTTTTCTGTTCTTTATAGTTCATCAATATAATCGTATTTTTCACTTTTGCTATCAAAGCAACTGCAGCAATTACTATCGCCTGATGTAAAATCTATTATCGTATATAGCTCCGCACATAATAGCTGCAAAAGAACATACTGTAGAGTAATTTTGTCTGTCAATAAAATTGCATCTTTTTTCCCACGCAGCCAAAAAAAAAGAAAAAGAAAATGTAAATTTGAAAAATAACACAAATGTCACAAATTGTTTCCGTAAAAAAGATAATAAACAGTGGCACATACCAGCAAAATGGATATGTATTACTTGTGGACATATCTGCATTTTATCATACTAGATGACACTCCATGTCAGTTCTGTTTTTCAATACCAAGAGTTAAAGAAGCCGTTTTCAGATGATAAAAACATATTTTAGATTTGTAATGCAGTATATACTGTGGTCATGGTGGAATTATATATATTTACATATGTGCATCTATACAGGCTGCTCTGTTATCAGATGTGAGGGATCCATTAGTACAGGGCAATGGATGGATCTCCAACACAATGCTGCCAATGTAGAAGGGAGTATGGGAACAACGCTACTCTTTAATTCTACTATATCAATGACTGTTGACATTACATATACATTACATATACTCTTCTTTTTGGAAAAAGATACTGGCAAAGTATGGCACTCTAGCACTAGTTGGACACAGTATAGCTCAATTTGGACATTATCTGGATATACTTTCAGCGAGCATAATACTTCATTATAGAGATGGTAGAGATGGTAGAGGTTCTCTACAAGACTATACAGTTGAAAAAGGAGCGGCCGTTTAGCTCCAAAACGCGTTATGTTTATGGTATTAATAAAGGAATTTGATTGAAGATGTCCTGGTAAGAGCTGATACTTCGCTCTGGTCCTTCTGGAATATTCTGATGTCCCCCACTCCCCTGTGATGGTGATCCAGCAGCTGCTTTGAGTGAACACCTGATATTTATTCTGCAATCTGAGGTGTTGTGACCTGTTCACAACCATCAAAGGTGAGCGCAATCCTTTTCACATACTATAATACTTACCTCTGACTTGACATACTACACCAGATTTTGCTCAGTACTGTTGTTTTTTTGTATTTTTGTTAGTGTACTAGCTACATGAGGACATTGTATGCCATGCAAAATACGGCACCCTGACTAATGTATTATGCACAACATATCTAGGAATAAACTGTGCACTATATACAGTATATCTTTATTTGCAATACATGGGTGCAATTTGACGCTGTCCATGCCAGATGCTTAAAGGAGCTCTATCAGCAAAATCATGCTGATAGAGCCCCACATATGCGTGAATAGCCTTTAAAAAGGAAATTCAGTCACCGTAAAAGTTATATTAAACTACCCCCCCCCCCCCCCGTTTTAAAATAATAACCTAAAAAAGAATGTGATCAACTTACCGAACGTGCACACTGGGCGGGCATTCAGGGTGCGCCGTCTTCTTCTTCATCCCCGCCTCTTCTTCCTCTGATGTCCTCCAGTCCCGTCCTCCTCCGGCGCTCGCTCGCGGACACTGATATAAAAAACCAGCCTGGGCGCATGCGCAGTAGCATGCGGCTTCTACTACAGCTACTGCGCATGCGCCCAGGCTATCACTGTCCGTTCGCGAGCGCTGGAGGAAGACGGGACCGGAGGACATCGGAGGAAGAAGAGGCATGGAAGAAGATGAAGACACACCCTGAATGCCCGCCCACAGTGCACGATCCGTAAGTAGAGCACATTCTTTTTTAGGTTATTATTTTAAAACGGGGGGGGGGGGGGGGTAGTTTAATATAACTTTTACGGTAGCCTTTTTAAAGGCTATGCACGCATATGTGGGGCTCTATCAGCATGATTTTGCTGATAGAGCCCCTTTAACCAACAATCATAAAGTCCCATAGCAGAACTGAGTCCTGGGTTTAAATCTAGTCAAGGACAACATATGCCTGGAGTTTATATGTTCTCCCCGTGTTTGAGTGCCTTTCCTCCGGGTACTCTGGCTTTCTCCAACAGTCCAAATACATACTGATATGGAATTTAGATTGTAAGCCCTACTTGGGACAGTGAGGGTTGACAATATATGTATAACATTATGTAAGCAATAAGGAGGTAAAGTAAAATAAATAAATAAATAAATAAATAAAATTTCTTAAATTCCAAAAACGTGGAAAATTGTGCTGTACAGAATATACTGTATGTGGAATTGTTTCCATCCTAAGCCATACATTTGTTTGGACTACAGCAAAACGCCCATGCTTTTGTATGCAATGCTCACTTCGGTAACAAACAATATCATTGAACACCCAGTATGAAGAAAATTGCACCTTCCAGACATATTGCATATGGCACGTGAATTAATGTTTTCTACTTGACGCCAGTCTAGATGAGAAAGATCTTCGTCTACTTTACTTACGGAAATGGTTCTTCAATCCGTTAATGTAGATGATTGAAAACACCTGTTTATTTCCTTGAAATGACTTCCTTCTTACTGTGTGAGATTAGAGCTTGCCACTCTCTAGAGATAAGCTTTGTTAGTATTTTATCAACTCCTTTGGAATTGAAAGTACGCACTTTGTGCATGTGTTTCTAAGTGTCTGACCATTTCAAAGACTGCACAAATTTGTCACTTTTTATGAATGTCAAATCCTTCTTAGAAATAAAGATGTGCTACATAGTTGCAAAATTCTTAAAAATAACCCAGTGTACAAAGGATGAAAGAAGAAACAAACATTTGTATTGCGCTTGTACCCACTAGGGTCAGTTTTATAGTAATTGTACCCACTAGGGTCAGTTTTATAGTAATTGTACCCACTAGGGTCAGTGTTATAGTAATTGTACCCACTAGGGTCAGTGTTATAGTAATTGTACCCACTAGGGTCAGTTTTATAGTAATTGTATCCACTAGGGTCAGTTTTATAGTAATTGTATCCACTAGGGTCAGTGTTATAGTAATTGTACCCACTAGGGTCAGTTTTATAGTAATTGTACCCACTAGGGTCAGTTTTATAGTAATTGTACCCACTAGGGTCAGTTTTATAGTAATTCAATTTGCCTCTCTGTACATTTTCAAGTGTGTGAAGAAATCAGAGGACTTAGAAGAAATCCACACAAGAACAAGGAGAACACACAAACTCCATGCACATGTAGACTTTGGGGATATTCAATCCCAGGACACAGTGCTTCAAGGCACTAAACAATAATCTGCCATGATATGCTTACGGTTTCTTCACACATGAGAATAAAAATATCAGATTTAGGCAAAGTTCTGTAAACCAGTGTACACAGGATGATTGAAGAAACAACAGAAATTTGTAATGTGCTTTTCTCAGTTAAGATACTCAAAGGACAGAGTGAGTTTGTGCGGCAGGGCAGTCAGTAGCTGATATGTACATGCTCATCCTCAGTACCCACTATGTTCAATTTTATAGGAAGACAATTTACCTCTCAGTATACTGTATATTTTTCAAGTGTGGGAAGAAATCTGAGTACTCAGAAGAAACTCACAAGAACAAGAGCAAGAGCAAAAAGAACATACAAATGACACTCAGATCTAGACCTTGGGAATATTTAACACAGGATTCTGCACTGCAAGGTAACAATGCTAATCATTGAGCTTCCATGGTCGGCTTATGGTTTATTTCACTCAAAAAATGTGTGAAGGCAGCACACAGGTATAAGAAAAGTCTTGTGGGTGCCAGTTACCTGCGCCTGCTAGGAAGATCCTACAGCTTACCTTATTGAAGTTACATGCTCGCCGTTGCTTTTTGACTAAGTTGGTGTTTGGACCAATCCTGAAACTCTCCTTTTACACATACTCACATTGATCTGGTGACTGTGATTCATTTATATGGGCTTCAACTATCTATTGGGACTTCATTGCAAAAACTGTATTTCCTTCATTTCATGTGCCTGATGAAGGGATTCTCCCGAAATGTCACAGTATTAATAAAGGGATTTTTTTGAAGTATAACTATTTGAAGTGCCGTTCTATTCTATTTTTTTGGTATATGGTTTATTTCACACAGGGTTTTTTAGCTGCATTTTGCTTTAGGTGTAATCAGTTTTTATTGAGTTTTATAAGAAACAGGGTAAATGCACAGTACAGAATACAAGCAATTGTGCGAACACCATAAATGCAAGTTCAAAAACACGCGAGGAAGGAGAAGAACAGGGGTAAGAGAAAGAGAGAAAGGGGAGACCAAAAGGCATTGGGGACACACAGACATTGAAGGGGGAGACGGGATGAGGGGGCAGAGGTCACCAGGGCCTGAATTTCACTTTAGACTGGGTCATTACAATTTTATCCAAATCTCCTGTCCTCATTGCGGTTGCTTTTTTCTAGTATAGTGGCTTATTGGCACCTTGGTGTGATCTTGACTATGGTTTGCTTTATGTAGTGATGGGGTGTTCAGGGTGTTAATGTGTCATATTAAAAATGACTTATTAATATATATTAAAAAAAGATAAGTGTATATAGTTCTATCCACTCTCCAAAATTATCGATTCATAAGGCGGCCAAAACCTTTAAATTTACATCCTCATTTTAAGAGCCTTGAAATAATTTAACAAAAATGTATAAAGGTTCCTACAATGACGGATAATGTATTACTTGTATTCCATTACTGCTTTACCTAACAAAAGTGGACTTGCCCTGAAACATTTCATATTTGGCAAAGCACATTAAAAATTTACATTAATGTTCCTCATCCAATAGGTTGTAGTTGTAAACATACCTGTTAGAGAATTAATCCATGTTATGTGACATACAGTACTGATTTATTTCATTACCTGCAAAACAAATTTACGTACATTTTCTATATTTTTAAGTCATACATAAACTGAACAAGTCATCGAGGAAGCTTTAATGTCCGTTATTATGTTTATTTCTTTGTTTTATTACTTTAAGCAATCAGAAATAACCGAAATCCATTTCAGCCTGAAATGACTTTTTTTCTCCAGCTGCATGATGTACGCACATACCGAGGACAAGTAATAGTTCATTTAGGACTAAAAGCAAATCTTTGTTTGTAAATCATTTCAAGATAGATTGGATCAGTTATTTCAGTAGATCTTCTGGAAGATGTCAACTGGTGTCACAACAGTAAAGGATTGCCAAGGAGTCTTCTGCATTTGTTTTGTTGCTGCCTTTTAAGTAAATTAAGCATCTAAATGTTAAATACACACAAAGAAAAAGATAATTGTTTGCAAATATTGGCAACCTTAACTATCTCAATTCCCAACATCAAGCCTTGCTATTATTCTCAATGCTCTCAAATTCCTGTGTAAAATGACCTCTGTAGTGACAATCATTCACCACTATCTATGCCACCCAATGGCCTTTCTCTGCAAGATAAAAGTAGTAGTTTATTTGCATTTCTGAATGGATTACCGAGGTCTCAAGAAAGGGTTAATGATATAACCTCACAACCTCATCCTCTTGCAAAATAACCACTTTGGGTGAAAACCTGATAATATTATCAAGTTGACAGTTAAATTAGATGTGCACCACTAGATTGGATTGTTTTTATGAGTGTAAAGAAAACTTTAACTTTGACAATGATATTACAATATGATATTATTTAGCAAAAGTGTAATTAAGTGCCAAGTTGACATTTACTACATCTGTAGCTTAAAGGGATTTTTCTAGCTGGAGGGCATTTTAGGTACGGCAAATGCTCAGGATAGATGCCATAACCTGCTATTCAGTGGATGGAGCCTTCTTCAGGTAAGTTCACACAGATTTTTTTGGTTCTGGCTTTTGAGGCTGTTTCCGCCTCAAAATCCTGACCAAAAAGACGGCTCCCATTGAAATCAATGGGAACCGGTCAGGAGTTTTTTTCCAGGAGCCGTTTCTTCCGGCTCCTGGAAAAAAAGAAGCGAGATGTTCATTCTTCAGGCTGAGTCACCTTGCGATTCGGCCTGAAGACACTCTTTCCTCCGGACTAGGACCATTCATTGAGTGTAGTGCACGGCTGGATGCCGATGCATTGTACTGGTTTTCAGTCACGGCTACCCGGTTTTTGGACCGGAACCTGAGGCGGCCTCTGCCTCAAGTTCCAGTCCAGAAAACTTTGTGTGAATCTACCCTTCCTTTGGCTCAGTCACCTGTATAGTTTATGGTGCTAAAGGCTGCTTGAAACAGCTGACCTCTGTTAGTATTTTGATTATAGATTATCGCTATAAAAAATGCCCAGTCCAGAGAACCACTATAGGCTGAGGTCCTACACATGCATTATTTATTTCTGATTTTGCTGTTGTCCCATTACCATATTAGCCGGGAGCCTTGTGAAGGCTTCCAGGACTGTGTTTCATTATTTTCTATTGCAGACTACTCTATGTAGCTTACAATAGAACTTTTTTTTTTTTTTTTACAATGCATTGCAACACATTAGCATTGTAATGCATTGCATTAGTGATCAGAACCCCTGGAGTTCAGCACCCCTAGGGTGTCTAATAAATGCAAAAAAAAAAGAAAAAAAAAGAAAAAGAATTAAAAGAAAGTAAAAAAAAAATTGAAAATATTAAAAGTTCAAATCACCCCCCTTTCCCTAGAACACATATAAAAGTACTTAAATACTGTGAAACACCTACACATTACATATCCAAGTGTCCAAAAATGCTCGCTCTACAAATCTTTGCAAATATTTTTCCTCTATGGCAAACACCATAGCGGGAAAAAAAAAATCAAAAGTGCCAAACCGCCGTTTTTTCTCTGTTTTGCCTCTGATAAAAATTTGAATAAAAAGTGATCAAAGCAATACCAATTCCCCAAAATGGTATAACTGAAAAGTACACCTGATCCTGCAAAAAAAATACACCCTATACATCCCCGTACACAAAAGTATAAAAAAGTTACAGGTGTCTGAATGTGGCAACTTTTTAAAAAAAAAAATTTTGGCACAGTTTCAGATTTTTGTTAAGGGGTTAAAATGTAAATAAAACCATATAAATTTGGTATCCTCAGAATCAAACCAAAACAAAGAAAACAGATGACATGTAATTTTGGCTGCAAAGTGAACACTGTAAACATGAAGTTTTTTTTTTTTATTAAAAAGTGTCTGTTAGTGTTATTAATGGATTAATAAATATACCCATATACCTTTAGCTGTGTTTTGAGTGTTTTCTGGGTGTCTCTGGGGGCTCCTGTTATCTTCTGCATTTGTTTACTTGGTTCAGCTTCCTATTAAGTAAATTCCACAGTAATTCTCTCACCTCAGTCCACTGCCTTCTCTCTCCTTACGGCCTCTCTCTCCCTTCCTTTCTCCCATACACCCCCTCACTGTCTCTCTAGCTATTCCACCCACTACTAGCCCTTCCTTACCTACTCAGGCCAACCTCCGACACCATTATATACTTTCCTCTCTTCCTTCATTCCAAGCTTCTTCCTGTGGGATGGCTGCTTCTTTTTTTCTGATTCCAAGGCATGCGGCTCTTTGTGCTCTGTGTGATGATCCATCTCTTATTGCGCATGCATGGGAGCTTTGCAGTAGAGGTGGATTATTGGCAGCAGAGCAATGCTGGGAGAAGGGCGACAGTCAGAAAAGAAGGAGGAGCCGTCCCGCAGGAAGAAGCCTCGAAGGTGAGTATGATGGAGTGGATTGGGAGGGGGGTAGTAGTAGTGAAGATTATCTATTCTTTGAGAAAATCTCAGTTCATATATTATTAATAACACGAGGTAAATGGTTTGTGGTTCTTTTTTCAATGCACTGATTGACCTGCAATTTTTCCATGGTTCCATTATTCTCATAGCATGATACTTGACCTGATCTTACATTGTTAATGCTGGAGCTAATGCTAGCTAAAAGCTGAAAATTAAGCAAGTGATTTTTCTATATTACACAAAAGAATAGTATTTTTCACATAATCTTAGGTAGTTTTAGTATACTTAGTATAATTACAACTGAAAATGAGTGGAAGGAAGAAACTTTACAAAAAAAAAACCAAGATCACTGGATTAGAAACAGAAAAACATAGTAGATATACAGTATATTATCTCTACTAGTGATGTACAGATGGAGGAACTGAAGCATTAAAGTTGAAAAGCCCTTGCATAGGTCACTAGGTATTTGTCTCCAGAAATAATGTTACTATTCTGCGAGTAGTTATGTAGTTCTGTAATTAAAAAATAACAACACATTTAAAAGGTATTTAAAGTTTTAAATGATTGTAAGGGGGTCCAGCTCACACGGTTGAGAAATGGCAATGACTCAGTCCCGAAGGCAGTAGGATTAACAATCCGGAATGTTTTATTTTGTAACTTTAGCATAAAACGCTGTCAGCAACCAACAAAACAAAATCTAAGCCTGTCCGGCTCTAACTAAACATCAGCATGCCTGTATGTGCTCTAGCAGGTCAAGCATAACATTCAATGCAGGGACCCAAACGGTACATACTATCCCAGTAGTGCTCGGTCTCACTGTGGCTACAACACTGTCAGCCCTCCTTTTACCAGGCTTCCTTCTTCAGTAATGGCCATGAGGAAGCCTCACCTGTGAGCACCTGGGAAAAACCCATAGTGGACCAGAGGTGTGGACTGGAAGTCTCCTACTACCAACCTGCCCTCCAGTCCAAAAGAGCTCTAGCAGACAATGTTCTGCTAGAGCATAAATTACCACTCTGGGTTTCCTTTATTTCACCTGGCTGAGGAAACCAGGTGAAATATACACCCCGTCCATTACTTTTCCATACACTTTACCACATGATCTTCATTTTTGATATACTTCAGAATGCAAATATTCTCAGATGATCATATGGTGTTCATTTAGGATAAGTTCACACTACCATTATTAATGTACTCTACTCTCACCCGTCATGGTTTATTTCTTTTCTGCATATTCAACTTTTTCTTCTATTGCAAAAATAAACAAACAAGACGGAGGGCGCAACTAGCAAAAACTTCCATAATGGCCTCTATCCTGTATAATATCCCACTGTGGTCCCTTCATATAGTATAACGTCCCATATTAGCCCCTACAGTGTGCATTGCAAATATTGGGTGTTCAGCAGAACCGAACATTTTTGGGATTTTCTGCCCACGAACTATTGCTGTCTTCATATCCCACAGTATATTGATCAGAAGCACAGAGAAGATGATTAAATATCTCCTGGGACCGCTGGGGCCTGTAATTGAACCTCAGCAGTCACATGGATTACGCCTGGGTCATTATGCATCATGACATAGGCATGACCCATGTGAACGCTGAGGCTCTATTACAGGAGGTCTGAAATGTCATTTATGACAGATGAGAGCAATGGAAATTTATAATGTCCATATATATATAAAATTTACATCAATTGTATTATTACTAAATCATCCCAATCACTTCATTAATTATAGTATTAATTAAGGTGCCAAGTAAAACATTAAAAGTCCATATAAAGTTACATAAAAGTATAAAGAAAGTGCAAGTGCAAATTAAAGTGCATCAAATCATATAAATATATAAAAAATTCATATATAGTGCATTTAATTGCATTAAAAGTCAAACAATAAAGACGACAAAGTTCAGGTAATGGTTGTTAATGGTTGGTAAAAGCAAAAGAAGTCAACACACATATCATAGTTTACCTAATCCTACAGCAGTCTTGTAAGGAGTAAACTGTTCAAAATAACAAGGTCATTGGGTGAGAAACATAAATACTTAGCATTTTTTCACTAGAATTTTTGTTTTCAAGTATGCTGCATTCTTAAATGGACAAGTATAGTGAAAGGTATTTGGCTCCATCCACACTGCGTTCAGGGTGCTTGATTAAAGTTTGGGCTGCCTAACATATTCCCCAGTAACTGTATGTCTATGTAGTGACATAAATCTATTATAGAATCCCATGGTCTTTTTTGTTTTAAAAACAGTAGTTCATTCTGCTATTCAATTCAGTTAAACAAGATATATACTGATGTATACAAAATCCGCCAAATGTGTGTCATATATGGTAGCTATTAAAATGTGGGGTCTATTAGTACATATATATGCAGTATACATACCGTGTACATATTAGATAAAATGCCATTGCAGTGTGTATGCAGCCATCTGCTTCCAGATCCAGGCCCTTTACTGAAAACAGATGTTCAGTGTCAGGTCAAGTGTCAGATCTCCACCAATCCCAAAATCTATTCTAGGGATATGTCACTATTTTTAAGTCTTGGACAACCCCTTTAACTTTTACAGCAATTTACTTTACAGTTGTTCTTCTGTGGGATTCAACCAGACAGACCAACCTTTACTCACCATGTGATTGACTCCAAGAACTGACTTTTCACTTCCTGCCTAATATAATAATAATAATAATAATAATAATAATAATAATAATAATAATAATAATATAATATAATTTATTCTCTCTACTGCTCAGTGGCTTTAAAGTTATGGTTGATCTCCGTATGTCTCCTCATTTTATCAGTTGGTTCTTTGCCTTACACGTGTTAGACTGGTACTAGGCAGAGTACTCATTACTGGAAGATGTACAGATGCAAGGGCCCTTAGGGACTGATCACAATCCCTAGTTCATATCCAACACAGTATAAGGTAGAACAACACTTAAGAATTGTAAAAAAAAAAATGTTCTTTGGTTTGAGAGGGGAAATCATTAACATGCAGGTTGAGCAAAATTCCTTTCAAGATTTTTGTAATAACTTAAATACGGCTCAATTATTTTTTAGCTATAGACGGATTGGAGAATTTGAGCAATTTTAAACAGCAAGTACATGAAAAACAAAGTACAAACTGCACAAATCTGTTAGAAGTCTTTTTATCTTAAATCATTCTGATCTTAATGAGAACGGCACCCGGATACATGACAGATGGTGGCATGTAATGGCTCCAGTAGTTTCCTGTTGTTCCTCTAACGTAGTTGCCAGTTGACTGGTAATTGCTGGTCCAGAATGTACCTTTGTAACTTTGCTCCATTACAGCCAATGGGAAATGTCACAGATCAAGTCACAAAATTCTATTATACCCATGGTGTTATATAGCTGTTCAGTAACTCAACAAGGCATTTCTATTCCATTAGAACATGTGTTGTGGGCGATAGGCATTAACACCAGCCAAGAATTACATTACACATGTTGTTTGTAGGGTTCATTAGGACATACATTTGAACAGCTTTTGCTATAACTGCAATTTTGCTACTTATTTGGTTCTTAGAAAATATATAATGAAATGTACAATATATTTGATAGATGGTATATACGTCCAACAGTGTGATCTCTATAATGGTGTAGTAAGAAATAACCTTTGGTAATCACAGCATAATATGACCCTGGGTGAAGACGTGAAGGTCGGAGACAATTGTAAGAATGAAAGGGACCTGATTAGTGTTGGGAGCATTAAATGTTGCGATAGCAAAAAGTTCATTTCCAATCTCACATTTGAGAACGATATATCTCAAATTTGTATCAATTTTGGATTCACTGAATTTATGGGGAAGGTTTTTGTGAAAGAAAATTTCACTATTCCCTTTGTTTTCCCTGTTGGATTACTACTATGGTACCGCGAGGGACAGCATTGGTTTTTGTCAGTATGTGACCATTGTAAGAATGACTTTCCTGAATACATAGAATACAGGCTTTGCGCTTACAGGAAGTGTAGAAAAACAGTGAACGTTTTTCAGGGACATTGAGTCCTTTAACATTAAATGAGGAGATATTGATTTGAAACATTGACTTTGAGGAGGTGGGTGAGATAGAGACAAGGTATAGAGATAGAGGGAGGTAGAAGGCTATGGATCTGGAGAGATAGAAGAGTGATGGATAGTGGGTTGTCAAATGTAAGGAAAGAGAAAGCTAAAAGAAAAAGGCAAATTGAGTTGTCACTCTCAGTCTAAGGGCGTTGAAACTAATGCCCACGATTTAAAGCCATAGTTAAAACTATGAAGGGGGAGGGGTGGAAGACCTCTGTAAGCATCTAATTGTGCGTAACAAAGGGGTAGAGTAACCATACATGAACTACCATTAGGCTTATATGGAAGAATCAGTGATCACCATACACAACAGTAGTCAGGAAACAATATGCAGTCAACACAACCATTGAGGGGAGAACAGAATGGGAAGTAAGCGATTGATAAACCAGGATGTCTATTTCAGTGCAGTTTTCAGAAAAATCCTTGTTCTCCTCGATTTTCTCCCTGATTGGCATTAGTTTTGAGGATGGGGAAAGGTAGAGGTTCATCTCTCTCCCCAGCAAAAAACTGGTGGTTGGTCATGGCAGGGTCTCTCAACAGATGTTCCAGCTCTGTAGCTGCATTGGGCATAAGTTCAATTCCTGGGAAAATTATGGTAGATGTTCCAGGTTCAAGACACGGAACCCCCAGCTATATGGTATAGTATGGCTTTTAAGGGTAGACAAAAGTGATGTGTGAGAGGTCTGACCTTCAGCGTTATTTCTTATTTAAAAACATACTAATATATTCTGCAGATGGAATTTTGCCATTTATCTGGGCTCTGTGTGCTTTTTCTATTTCAATATGGGTATCAGCCTGGCATGCCAGAAAAGTATTAAAGATAGAGTGTAAGCTCTTGCTAGCAGGGCCCTCAGTCCCATTGTGTGAAATGACGTTCTTTGTTATGTATCTGTCTGTATTTGAACCCTACAACTTGTACAGCGCTGCGGAATATGTTGGCGCTATATAAATAAAATGTATTTGTAACATCTCTGCCTGTTTGGGCCTCTGCGCCACCCTCTGCTCACGTGCTGCGGCGCAGGAGGCGTGTGCAGTTTGATCTGCTTAAAGTTTTTAGTTGCACTGTGTGAACACGGCTCTAGTGTTGTAATTGGATTTGCACCACACCCGTCTTCTGCCCTTGTTCCCTCTGTCCATTCAGTGATTGACAGCTTTCCTTCCTATCAGGTTCAGGGCGGGTTCTTCCTCCCCTATTTAGTCTTGGCTCACAGTCACACTGGTGCCGGTTATTGCCTCTAGCTTTCTGGTTTTTCTTGCTGTTATTACTTGTACTCTAATCCTTCACCTCTGGCTTCCCTACTGACAATTCTTTTGGACTCCGTTTTGGCACTGCATCGCTCTCCTGTTACCGAACCCTGGCTAGCTGACCTCCCTTTGTTGTTGTTCGTCTTGTCTGCGTTCTGTGTTTCACGTATTCAGGGAGGGATTGTCTTCGTGGTTGTCACCTATTACCTAGAATAGGGTCTGGCAATAGGAAGGGAAAGCGGGGGGCTTCAGTTTAGGGCTCACTGTCCCTTGTGCCCCTCCCTCCAGGGTTCACCAGCAGCTTCTGGGGAATTATCGTCTGCCATTCCCTAACAGTATTATTATTATTATTATTATTATTATTATTATTATTATACCAGTGATAGTTAGGAGGAGGTCTGTGGGGTGGGTGGCTTCAGAAAGGCCTCTGATTCTTTTATTGTTCCTCCTATCTTTATTTTTGAGGTTGTCAATATGTGTCAATGATGAGCAATAAATATAAAACTTTCTATATCTCATATCATTTATCATATCATATATATCTATGAAATGCCCAACCACTGCTCCATTCAGAGCAGAGGAAGAAACTCTCCTGTTCTCCTGTTCAGTGAGGGTATGAATCTTTGGACCCCAAATGATCTACAAGTTATTCCCTATCCTAAGGACCTGCTGAATTGGAAAAAAAAACACTAAAATTTTATATATTAATTTGGGATAAATAGATAATGGGAGAATTTCTAATGATAGGATTTTAAAAGTCAGTTTTGCTGTAGTTCGCTTTGACATAATTCAAGCCAAAATTATGAAATACCACACAATGTTTGAGAAATTGGATGCATATATAACGCTAACATTTTGTTCTTCACTTTATATGCTGTCCCCTTACTGGAGTGAAATTGTTACAATTTTTGCAACATTTTAAAAAGTCTTGTTTGTCCGGTGTATAGCCAGTTAGATAGGCTAACCAGGTCCTCTTTTTCCACCCACCTTTGGATGTGGATGATGATAAAAATGCCAAAACCCCTTATATCCAAATCCCTATTCCATAACTTTTTTTTACACCAGAATTCTGAAAAAAAGGACTCCTAATATTTTTAGTAGCAAAAAGCAATAAAGAATATTAGCATAACTTCCATAATTTGTTATGTACAAATGTGACTTTGGTTCAAAGCATCATAGTACACAATGTCTAATGCAGTAAGCAGTAAATAAAAACCAATGTCCTAATTTTGTACTTTAAGCCTACAATGTGCACGCTAAATCTTTATTTGTAGAAATTATGGCTATTACCTTCACATACTTCTCCATTATCACAACAGGACTGTAGAGAAAAAAGAAAGTTTGTACTTTCCAGAAAAATGTGCAAGTTTTTATGATTGATATAACTTATGATGAGATTAAAAATACCTCTTTATACCAGATAATCCAATATTTTATTTGTCTTTAGTGCTCTTCTTGAGATATCTGATCACAAGAGATACTCTTCTCTCCAAATACCCTGTTAGCGCATAAATATACTTCTGCCTATGTATACATTATTGGTGTGCAAAAATAATCTAATGTAATCTGAGATATGATCCAAACATTCTACAGTATGATGAGCACATTGTAATGTCATAGAAGTGAATTGTATTGTTCTTATTATCAACACTATTATTTTATCTATATTTTTCTCTTTTTTGTCAATAGCCATGTCTACAATCTAGGTGACGTTATAATGTTGACCTTCACCAGAAAGCAATGACTGGAACAATTTCATGCTCAGGAGACTTCAGACTGTCAATTCTTTCTTCTTCCCCAACAATGTCAGTCTCCCAAAGGGGTAAGTTACCTCATTACAAAAGAAAGATATGTCTAACAAAAGATGATAGAAAGAGTGATGAAAAGTGACTCATATCAAATGTCTTGGTTTTTCCATCGGAATTCTTTGAATATCAGTGCAGTGAGACTTGGTTGATAAACACTTGTTGCACAGTGATACAAATGTAATATGTAAAAGTGAAGCAACGTAGCAGGAGGACAGTGTATTTCTCAAATATGCTATACTTTCATCCAGAAAATTCATAAGATATATACAGTGGCGGACATATAGCCTGTGCAGGGGCCCAAAAAAGACAGAGGCCCAACTGTACTATAACACTGCTTCAGCTAATAAGTCGTAGGGCCCTAACTAATGCACAAGGTTACAGTAGGGCCATAAAACTTTCTTCCCTCATATTTTTTTTTCCTTTTCTGGCAAAAAAGTATACAGGATTTTTTCTTCCTTTACAAAAGTATACATGACGGTAGAAAGCGTCCATCATGTTTTCCATTATAGTCCACTATAGTCTATAGTAGTGTGAACTGACACAGGCAAAGGGGGCTCTATCTGCGTTCATTACTATAATAATAATAATAATACATTTTATTTATATAGCGCCAACATATTCCGCAGCGCTGTACAATTTATAGGGTTCAGATACAGACATACATAACAAAGAACGTCATTTCACACAATGGGACTGAGGGCCCTGCTCAAAAGAGCTTACAATCTATGAGGTAGAGGGGGTGACACAAGAGGTAGCAGGGGCGGCATTGCTTATACAGTGTTCAGACAATTTTGTGCATTAGGAATTGTGATAGGCTTGTCTGAAAAGATGCGTCTTTAGTTTGCGTTTGAAACTGTAGAAGTTGGGAGTTAATCTTATTGTCCGGGGTAGAGCATTCCAGAGAAGTGGTGCAGCTCGGGAGAAGTCTTGTATACGAGCATGGGAGGTTCTGATAATAGAGGATGTAAATGTTAGGTCATTGAGTGAACGGAGAGCACGGGTTGGGCGGTAGACAGAGATGAGGGAAGAAATGTAGGGAGGTGCGGCATTATGGAGAGCCTTGTGGATGAGAGTAATAACTTTATATTTTATTCTATAATGAATAGGCAGCCAATGTAGTGACTGGCACAGACCGGAGGCATCGCTGTAGCGTCTAGCCTGATAGATGAGCCTGGCTGCTGCATTCAGAATAGATTGTAGAGGAGAGAGTTTAGTGAGGGGAAGACCGATTAGTAAGGAATTACAGTAGTCAAGGCGAGAATGAATCAGAGAGACAATAAGTGTCTTTAGTGTATCTCTGGTAAGGAAAGGGCGTATTCTGGAGATGTTTTTGAGGTGGAGGTGACATGAACGTGCGAGTGATTCAATATGAGGGGTGAAGGAAAGGTCTGCGTCAAATATGACCCCAAGGCAGCGGGCATGCTGCCTAGGAGTTATAGTAAGGCCTGAGACTGCAATGGATATATCAGGGACAGATCTGTTAGATGGTGGAAACAGTAGTAGTTCAGTCTTAGAGAGATTTAGTTTCAGATAGAGCGAGGACAGCTTTATTACATATATATGGCATATGTATGTATATATATATATATATATATATATATATATATATATATATATCTGACCTAAGCAGTAACCCTGTTCCCCTCCTCCTCAGCGAACGTTGTGGTGTGTGCCCCCCGGAGTGCCCCGCCTCCTGGTGGGCACGCGTTGGACTTGTTTCCGGTGGGGCACGTCGCTGGTACTCTTCATCGCTGAGAAAGGGGGCCAAGGTCCTGCTACTATGCCACCGGATCTCGGTGTAAGCCTACAACGAGGTCCGACCCCCCCCCTAGCAGGAACAGCACCCTTTCTATGCCACTTTGAATCCCCGAAAGAAAAAAGTCCAACCCAATATCATTTAGGTGTACACCATCCTTGGTAGTGCTGGTAGTGCCTGACCACTACTCTACCCAGTGTCTGTATGTGGTGTGACATTACTCTGTTGAGGGCTTTCCTTTGTTCTCTAAAGCGCGGGCGGAGTAATAGCGCCGTGCCACTGTGACCTCGGAATCATCTCAGACCATACCGGGACTAGGTATGGGAAAAGTGTTGGAAACCTGCGGAAATCCGCTCGCATCCTAGCAATTAGTTCTGGCCGCCGTATGGAGACCATGTCGTTGCCACCTGCATGGATTACTAACACCACCGGGACCTGGGTGGCTCTACTAGCGTTGAGGACCTCCGGGAAGACTTGTTCCCACTTCATGCCCCGTATGCCGAGCCACCGCACCTGGACATCTCTGAAACCCAGCTGGAGGCCCATCGGCCGGACTGCTGCTCGCTCTGCGGCCCAAAAGACATAGGAGTGTCCGATGATCCAAACCACGGTGGGGGTCCCTGTGAACAACAACATGGGTTTAAAACAACGAAGTGTCATGCGATTAACAACTTCAGGTGACCCCCCCCCCTTTTTCTCATATATATAAACTTTAGCCGTCGCGGCCCCGATGCGGAAGGAGTGGGTACCAAATTCTGCTAGCGATACCACAGTGGCTTCTAGACACTTCTTGAACACTGTTTCAAACTGGAACCTTGTTAAGGGGGAACCATCCTTGTGGACTAAAAACTGGGTAGCGGCTGGTCGGGATAACGCATAGGTCTTAACTGTTTTGACCGGGCACAATGGGCCGTTAAGCTTCGCTATTGATAACCATGCCCCCCTAGACCGTAAATGTCAGTTTTAGATCGGCGGACCCTAAGCCTGAGTGATTCCGGAAGGGTGACTATGTCCTCTGCTGCTAAAACCTGTTGCTGCCAGCTGTGGTCTCACTACTAGCTCCCCAATCCTCAGTGCTCCAAAAAAAAAAAAAGGCTAAGGATAACCACTCTCTCCACGATTTCTCGTGGCCTGCCCAGGTAGAAACTGTTATTGCGTCCTTCAGTAGCCGTGTCAATATTGGAGCCCCAAGTCCCATAGGAAGGGCGGGCACGAGGCGCCCTCCAAACTCCGCCTTCGGATGGTAATCCCTGCAGGGCTCCCACTGGAAAAGAGAAAGAGAGTCAGCAACGTTTAGGGAATGTAGATTGTGAGCCCTATATGGGACAGTAACTGACAATATCTATAAAGCGCTGCAGAATATGATGGCGCTATATAAGTAGCATAATAAATAATAAATAAATAGTAGTATCCTCCTGTTAACTATTCCTAGGACACGTGGCGCCTCCTCCCTAGTCGTGTTATCCCGTTCTGTTCTAGGCGCAGCTGTACTTGCATACGGTGTGCTGCCCACGTTTGGGTGTTAATTAGATCCCCGTATCTGCTGCCGGAATTTCTCACCATACTTCCCTCGAGTAACAAAACAGGCTCATACTTACTCGGCCTCTAGATATACCAACTGTTCATGTGACTTGCTCCTTTGCCGTGAATTGCCTTGTATTATTGATGACCGCGTGTCCGGACACACAACTCTTACCATATCCTTCCACATCTGTAGGCACTTTTTTTTTTTTTTTTTTTTTTTTTTATATCTGTTGGTAGATGACACCCGTGCCTCAGAATCTCGGGACTTGTACCCCCAGCTGTGCTTGCCCACATGATGTTACGCCACCACTGGCACCATTGACGGGGAGCTCTCCTTCCCCACATATATTACTCTACTATCCCCAATGTCCATTGCTTTCATCATATGCTGGTTGACAGCAATGGACTGTAATAACAGTAGTCTGAACATGCTTTTATAAGAAACTGATCCTGTGTTTTTATTTCTCTGTTTGAGGATAACCTGAGGTCATGACAAAGCCAGTGGGTATATACTGCATTATATCATCGGAAAAATAGCAAAATGCAATGCTAGTAAGAGTGTAACATCTTTGCCTGTCCGGGCTTTGGCGTCATCATCCGGTCACATGCTGCGGCGCAGGAGATGTGTTCGGCTGTGATTTCTTCTTTTGGGTTTGTTTTGCATTGTCTGAACACTGTCCTATTCCTTCACCTTGTTGATTGATTTCCCACCACACCCGTCTCCTTCATCTTCATTTCTCTCTGCTCCTCTATTAGTTAAACTTATTCTTGCTCTGTGATTGACAGCCTGCCTACCTGTCAGGTCCAGGATGGGGTCTTCCTCCCTATTTAGTCTTGGCTCACATTCACACTGGTGCTTGCTATTGCCTTGTGCGTACTTGCTTTTTCTCTCGCTGTTATTACTTATTTTCTGATTGATGACCTCTGGCTTTCCCTATTGACTATTCTTTTGGATTCCGATTTTGACACTTCATTGCTCGACTGTTACTGACCCCTGGCTAGCTGACCTCCCTTTGTTGTTATTGTCTTGTCTGCATTTTGTGTGCCACGTATATAGGAAGGGATTGTCTCCAAGTTGCCGCCTATCGAGTAGGATAGGGCCAGGCAAGAGGAAGGGACAGTGGGGGGGGGCTTCAGCTTAGGGATTACTGTCTCTTGTGCCCCCTTCTCCCCAGGGTTCATCTACGCACTGGGGAACTGCTGTCTGCACTTCCCTAACAAAGAGGGGAAATAAAAGTAATCGACGCCTATTTCCCCTGATCACATGTGCTCCAGCAGAACTAGCACAGCTATATGCTGACAGGTAAAGTACTGTAAACTCAATCCCATTCACTTACACGAAGCAGACATACATGTGATTCTATGTAAAAAATAAATGTGATGGCGTTTTTTTCTGCAAAAAGTGTTTATTCACAGTTTATTTTAATTTGCAACGTTAACGTTTCGGGAACTTGTCCCTTCATCAGACATTGGTCCAGAGACAAGTAAGCTAATCAGGCGATGTCATACGGTAGTTGCACCTTACAACGAATTGTGAATGAACACTATTTGCAGAACAAAAACTGAGTTCTGTCATTTTTTTTTACATATCTGCCACTTAGGAGTTGATCAGTTCCCCAGTGATCATGCACCCAAATTAATTTTGAGGCTTTTGGGATCAAGTGCCGCCTTATACCCCATTTTATACATGTGATTCTGTGAAGGTTTTATATGACATCTGTGCCTACTAATAATGCCAAATATCTTCTTTTCTTAGACTGGCACAAGACATACCTGTCTTGGTAAATGTGGTCCACTGTCTGGTAAGTGGTCTTTGCTGAGGGAAGCCCCTTCCAAGTTTCATTATGGGGCCATGCGGTTGTAATGTCTCTATAGTCTGTTTCCTGTTTTTATACATGACCCCCTGTCTCTCTTATGTTCGGTTGCTCAAGCAGTATGTTGTGAATAGATGTGAGAACTCAAGCAGTGTCATTGCCCCCATCAGAGAGACAATACTGATACCCTCCCCCCCAATACTTCTAATGTAACCAGGGCAGAAGCTGACAATATGGTGTCACAATGGCTTGAGTTGTACGTGATGTGCTGTCTATATATGCAGCCCCCTACAATCCCTTGTTCTGAAGCAGCTGCTGCCATATACTGTATATAGATGATGACACACTTACTACTCTATATGCAAATACTGGAATATACTGGAATATTGAGTGATAACCATTCTATCATCATGGTCACTATTAGAGATGAGCGAGTAGTGTTTGATCGAGTAGGTGTTCGATCGAATACTATGGTATTCGAAATACTCGTACTCGATCGAACACTACTAGCTGTTCGAATTTAATGTTCGATGCAGAACCAGCGTTGATTGGCAGAATGCTATACATTCTGCCAATCAACGCTGGTTCTTCTCTTAGCTTTCCGAAGTCTTCTCCGCGCTGCGTCCCCGCGTCTTCTTCCGGGTGGAATTCACTCTGCCTAGGTATCCGGCCTAGGCAGAGCCGACTGTGCATGCGCGGGCATGCATGCGCATACACGCGCATGCGCAGTCAGCTCTGCTCAGGGGTTGGGCCTGGGCAGAGCTGCATGCGCATGCGCAGTCGGCTCTGTATAGGCCGGATGCCTAGGCAGAGTGAATTCCATCCGGAAGAGGACACGGGGACCTTGCGCCGGGAGAAAACTTCAAGCAGAATCCAGCCCGACCGTCACTCGTGGACTTGGTAAGTATGATTTTATCGAATGTTGCCTACCCCTGAAACGCGCATTTCCCCCCGTAGACTATAATGGGGTTCAAAATCCGTTCGAACAGTTGAACAGTGTGCGGCTGTTCGAATCAGATTTCGAACCTCGGACACTTTAGTGTTCGCTCATCTCTAGTCACTAAGGACTAATTCAGACACAAAACAAAAATCACAAAATAGATATGTTTAAATGTTTTTATTGAATGCATAATTTGGTAATGAAAATATTAATGCTGCAATTTCCAAAACTGTTATGTTTCGAAAACACTGTTAGGACGGGTTCACACCTGCACCTGGTTTCCGCTTTGTGGGTTTCCATCTTCTGCCCGGAAATTGGACAGGAGACAGAAACCCGGCAGTCAGTGTCCGCCCATGAGCGCCCGTGAGCATCTTCTGGTCCCTGCGGCCAAACCATTTTTTTTTTTTAACCGGACACAAAGTCCTGCATGTCTGACTTTGTGTCCAGTTAAAAAAAATGGTTTCGCCGCGGAGAGGCAGAAGACGCTCACAGGTGGACACTTTGCAAACCCATTCAAATAAATGGGTTTGAAAACTGACTGCTGGTTTCCGTCTCCTGTCCAGTTTCTCGGGCAGAAGATGGAAACCTGCAAAGCGGAGACTGGGCGCAGGTGTGAACCCGCCCACAGTTTCCCTATAGGTGTAACTTAAGCAGAAAAAACTTAACAGAAATAACTTAAGCAGGAAAACTCTGTGGACTTTCTGTAAAAAGTGCTTTTTTTCCCACAGTGCTTTTTTCTGTGGTCCGCTACGTGGGACCTTAGCCTAAAATAAAAATGAAAGAAAACTGATCCTATGCATGAGATAGCTGATATCTATCTATCTTGGATCAGTGTGTGCATTGTGTGTTATTTCCAGTCATTGGCCTATTTTCAGATATAGGCCTATGACTACCCATCCCAGACCATTTCTGGTGTATGAATCACCCAAGGAATACTGCAATTATTTAACCTCACACCAGACAATGGTCTAAGATTCAAAGAACAAAGATCATTGTGTGTGTTTTGGTTTGGGGGAAGGGGACAAACATGCTATTTTTAATGTAATAGTATGCCTTCATACATGCTGGTGAAGATTACACCTGTATATTGCCCATACACTACACTATAATAGTATTAAAGAGGTTGTGCAGGATTCAAAAACATAGCTGCTTTCAAGTGACATCACGTCCATTGGTTACATGGCCATGCTGTAGCTCAGTCCCATTCATTTTTATTCTTTGTTCTTACATTAAGAGGAAATTATTAAGCGTGCCGATTCTTCCACCAATCTTACTTCATTCCCTGTCGAGTGCACGACTCGCTAGAATTACTAAAAGGATCCAATCTCCTAGTAATTCTAATGCCTGTAGGTTGCAGTTCTACGCCAGGTAGGGACTGACGTGGATTTTTGGTATAACACATTCCAGTTTTTTGGCCCCCAACCTACCTAGATTCTCTACAAAATCCTCCCACTTTCTAAAAAGTGGCGAACAGTGTACAGAGGCTAGATGTGCCACGGTGCCCCAATAATGTGTGAAGTTGAATTCATTATGTTGGAAACTCCTAAAAAAGAGCCTAATGTAAAGGGATTATATTAGGGATCACCTCCCTGCCAAATGTTAGACCATAAGGATATATATATTTTACATTATAAAGGGGCAAAAATACATTCACCAGGTTTGCACATCTGAAGAATTTCTTAGAAATGTCTTTCCTGTAAAGAATAATCCTGAAAATCACATCAAGAAATATATTGTACAGGGGCTTAGCTGAGATTTTAGGAGTTTTGATGGTGCAATCTTGAACGTCACCCCATCCCTCCCCCCAATTACAAGGAAGGAGTCTACAGTACTACCGTGTTTCCCCGAAAGTATGACGCCCCCTGAAAGTAAGGCATGCGGGGGTTTCTGTTGAATTGCCTAATATAAGGCATCCCACGAAAATAAGGCATGCCGGGCAGTGGTGTGCGGGGTTTCGGGGGGCGGGGCTTAGTGGAGGTTTTGGGGGGCGGGGCTTAGCGAGCTCCACTTCACTGACACAGCAGCCATGCTCTGTGCTCCGTGTGCACAGCAAAGCCGGCTGCTGCCTCTGCTGTTGTAGGATGAGCTCTCCCAGCTCATCCCAGAGGCAGAGACAGCAGCTGCCATACAGAAGAGGCAGCAGCCGGCTTTCCTGTGCACACAGAGCACGGCTGCTGTGTCAGTGAAGTGGAGCTTACAAAGCTCCGCTAAGCCCCACCCCCCGAAACATCGTTAAGCCCCGCCCCCCGAAGCCTAGCTAGGCCCCGCTCATCACTTCCGGGACGAACAGCAGCACCAGCGCTGCTAGGAAGAAGGGAAAGGTAAGTATGATAACTTCCCCCCTCCACTACACTACCTACAACCGGCAGTCATGCTGACGCTCCACTAAGGAAGTGCCGGCATGACTGCCGGTTGTAATAAGGCACCCCCTGAAAATAAGACAGGTCCTATATTTAGAGTGACAATTTAATATAAGACACTGTCTTATTTTCGTGGAAACACGGTAAGTAAAGAGCTACATTCCTGTACATCTCTCTTCTTCAAGCTGTTAAGCTCAAGTGACACAAGATGGCTCAAGTTAAGAACTTTACACAGTCTACCTCAATTCATTAATTGTGATGTCACGTGGTGTCTATGATGCCATGTGCCTTGTGATGTCACGTGGTGTCTATGGTGGCAAGGACTTTTATAATATAAATTTACCTTTAGATATGGTAGATGTTTTATCCAGTCTTGTCCTGTATACTCATGATCAGTATTTTGGGATATGGGGCTTGTACTTTGTTTGTAGACCTGAATCCTCTATTTCTATTCATTTGGGGGAGTGGTCTGATGGCTGTTTGGATCTTGGGGTGTGGTCTAGGGCTGTGTTCATATGTTATGATTAGAGATGAGCGAGTACTGTTCGGATCAGCCGATCCGAACAGCACGCTCCATAGAAATGAATGGATGCACCTGGTACTTCTGCTTTGACGGCGGCCGGCCGCTTAACCCCCCGCGTGCCGGCTACGTCCATTCATTTCTATGCGAGCGTGCTGTTCGGATCGGCTGATGTAAAATTGTGCAGTATTTTAGTATATTCTTCAAGTAAACAGAATTTTTACCTGCAAAACAGTATTCAAATAATGTTAATGTCTGGTTGGATCTGTATGTTCACCAGGAAAAACCTTCAGTGAATAACAATGAATATAAGCACTACATAGCCACACGGTTTCCTGCTGCACCAAACCTCAATGTAGTAAGTCAAGATCCATAGCAAGCCAATAAGGGTCAGTGCAAACGGAGTTTTTTGGCGTTGATTTTTTTTTTTTTTTGTAGATTGTGAGCCCCATATAGAGCTCACAATATACATTTTTCCCTATCAGTATGTCTTTGGAATATGGGATGGAAATTCATGCAAACATGGGGAGAACATACAAACTCCTTGCAGATGGTTTTTTGCCCTCGGTGGGACTTAAACACCAGAACCCCAGCGCTGCAAGGCTGCAGTGCTAACCACTGAACCACCATGTGGCCCCTTTTTGGCGTTGATTTTGACGCTTAATCCGCCTCAAGTATTGGTGTCGAACCTGTTTTGGTATAAGTTGGTTCATCCATCTCTACCTACAGCCCTCTAATCAGTTACCATACTCTTGAATAGGCTGTAGTGGCTGGGAGTGGTGGGTAAGATAAGGGGCTCTTGACCTTTAAAGCTCAGAGCTCCAGAAAATGGTTAATCTATCCCTGAGCAGCAGAACAAGATGTGATGCTTCATATTTATTTTAGTCTGTGTAGAGTTTAATGGGAAGAAGACATAATGTCTTAATGTCATAATGTGACCAAAAACAGGATATGCTTAAAAAAATTGTCATGTGTGTCCGACAGACAAAATGCTTATAAAGATAACCTGTCTGATACAAGGCATATATTATACTGTATTAAAAAAAACATCTACATGGTACTTTGTTTGCTAGCACAACTAAGGCTGCCAGGTGTTAGATAACATTTAAGAATAAAACTATAGACAAATGGATTTAATTGCATATTTTACAACATAGACAGACAGATTTACAGTCTTACAGTCTTTTACATGTCTTAATGGACATATTGGCACTAAAACTGTTGCTAGTTTATGGACATTTCCTTCAATTATTTCACCTGCACAATGTGGATTTGTTAGCCAGATATTTATTTTGTAGACTGACTGATTTTACTGACAATAAATGAGAAAGATGATAAGCAATATACGCTTCTAGCGGCATACAGTATGCTGTGAACTACAGAAACTCCTTTAACTTCAAAACATCAGCATTATGGAGCGAGAAATCATACAATTCCTTAAATGTATGCAAACTTCAAACAAACTACCTATAGTTTGTTACTACTCCAGGTAGCAGATCTAATGCAATCCCTGGGCATTCACCAGTGCCTGATGCAAAGCAGAATGAACATGGCTCATAGGGAACAACATTGTGTCTGCTGGATAATGTAGCAGAAAACATGTAATATAATATCATAGTTAGTATGGTGGAAAAAAGACTTATGTCCAACAACCAGGGGATGGTAAGTATAATGACTGAAGGAAATAAATATTCAATACTTTTCATAAGCATTATAGTTTATGGGGTCCATGTGCTTTCATTGCTCATCACTTTTTAATGTGTTTGGTATTCCATACTGGGGTCCCCAAGCGGACTCCCTGAACGGAATACCAAATGCAGATGTGAACCAGGCCTAAGAACCAACATGCCCTTTCTTGAGGCGGACTCCGTGGCTGTTTCAGCCACGGCGTCTGCCTCGCGGCTGCACCCTCCAGAGTAGGCCCATTCATTAGAGCCTATTCAAGAGGGGGAAGCCGTGACAGTCGTGGCAGGCGCATTTTGACCCTAGAGTGACGCGGCTCCCCAAAATCCGCCCATCCACTCCCCGTGTGAACGGGGCCATACAGTATCATGGATGGTACAGTAGTATACAGCAAGAGAGAAACACCTACAATCTCATGGCAGATAAAGAGATACTAGGAGTCATAGCAACTAAAAAGAAAAAGAGAAGACAAACTGAAGGATCATTTAGTTCTCTGTGTCAAGGGATGTTGGATAATGCAGCCCAACTGTGGTTGGAGGACACGAGGAGGGGTCACAGCATGTAGACATAACAGGCAGAAACAGCTTTGCAGAGGTGGGGGACATATGCAGCTATCACGATAACATGTGTAGGTAGTGAGATCTCATGTTCACAGCTGATAGCTCGACATCTTGCCTCAGCACTGTTGTTCTTAGCCACAAAAATGCCTCGAAAAGTGCACCATCTTTCATTGCAAGCTCCCAATTTATAGTATTATGTATAGTCTCCTGTATATAGTTGCTAAAGAGCCCCTCAAACAGTTTCCAGATAATGGATGTTAAGCTCTCCGGTTGGTAGTCACCTGGGGTAGCCAAAGAGATTCCTTGAACTTAATGAAGAAGAGCCATGTAAATGACTTGAGAAGGTTTCACCTGTGGAGCAGCTTGTTATGCTAAATGAGCAATGTCTAAGGCAGGGGTAGGGAACTTACGGCTCTCCAGCTGTTGCAAAACTACAACTCCCAGCATGCATACTTGCTCTGCTATTCTTGGATTCCCCTGGAAGTAAATTGAGCATGATGGGAGTTGTAGTTTCACAGCTGCTGGAGTGCCGAAGGTTCCCTACCCCTGCAAAGTATAAGGAAAATGTTTGCTCTCGTACCATTAGCTAGTGAGTAGGAAATATAAAAAAACAGAAAACTTGATAGTTTTCTGATAGTATTAACTACTGTTAATACCTTTTTAATGGCTAACTAATAATGATGACAGATTACAACGTTTCGGAACTCTAGGCTCCTTTCTCAAGTAAATTTAAAAACCATTTCTGAAGGATGCATATTTATGTACAAAAGGACACATAGGGATAGAATTCTAGAAGGATATTAGTAGAGATGAGCGAGTACTGTTCGGCTCAGCCGATCCGAACAGCACGCTCCATAGAAATGAATGGATGCACCTGGTACTTCCGCTTTGACGGTGGCCGGCCGCTTAACCCCCCGTGTGCCGGCTACGTCCATTCATTTCTATGCGAGCGTGCTGTTCGGATCGGCTGATCGGAACAGTACTCGCTCATTTCTAGTTATTAGTAATTGGTAGAAACAATGTAAGAACAATGTAAACAATTCCAGGTTCTTATCAGTTCTCAGAGTCTCAGGTCAGTGATTTCTGTAAGATGCCATAAAACCATGTGACAGATTTAACCCCTTCTCCAGTGTTTGAAGCAGGGTCATATTGTTATATTTCCTACCCCTGCCTAAGGCATAAACAGCATTTACTACAAGTTATTTCACACAAAAAAGGTGAAGTTATACTTGGTGAAGCAACGGCACACTGTATGGTGCACTCAGGCCCAAGTAGTATATGATGGAACTGACTTTATAAATTTATGGACAGTTGCAACATTTTCACTAAACTAGGTAGGTAAAAGTTATAGACAGGACAAAAAAGAAAAGGAAATTGAGTTAGATTTATTGTCATTTAACATGAACATCCTAATACTATGGATGACTCGGAATACCAGCACTGTCAGAGGCCCCCTTGGTTGGTCCAGAAGGTACAAAACCTACAACTGTGACAAAATGACTTTTATGCAAAGTTAAATTAGATTTTTATTACAGCCTTGGCAAATGATTCTGTATTAAAGTAATGAAGATAATAGAAATAAAATACAGTTTTATTTTTCTTTCTTGATTTCTGTACTTAACAGACAAGTGATTTGTGTACATGCAAAATCCTTGCTTTAGATGCCACCATGTCTTGCTTACATTGGATAGCCTCCAGGTTTCTTTTTCCTGATTTGTTCTAGTGATAAGGAGCATTAACACCATTAACTCATTAGTCTGTGCAAATAAAATTACATCTGGGCCATTTCTATTATTATCCTGTATAAATAATTTATAGAAAGACAAAACTCTAAAATGTGTGGTCAGATTACATATCCATGGCTGTGTAAGACTGTAAAACATGGATGTGGACCTTCCGGAATATTGTCCAATGGACATAAAAGAAGGATCATTTAAAGCTGTCTGGAGCTGTAGGCTACTGATGCGCCAGCTGTATACATGGTCCAGTAGAGTATGTTTGCCAAGCTAAATTAAGACTATGCTATTTGATACAAGGTTTTATACTGACCAAAGGCTATTTATCCCTTACCAGGGGTGTAACTACTGGGGTAGCAGCGGTGGCAGGTGACAGCCGCTACCGCTGTGTTTTATGTGTTTTTTTAATAGGACGTTACCGGCAGGGGCCCGGATCGGTGAGTGACGCCATGGGCCCCACAAATACTATTATTATACTCGGGAGTCTTTTCAGACTCCGAGTACAATGATCGGAGATACAGGAGAGGTAAGAGAACATAAAAAACACTGTTACCTCTCCAGGCTTCAGACAGGTTTCGGGCCTACTTGTGTAACGTCCCTGACGTCAAATTACCGGGGCCTGCGTCCTGGGTCATGTGATGTCCCAGACGTTAATGAAGATGGCCAACACCACCGAGGAGTGCAGTGGAGCCAGGGAGAGGTAAGTAACAGTGTTTTTTATGTTGGTATCCCACCCTCGGTCTCCAATTATTATACTCTGGCATCTGAAAATTGTTCATGGGTGTCCACAGTGGGGCATAATACTGTGTGCAGGGGCCACAATCAGGCATAATGCAGGGGGGAGGGGGATGTTCGGTTGGGGTCTTTGGCGTTGGAGGGGCCCCATGTCAAAATTTCGCCATGGGGCTCCGCCATTCCTAGTTACGTCATTGCCCCTTACCAATTCATAATGAAAGGCAGAGTATAAAATACAGATTTTCCCACCAGCTAAGAGACTCAGTCAGCATAAGCTACCATTAGTTAGCTAGCAGTTGTGGATGAGAGTAGCTCCAGCCATATAAATCTGCGACACTGCAAGGACTTAGGATACAGCAAAGCAAATCCACAGACTTGAGTGACTGCAGGTTTTTCCTGGATAACACACTGACCCATTCAATTCTGTGGGCCCGTGCACATAATGGGGAATAAAACGGTCCCGTGGTCAGCAGTCTGAGCCCAAGTAAAAGGTGATATAAACTTAAACTAGAGAGTCTACAGAGATGCCAGATTTATCATCCAGCAAGAACCACTGTGGCAAATCTGTTGAATTTTCAGACTGCCTCTGTAAATTTGCACTGTCTAACTATTAGTAATTCTGAACCACTGACGTGTTAATAAGGTCTAAAACGGTTGCATCTAAGGCTCAGGCCCCACGTAGTGCTGTGGTAAAAAATATGGTGGCAATGCATCACTGTTTTTCTTGCAGCGGTTTTAACAGAACTTTCTGCTTTCATTATTTCATTATACCTATAGGGAAAAAGCCAGCTATTTTGGAAAAAAAAGAACTGACCGTCTCCCATTGATTTCAATGGAATCCAAAATACCCCGTGTGAACTCAACCTTAGAAAGTTGCACAACTGCAGTTTTTTTTTTCCAGTTCCACCCCATTGTACAAAATATTAAATGGTACCATTACAAAGTAGAATTTGTCCTGCAGACATGAAGCCCTCATATGGCTCTGTTATTTGTTTAGGTAGTTGGGGAGTTAAAATCGAAAGTCAAAAAAAGTCTGCAGTGGGAAGGGGTTAAAATAGGTGAGGGTGGCTGTGCTGCGTCTGCGATCCCTTTATTATAGTAAATGACAGCATAGTATAGGTTACTGAAGTATGTTTTCTTCAGGTGATAGGTGAAAATATCTGCACTTTATACAGCATACCTGTATCGCCAACAGTGCATATAAACAGCATATAACAGAATTACATTTTCTTATAATCTGATTTTACAGTGAGAGCTAGTATACACTTATAATCTGTTACAAGAAAAAAATTCTATTGAATAGATTGAATAGCGCACAGTAATTGGTTGTCTATTGTTGGTTGTCTACTGCCCTCTGGTGGCGAAACTCATTTTATCCATTAAAGCTCAGGAAAAAAAGATAAATAAATAAAATTATATATACATATATATATATATATATATATATATATATATATATATATACATATAACTATGTCGTAATATTTTGTCTTCACACCACTAGATTTCCTGGTGACCTGATTGGTGAATAGGGGACCCTTTAGTCATCTCTGGTGACATAGCATGATGCAGTAACATGTATAGGAATGCAAATATTTGTGAGTTTAAAAAACATGTAAAATAATGTTGTTATTAATAATAGTAATATTTAAAAATGCTCAATTATTCTAAACAAAATAAATGTTATTGTGCTTACATTACATAAAAAACAAAGCTACACACGAAAAAAAAATATTTTTTTTTTATTTGCAACCCCATTCTTACTTTGCAGCATTATTTCCACATTTTCCCAAAACTTTTGCATCTTTATAATGGACATAGTAGAATGAATGAATATAGCAATGTATTCTAGGTTCACACCTACTTCAGTATTTCCATTCTTCTGGTCTGCAGGTTGCCAGAATTATTACCAGTGAAGCATTTATGGGAACAGCAAGGTCTCCTCCTTCAGAAACATATAAATGTGCAGGATCTACAGGCCCAGTTGAAATATCTCAATGTAAATAATCTTATATCACCAAATCAGCATGGGTTTATGAGGAATCGGTCCTGTCAGACTAATCTGATCAGCTTCTATGAGGAGGTAAGTTCAAGACTGGACATGGGTAATGCAGTAGACGTGGTGTACCTGGACTTTTCAAAGGCTTTTAATATTGTACCACTTTACAGGTTGGTGTGTAAAATGAGAATATTGGGACTGGGGGAAAACATATGCATTTGGGTTAGCAACTGGCTCACTGATAAGAAACAGAGGGTACTTGTTAATGGTAACTATTCAGACTGGGCCACAGGGGTCAGTATTAGGTCCTCTCTTGTTTAATATCTTTATTAATGACCTGGTAGAGGGTTTACAAAGCAGGCTGTCCATATTAGTAGATGATACTAAACTTTGTAAGGTAATCAATAATGAGGATAGTAGAATATAACAAGGGGATCTAAGGAAGCTGGAAGCATGGGCGGAGACTTGGCAAATGAAGTTTAATGTTGACAAATGTAAGGTCACTTTGGTCGACGTAATAACATGTATGACTATGTACTTAATAGTAAATTACTGGGTAAGACTGCCAATGAAAAAGACTTGGGGATTCTGGTGGACAGCAAGCTTACCTTTAATGACCAGTGTCAGGCAGCTGCTGCCAAGGCAAATAAAATTATGGGATGCATCAAAAGAGGTCTAGATTCTCATGACAAGGACATAGTTATGCCTCTATACAAATCACTGGTACTGCCACACTTAGAATATTGTGCACAATTTTGGGCCCCGATATACAAGAAAGACATAAGTGAACTTGAAAAAGTGCAAAGACGGGCAACCAAAATGATTTGGGGAATGGGTGGATTGGAGTACAACGAGAGATTAACAAACTTGAGGTTATTCAGTTTAGAGAAAAGACGTCTACGGGGAGATCTAATAACAATGTACAAATACATGAAGGGACAATACAAAGAACTTTCTAAGGATCTTTTTACTCCTAGGCCAGTGACAGTGACAAGAGGACATCCTCTACGTCTGGAGGAGAGAAGGTTTCACCAGAAACATAGAAGAGGATTCTTCACAGTAAGAACAACGAGTTCAAAGAGGGCCTGGATGCCTTTCTCGAACAGAACAATATTATGGGTTATGATTAGGGTTAGGATTATGGAGTAGCCCACATAAACTCTGTGTGACAGGTCAGATTGTCAGTCTGCAGTCACTATGTAGCCATCTTTATATAAAGATGGCTACATAGTGACTGCATAAAAATTCTATACAAATTTAAATTGGATAAAACATTTTTATCCAACCGCTGTACCTGTCTATAAATGTTTATCAATGAGCAATTTATAGCCTATATATAAGGTTTTATCTATCTATCCATTATATTAGATAGGTAGATTATAAAAATATAATTTTCATATAGTATTTTCATATTAATATAGAAAATTCTAAGCTAAAAAAATTGAGACGCAATATTCCCTTCTGTCTCTAGATGGTGCTGTGGCAGTGATCTCAGACATAGGAAGAAAAAAAACAACAATAGGAGTAAAAATAGCCAAGGTATAATCCACAATAATACACACAGGCCTATACACCTTTATTAAGGTATTATTTGGGGTTAGCTCATTCTTTTAGTCTTTGCTAGAAATGTATTATACCTAAGCTCTTAGTGTTTATTTTGTTGGTTTTGTCCATTTTAACCCATTCAGTGATTTATTCATGCTTGGGCTTTTATTTTGTAAAAAAAATTTACTAATAAATTGTGATAAAAATTTTAATTATTTAGTTTTATGTTTTCTACCTTTCAGTTGATTTCACCTGCACCTTGGTAAATAAAAAAAAAAATGCTTTTCTACTTGGATTAAATCTATAAAATAGGATGTTAGAAAGTATTGTGGGGAACCGCTCAGGTAGATGCTTGTAGCAGTGCAGGAAACAGGGACACAGACACTGGATTGCACACAAGTTCAGGCTTTATTCACTTGTAGTGCATTAACTGCCTATGCAAAGGCACAGAAGAAACAAAACAAAAAAACTTTCTCGGCTGAGAAAACTAACTTAAACTTAAGGAAACTTTTCCCTGACTATACAGGAGACTGGCTACCAGTCTTCCACCTTGGCAACAACAACGGGTGGCACAGTACCTGCTCTGTAGGTTAGGTATAGAGAGATCAGGTCTGTCTGTGTGGTGCCACCCTGCTAGTCTTCACACTCAGACTGTTATTAGGGCTTGATGGGTCAGCTGACCTCCCTGGTGTGAATCTTTACCATACACCCTTTAGGTGCCTGGCTGGGACATACCTGTCTTCCCAGACCACACCCTTCACTCTCTCACAGTATGAAGAGAAGAATGAAAAAAGTTGGCAGACAATATTATATGTGTAGTCTTAAATCTGTGACCTCATCTACTTGAGTTCTGGAGTTATTGTAATAGAACTCCATGACGTCACATCAACATCAGATACAAAAATGCTAGCCTTGATCTGTAGATGAAGAAGGGGGGGGGGGATCCAGGAATTAGGTAATGTAGAAGTCAACATTAACAACATCAGATTCAAAGCCCCTAGCCTTGTGCTAGAAAGGAGAATAGAAAGGTGGGATATGGACATACACTCACCGGCCACTTTATTAGGTACACCATGCTAGTAACGGGTTGGACCCCTTTTGCCTTCAGAACTGCCTCAATTCTTCGTGGCATAGATTCAACAAGGTGCTGGAAGAATTCCTCAGAGATTTTGGTCCATATTGACATGATGGCATCACACAGTTGCCGCAGATTTGTCGGCTGCACATCCATGATGCGAATCTCCCGTTCCACCACATCCCAAAGATGCTCTATTGGATTGAGATCTGGTGACTGTGGAGGCCATTGGAGTACAGTGAACTCATTGTCATGTTCAAGAAACCAGTCTGAGATGATTCCAGCTTTATGACATGGCGCATTATTCTGCTGAAAGTAGCCATCAGATGTTGGGTACATTGTGGTCATAAAGGGATGGACATGGTCAGCAACAATACTCAGGTAGGCTTTGGCATTGCAACGATGCTCAATTGGTACCAAGGGGCCCAAAGAGTGCCAAGAAAATATTCCCCACACGATGACACCACCACCAGCCTGAACCGTTGATACAAGGCAGGATGGATCCATGCTTTCATGTTGTTGACGCCAAATTCTGACCCTACCATCCGAATGTCGCAGCAGAAATCGAGACTCATCAGACCAGGCAACGTTTTTCCAATCTTCAATTGTCCAATTTCGATGAGCTTGTGCAAATTGTAGCCTCAGTTTCCTGTTCTTAGCTGAAAGGAGTGGCAACCGGTGTGGTCTTCTGCTGCTGTAGCCCATCTGCCTCAAAGTTCGACGTACTGTGCGTTCAGAGATGCTCTTCTGGCTACCTTGGTTGTAACGGGTGGCTATTTGAGTCACTGTTGCCTTTCTATCAGCTCGAACCAGTCTGGCCATTCTCCTCTGACCTCTGGCATCAACAACGCATTTCCGCCCACAGAACTGCCGCTCACTGGATGTTTTTTCTTTTTCGGACCATTCTCTGTAAACCCTAGAGATGGTTGTGCGTGAAAATCCCAGATCAGCCGTTTCTGAAATACTCAGACCAGCCCTTCTGGCACCAACAACCATGCCACGTTCAAAGGCACTCAAATCACCTTTCTTCCCCATACTGATGCTCGGTTTGAACTGCAGGAGATTGTCTTGACCATGTCTACATGCCTAAATGCACTGAGTTGCCGCCATGTGATTGGCTGATTAGAAATTAAGTGTTAACGAGCAGTTGGACAGGTGTACCTAATAAAGTGGCCGGTGAGTGTATGTAATAATTGTAGCTAAGTTTAACATGAGCATATAATAGGCACATGGTAATATAAAGTAGTTTACACAAAATGCTGTTTCTGGACATAAATATGTCCTAATGTCCTACTAACATCTACCCGCAACTGGCGCTGAGCTGCTTATATTTAGCCATTTGCTGTTGCCTATGATTCGCGGTGCGCACCCTCACCTACCCCTGCATGCCCCCGCCCCCTTGCCCCTCGCCTGACCCTGTGGGCTCTCTACCTACCACCTTCCCCTGGCTCTCCCCTCTCCCCCGTGCACCTGTCCACTTTGACCCCCGCACTCATGCCCCACCCCGGCGCCCCTCTCACTCGCATGGCCCCGGCCCCCTCTGCGGCACCCCCGTGGCCACCCCAACCCTGCAGCCCCTCACAGGGAGCCGCGGCCCCCCCAGATCTCCCTCCCCAGCCCCCCTCTCCAGTGGCACCCCCCGGCATCCCCCCCTCTGGTGGCCCCCACCTGGCTGGCACCCCCAAACCCCCAGTAACCCCCCCCACAAACTCCCCTGCTGTGACAACCCCTCTCTTGTGGCTTAATGATGCAGTGTACTCAACAAAGCTTGGGACGCGACACCGTGTGAGATTGCAGACAGAGGCTGCATGGTTTTTACATCCTGGAGTGTCTGGCAGACTCCATAGGCCACAGCCGCTGCAGCACAGCAGGCCGAACCATCGGAGCACAGCCGATGGTCTTCTTGCAGCCCCACACTATGGCTGCTTGTTCGGGACGCTCCGGAGCTTTGAGAGTCGCCATCTTCTTTTTTTTTTTTTTTTTTAATGTAGCTTGTGAGCCCCATATAGGGATCACAATGTACATTTTTTTTTTCCTATCAGTATGTCTTTGTAGAATGGGAGGAAATCCACACAAACACGGGGAGAACATACAAACTCCTTGCAATTGTTGTTCCTGGCGGGATTCAAACCTAGGACTCCAGCACTGCAAGGCTGCAGTGCTAACTACTGAGCCACCGTGTTGCCCCTGAGAGTCTCCATCTTCTTGTGCCGGCCTATAGCTCCACCCACACAGTCATTCCAGCCAACCGGGGAGCGACTCAAGGGCCTGGGATGACGTCATCTTAGGTCCTTGAGTGAATTTCAAAGTGAAAATCGCTGTTAGCGCTTGTGAACTCCGGTGGTCTACGACAATATTAAGTAGCCTATGTTTCAATCTGGGACCCAAGGTATGTATGTGTGAAATTTGAGGCAAATCTTTTCGGGTTGTTTAGGCGTGATTGAGGAAGAAACATCCAAACATTCAAACGTATAAACTTTCACAATTATCATAGTAGGATATCTAATAGTAGCCTCAGATGTTAAAATTGTAGTATATATGTAAGTACTACCTGCAGGATTTATTAGGGCCTTCATATTCCAGTTTAGAATTAATGTATAATGTATATCTGTCCAAAACCTTCTCTTTGAGATTGGTATATGGCAGAAAAATTTTACTGATATATTTCATTAATTCCTTTTGGACGGAATGGAATGAGCTTCTGATTTTGCCCTTCTTTTTTTACATTACTATCTTTTTCCTGGGCACTATAAACGTTCCCTTTATTAAGTGGGTCGGTACAATTACAGCAATACCAGATTTCGTCAAACCAATCCTGAACTTTTACATAGTGGCAAGGTACAATATACTTCTGGAAGAGGCCGATGCTATTGGAAGAGGCCACTGCTGATGTTTTAAAAGGAGTGTTCTTGGTAGGTGGATTGTGTCAAAGTGCCATAACTGAAGGTTCAAGCAGACATTGCACTTCTCCATAGCTTGCCTTTTTCCCATATTGCATCTAGACAGTAGGTGTATTTTCCTTACCATCACCCCTAACTAATTTGGCCACATTTTAAATTGGCCGATATAGAAAAAAACTTTGATCTATATTTGTGCATTTAAACAAATGTCATGTGCCCAAGTGCCCTGGCCTATAAAAACACTATATGAAAAACATTATTCAGTTTTATTTCACTCTGATTATATCTCTATATTCCAAGAAAGAAATCCAAACAGCAGAAGCTGTCTATGGTCCATTGTACATGGCACACCAGGACATGCCTTTTTGGCCAGAAAGAAGTCAGATTTCAAACCCAACTAGAGGAAAGTTAATATTCAGTGTTCTGTAACTTAAAACAACTACCTACAGTGTTTGGCTTCTTACATTTTAAGGCTATATTCTTAAGCAGCATTATTTTTAGAATGTGCGTGACTATTGCCAAACATATTAAAAGCTGCTTCATGTCTGCCAGCACTCTGTCATTGTAGAATGCCAGCAGTACTAATGGTTATGGCTGGACTATGTGGACATCCGGATGGAAATCAGTTGTATGCTGTATCTGTACTAATATAAAATACACACATAAGAAGGTACTGTCTGTAAAATGTATTCACTGCCCACAAATGGCCACGGTACATGCAAGACAGTAAGTAAAGCTTACGAAGAGAAGAAAAAGTGCTTTACAAATTTTCTTTTGTGTGGTTATATGGCATTTGTATGGAAAGTAGCAATGTTTGAATATATTCTAAGTAGAAATTATATAAATATCATATACATTTGACAAGTGAAGTGAAGAATTTTTGAAGTTTCCTTTTCTTTTAGGTTCAGTAGATATGGTCTCTTGAATCATTTTGATCCAAATAAGTTCACACTGAATTGGAGTTTCATTTGGTTTTAAACATTGTGTATAACACTGCCAGGGCTCCTATGACCCTGTCCTATCAATTTTTTAGCTTTCCAAGGCAAACACAGACAAAATAATGATAAAGTGACAGTAACATGTATGTCTATAAGAAAGTGCATGGAAGACAGTGGATACTGCTAGTTTAACTGCACTGTGACATTTAACAGCATTTGTTCTTTTAGGGTGCGTTCACACAATGTAAAATGGAGTGCAAGCTGGCACGTATACGCGTGTCAGTATTTTGAGCGTTCAAAAAGATCCCATTGATTTCAATGGGAGTTACGAGCGTATACGCTGCGTTATTTTGCGCCTGTAATTTTGCGGCCGCAAATATATGGGCGCAAAATAACGTGGCGTATACGCTCGTAACTCCCATTGAAATTAATGGGATCTTTTTGAGCGCTCTAAATGCTGACACGCGTATACATGCTAGCTTGCACTCCACTTTACATCGTGTGAACACACCCTTACGGTAACAGATACCACACCGAGTATTTGTAGGGGTGGAACTGACATACGACTGGCGCTGACAGTCATCTTCCTAAAAGGTGCGATAACCTGAGTATATAGCCTATTCTGATAATACACCAGTTTTGCCTTGTTTTGGGAGGCAGGAAAAATTTTTCCCATCCAGTAGACATCCCTCTGCTTCATGCCAACAATATGCTTGTCACTATGTAACCAATAAAGCATGCAGCTTGCCATGCTTTCTAAAGTGTATTCAGACCCAGGGACCTGTCACAGTTTGTCTAGGTCCCAGCATGGTCATGGTCATCATTATCATCTCAGTGCAAATAAGGGATAGCCACATCTCATAGCGGTGAAATATCAATGCCCCCTCTACATTCACAACAAAGGCCTCCTTTACCTCCACCTACTTCACCTCAGTCTAGGAGTCAAAGATAGAGCAAATCCCAACAGACACCTTTTTTTGGTCATAAGCAGCACCTCCTTTAAGCAATTATATGGGTAAATAAAGCAGCACAAATTTAGCACACTCGCCATTCAGTAACAATATGTTATTTTACTCAGTTCACAATTTTAATGCCACTGTTGCTGGTAACACTCCCCAGGGATAGGATGTGGTCCAGTGAAGAAATACTGGACGGAGATGGTAGGTGGTGATCAGTGTTGGAACTGGGCCTGTATAACCTGGGGGCAGGGGTGAGCCTGCTCCTTTCGCCGCCCGAGGCTAACTGCAGAAAGCCGCCCCCCCCCCCGCCGGGCGGATCGGGGGCGTGGCCGGGTGAAGGGGGCGGGGCTTAACCCAGTTCGCCGGCAGAGAGTAGGCCCGGAGACTGCCTGCTCTCTGCCTGAGCGTGGGGGGAGGCTGCTGGAGCAGCGCTGCTCCAGTGGCCTCCCCAAACCACTGGCTTAAGTTAGCAAAAATGCCGCCCTCCCTGAGGCCCTGGCATAGCGCTGCCTGAAGCGCTCGCTTCAGGTGGCCTCATGAGAGGTGCGGCACTGCCTGGGGGGTGACATCACAGAAGAGTACTAGATACCGGATCTGGCGCTCTTCTAAGATGTCATGCACACGAAGGAGGAAGAAACAGGTCGCCGTACACTGCAAGAGACCCCAAAGTATTATTATTTAATGTCCGGTTCTATTAGAACAAGTTCAGACTGAACCAGAGGATTTCTTCCTCCGAACACTGACAAAACAAATCTTCAGAGGTTCTACTTGTGCATCGTCCTTACAAGACAAGGTGGGGGAGTTATATTTTAGGCTGCAGTCATGGATAAAGAGGTAAAAGACCCCTTTAGGATACCTGAAGGTATGACCTCTGTAAAGTATATAGAGTTTCTCACTAACCATGTATTCCATAGCAAAATCATCCTCATTCATGACAATGCACCATCTCATGCAGTGAAGGATACCTCTAAGTCATTGGCTGCTATGGGCATAAAAGGAAAGAAACTCCTGGTGTGGCCACCATCCTCCCCTGGCCTCAACCCTATTGAGAACCTTTATAGTATCCTCAAGCAAAACATCTATGAGGGTGGGAGGAAGTTCACATCAAAACAGCAGTTCTGGGAGATTATTCTGACTTCCTGCAAAGAAATTCGCACAGAAACTATCCAAAAACTCAGAAGGTCAATGTTTGCAAGAATTGTGAAGGTGATACCAAAGAAGGGATCCTGTATTAATATGTAACTTGGCTTGTTATGATGTTTTTGATTGAAATACCCTTTGATTTCAGTAAATGTGACCTCTTTATACTGCAAATTCAAGAAAGAACCACTTTCAGTTTTTTACAACCTATAAAATGTTTTGAAACACTGTTATACATAATAATTTGGAACAGTTGATTTAGATTTTTTTTAAAATTCATTAAAAAATGTTATCATGGAGAGGTTTGTCCAATAAAATGTGATTGACACTCTAATGGTTTTGGACATTCGAACATTATTCTGTCGTTTGCATCGATGATTTAGGAAAAATCTAATTTGCGTAATAGTTTGGAACATGTTGTATATGTGTGTAACTTAACTAGCTCAATCTAATCTATCCAATTCTCATACATCTATTTGTATTTTTCTTTTTGTAAAGCAATTATTTGTTGTCTTTTTCATCTGACTGCGATCTGTCCCTACTTTTTATCAGCTTTCTTCTCCATGAAATGACCCTTTTCTGTCTATATAGTGTCCATGACATAATGACTGTGACCTCATCACCCACAGCCCCCGATGACTAGTTGAGAGGCTTAGGCAAGGGATTAAGAGAAATCCTATCTAGGACACAGATCATTAAATGCTGTGAAACATTTTTATTTTTTATATAAAAGGTCAAGTACAACTCTTTTTTAAAGAAAATGTTACTATAGCGCTACAATAGATGTCAAGTCATGGTTATAACAGAAGAAAAGCAATTGTTAGAAGATCGGTAGTGACTTTGTAGCATTGCTCAAGTCAGGTTATAAGAAGGGATGATTTTTATATTGAAATTTTTATATGCCTTTCAATGAAATATTTGATTAACATATATTATACAACATACTGCACATTCCAAATTTGGATGATTATGCCCAATGTAAAATATGTACATTGACATACAACTATTATTGCCACATACAGTGACAATTATATACAAAGCTATAATACGTCTCCAGTTCAAGTGGCCTCTACTATCATTTTATATGTCTGTGGTTTCATGCAGAGAGGATTTTTCATGTCAGATTACAAACAAATCCGAAATATAAAAAAAATAAACTGTTGCTTGCTACATCAATTGCCATAGCTTCTAAAGGAGAGTTTTTTTTTTTTTTTATGTAGATTGTGAGCCCCATATAAGGATTAGAGATGAGCGAACACTAAAATGTTCGAGGTTCGAAATTCGATTCGAACAGCCGCTCACTGTTCGAGTGTTCGAATGGGTTTCGAACCCCATTATAGTCTATGGGGAACATAAACTCGTTAAGGGGGAAACCCAAATTCGTGTCTGGAGGGTCACCAAGTCCACTATGACACCCCAGGAAATGATACCAACACCCTGGAATGACACTGGGACAGCAGGGGAAGCATGTCTGGGGGCATAAAAGTCACTTTATTTCATGGAAATCCCTGTCAGTTTGCGATTTTCGCAAGCTAACTTTTCCCCATAGAAATGCATTGGCCAGTGCTGATTGGCCAGAGTACGGAACTCGACCAATCAGCGCTGGCTCTGCTGGAGGAGGCGGAGTCTAAGATCGCTCCACACCAGTCTCCATTCAGGTCCGACCTTAGACTCCGCCTCCTCCGGCAGAGCCAGCGTTGATTGGCCGAAGGCTGGCCAATGCATTCCTATGCGAATGCAGAGACTTAGCAGTGCTGAGTCAGTTTTGCTCAACTACACATCTGATGCACACTCGGCACTGCTACATCAGATGTAGCAATCTGATGTAGCAGAGCCGAGGGTGCACTAGAACCCCTGTGCAAACTCAGTTCACGCTAATAGAATGCATTGGCCAGCGCTGATTGGCCAATGCATTCTATTAGCCCGATGAAGTAGAGCTGAATGTGTGTGCTAAGCACACACATTCAGCTCTACTTCATCGGGCTAATAGAATGCATTGGCCAGCGCTGATTGGCCAGAGTACGGAACTCGACCAATCAGCACTGGCTCTGCTGGAGGAGGCGGAGTCTAAGATCGCTCCACACCAGTCTCCATTCAGGTCCGACCTTAGACTCCGCCTCCTCCAGCAGAGCCAGCGCTGATTGGCCGAATTCCATACTCTGGCCAATCAGCACTGGCTAATGCATTGTATTGGCGTGATGAAGCAGTGCTGAATGTGTGTGCTTAGCACACACATTCAGCTCTACTTCATCGGGCTAATAGAATGCATTGGCCAATCAGCGCTGGCCAATGCATTCTATTAGCTTGATGAAGCAGAGTGTGCACAAGGGTTCAAGCGCACCCTCGGCTCTGATGTAGCAGAGCCGAGGGTGCGCTTGAACCCTTGTGCACACTCTGCTTCATCAAGCTAATAGAATGCATTGGCCAGCGCTGATTGAAGCAGAGCTGAATCTGTGTGCTTAGCCAACTACTCCACCGGTGTAGTTGAGCTAAACACACACATTCAGCACTGCTTCATCACGCCAATAGAATGCATTGGCCAGCACTGATTGGCCAGAGTATGGAATTCGGCCAATCAGCGCTGGCCAATGCATCCCTATGGGAAAAAGTTTATCTCACAAAAATCACAATTACACACCCGATAGAGCCCCAAAAAGTTATTTTTAATAACATTCCCCCCTAAATAAAGGTTATCCCTAGCTATCCCTGCCTGTACAGCTATCCCTGTCTCATAGTCACAAAGTTCACATTCTCATATGACCCGGATTTGAAATCCACTATTCGTCTAAAATGGAGGTCACCTGATTTCGGCAGCCAATGACTTTTTCCAATTTTTTTCAATGCCCCCGGTGTCGTAGTTCCTGTCCCACCTCCCCTGCGCTGTTATTGGTGCAAAAAAGGCGCCAGGGAAGGTGGGAGGGGAATCGAATTTTGGCGCACTTTACCACGCGGTGTTCGATTCGATTCGAACATGGCGAACACCCTGATATCCGATCGAACATGTGTTCGATAGAACACTGTTCGCTCATCTCTAATAAGGATCACAATGTACTTTTTTTTTTTTTCCTATCAGTATGTCTTTGTAGAATGGGAGGAAATCCATGTAAACATGGGGAGAACATACAAACTCCTTGCAGATGTCATTCCTGGAAGGATTACGAAGCCAGGACTCCAGCGCTGAAAGGCTGCAGTGCTAACCACTGAGCCACTATGTAGCCCCAAGGAGAGTAAATCTTTATATACAATACATGATGGAGTCAGATGTGCAACTGTGCAGGCTCTGTACTTATATCTCTGCTGTATGCATTGTGCCTTAAAGGGGTTGTTCCATAACAAGGATCCTATCTATACTGCTAGTTTATGTGGATATAAGACTTTTTCTAAATACATTGCTTTATCAAAATTGCTTTGTTTGGCCGCTATCTTAATTTATTCACTTCATTGTTTAAATGTGTTTCTATGACCACGGGCCCTGGACCACAGGCTTATCTGTTCAGTCCCCAAGTGACGTAGCTGCCTGCTCTCAGGGGGAGAGGGAGGGGCTAAGTGCTGGGAGCAGCTCTGAGCTGTGTATGTCTCTGCCACAGACCAGCAATGGAGCTCCTCAGATAGAGGAAGGGGGAGGTGAGAGCTCCAGGATTTCTGAGCTCTTATCTCCTGTTCTTCCACTTATCAGTCGGTTTAATTGAATTTGGATGATAAAGGCTGAGATAGGATGTCCGTTACCTCTGTATGTGTTACAAATTGACTCAAATCCAGCTCTGCTACATCAGCCTCTACATCAGCTTCATATTGTGGTAATTCATTTACAACCAATCCCTCATTACTGACTGCAAACATAGCAGATAGCAGAGCAAGTGAAACCCCACCCCCAATGTGCCGAGAAAACCAGGAAGTGGAGAGAGCACACAGCCTGCAGGTTGGTGAACAAGCATGATGGGAATACCCCTTTAAGGCTGAGGCTCCACATTGCAGAAATGCAACTTTTTTGTTGCAGATTTTGCTGCGCTTTTTGGTCAAAAGCTAATAATAGTTACAAAAGGAATGGGAAATATATAGGAGGTAGACGAAGGCAAAAACAGAAAGCAGTGCGCTCCTGGTTGGAACCGTAGAATAGTAAATTAGTTTAATGTGGTCCCAAATTTCCTCAAAAACTGGGGAACACTTCACATTTACCAGTAAGGATTAAATCTTTGTAGCAATGGCAAAGATATCCTGAAATGGGGGTCGCATCCAGATGGATAACCAGTTGTCCTGAGAACTGTGGGCGCTGTAGTAGTATATGGTTAGAGGCTATGCCTCCAGGTAGCCAAAACCAGAGATTGTGTTCCTCCAAACTCAAATAACCATATGTCCAATTAGAAAAAAATGATTGCGAAGAGGAAATGGTTCAACGTTTATTGAGATTAGGCGTTTTGGAGTATCGCGATGTTTAACAAAAACTTGCAAGTACTTATATTAGGTTTTATTTACTTTGGTAAAAAAAAATGCAGCAAAATCTGCAACCAGCATTTCCATAGGTATAAGTGTCATGCTGCAATTCATAGAGCATCTGCTGCACATCTTATTTTGCAATGCGTGGATGGGATTCATTAGAATCCCATCTATTTTGTAGGCAAATCAAAGGACCAAAGTTTAAGAATCCGAGCTTCACCCGGTAGATGAATTTCAAACCTCTTTATTAGTTGGGAACAACACAACACGTTTCGGGCAGGAATTGCCCTTTTTCAAGTGTATATGAACTGCTATGGATGGCTGGAGCCAGATGGTGAAGCGCAGATTCTTAAACTTTGGTCCTTTGATTTGCCTATTCTCACCACCGGTGACAAGGAATTTGTGGCTGCTATCCATCCAGGGAGGAACCCCTGTAATCAGTTCCCAGGTGCAATTGGTAGTTATGAACCCTTCACAACTACATCAGGTGAGAGTTTACTTGACACACATTGTGGTTTTCCCTCACCCAAAATACTACACCAGATACGGCTCGGTGCTGTCTCCTTTTTGTTTTCACATCTACTTTGCAGGGACTGTAAAATGCAATTGTTTTTGCAATGCTGTGTATGCCATGTGGCACCTCGGCCTAAAGGGGTTTTCTGGTCAATTGTACCAACCCAACCCAATCCCAACTGAAGCTCCTAATTCCCTAATAGCAGTCTGTTTTGACACTTTAAGCAGAATGTGTCACCCTTTTCTCCATGTGGTCACTGCAACTTATCACTTGCCTAAGCAGTCACGTGTGGGTGGTTGGATATGTCATCACTTAGAGGCACTGGAACCTCTGCAGTGATGATGGTCATATAACCACTTGTATGTTACCCCTGAGGTCAGTGACTGGTTTCAAGGGCCATGTGTGGGGTGAGACATTTCACTTTACATCACCTGAACAACAGAACAGAAGATCAATACAGGAACGCGGAACTGCAGCTAGTGCGGCTGTAAAACAAATTTGACTATTTTTTATTTTAGCCGCTATTTTAGCTTTTCCAATTTTTGTCTGGGAGGCAGCAAAGCCCTTTAAAGTTTAACTCCATACAGAGTGATCTATTTCTTGGCCAGGCCAATACATTATGTGATTACGGACACAAATGCTAAGTGTATCTTTGGTTTGACTAATGTCTGTACCTTTCCCATCACACCTTAGTCAGCTTTAGCACTAACAGCTTCATTTTTCATTCTGACTACTATGATGTCCTCTTTTATTATCAATAGCACATAGTTGTGATGAGATAGGAAAACAACTAACCAGCATATTTCACATCCATATGTCATAATGAAGAATACCAGGATATTTCACTAATTCTGTAGCACAAACGGAATCTCTTAACTTATGTCTTATGGCCACCCGGGAACCCTGCGTGTATCAAAGTTACAAAATATTTGACTAAATATAATAACTGAGACATAAAATTATAGTTTCACATGTCAACTTGCTCCTACTTTTGCTATGGGTTGTTTTACCCCCTCTAGTTTAAGGCAGTTAAAATAAGTGTTGCAATGATGTCATCATATGAAGATGTATTATTTAGGAACTTTTGACCTAACAGAGTTTAGTTAAAGAAGATATATTTGCTAATTGATGATGAAGAAAACCAGATCTTTCTCCAATTTGTAAGGCATTGTGAGATTACAGAATGTTATTTGGCTTCGGAAGTGTCTGAGTGTGTATGAAATGAGGCTAAACCACTAAAGACTTCTCACCCCCTTTCTGAACAGCTTCTGTCCTCTTATAATATCCCTCTGTCTGATAGGAAACAGCACGCTGTCACCACATGCAAATCTAGCGATATCTGAGTATATCCAGATGCCTCGGGAAAAGCAAAGAATAATTCTAGAACTTACCTAGATGAAATGACATTACATGGGTGGGATTTCTATGCATTTTACCCCTAGACATAGAACCTTTGTCCTACATATGCTTACAGGGACCCCTCTTAAATTATAGGATTTCTTTTATTTATTAGGGTCTAACTAACAATTGAATTGCATGTTCATAGACAACTTTTATAATCAAACAAAAGACACAACAGGCTTCAAAAAACTAAACTAACATTCCAAAAATATAAAAAAACAAAAAAACGTGCAAGTCTTCAGTAGGTGATACCTTTTTTAATGGCTAACTCATAATGATGACAGAATATGACGTTTCGAAGCTTACTCTGGGCTTCTTCTTCAGATAAACATTGATCTATAATAGAGTAATATCTATACAAATACTGTAATTGATATTCTATATGCGTTGTACCAACATTGTTGTCAGCATCTCTATAGCCCTGGCGTTGGCTCACTTGTAGTCTAGTCCATCGTCCTCTCTGCCGTTGCCACTACCTGCTTCTCCCTGCTCTGTTCTAACTTCCCAATGGGCATGTGCGCAACTCTTCTTAAAGGACCCTAGTGTGCATCCGATTCTTGTCCCCATCCAGTCTTCTGTATCAGATGGGGTTATAAAAGTCAGCCTTAACAACAAGAAGTCACCTTATAAATCTAGTTTTCCAAAATACACATGTTGGACAGCAGGGGGACCAAAGGTCCAAAACAGGGAATCTGCACTCTCTGGTAAGTAGACATGACACAATCCAAAGGTTTTGGAGAAAACCTTTTTATTGGGGTAAGTATTACAGTTGTTTTGGGCTGCTAACAAGTCCTTTATCAAGTGCAAGATAGCTGTAAAATACACATAATATAGAGTAAGAATATTTAGATGGTAAGTAATGATTCATCAAGCCCATAATTTATGGGAAAAAATACACAATATTAAAATAGGCATAAAAATACTGTAAATAAAATCCAAGGAAAAATTCCTTTAAAAAGAACAATAGTGTTCAATACCAATGGAAAGATTTGAAATTGGCCCATGTGAAAGATGTTGAGATGGGAATATCCCTTTAAAGGCATAAATATGTATTTCTGAAAATGTGTACCAATAGAGCCACATGATTTACTAGAAACATAGGGGAAAGTAGATATGGAAATGAAGATGGGGGAGGGAATTGCCATACTCTATATTATTTCTTAAAAATTCCATTTCTATTTGAGTAAATGTGTGTGGTCTTTTAACTTTCTGTATGTGTGAGTGAGTCCAGTCATAGACTAACCAATTCTCTTTCACCTCTATGACAGCTACACAGTGACAGCCATAGGGAATTCTTTGTTCATTCACTTCTGTTTCCCACACTAGGTTCATTTATATTTCACGAACCAAGAAATATAGACCATAACAACCTCATTTTGAATAGTGATGGAACACAATGTCACCACATTATAAATCAGTTTACCACTGGGAAAAAATCAGACAAGGATTAACGGAGACGTTTGTAATGCTATATAAACCAGACAAGCAGATTTCTTTAAGATGTAAGGCGTGTTTACTTATTCCATATGTGTTTGAATATATGCCTACTGTTAGAACAGGTCAGTTTGTAGATCAATGTATTTATGCAATACGTGTTACATGTGCTGATTTTTATTAGTAGACTTTAGTAGTCGCAGCTGTTAAGAACTTTGTTTTTGACTATGAACTTATGCAATACTTTCCTTGAGACAATATGGAAAAATTTACTAAGCTGGTCATGATAATTTTCTGGTGCAAGTTGTGCATTTTTGGAGCATGGCCACTAGTCCCAAAAATGTGCTGCTTTGTCCATTTTCAACTGACACTTCAACACCTGCTTGGTGGAGAATGGCGGAGTTTGGGGTTGTAAAGTATATGCTCATAAGAAGAATAACTCTCCATTAAACCAGACGGCCAAGGAACCTGACTATGGCCACTTTTCTAGACTACTACATTGCCCTAGTCCTCTAGGAAATTGTCCAGTAAGAATTCTACTACCATAGAGGCTAAGGTATTGGACTCACTGGATTTTGCCTTTCCATTCATTACGAAGGAGATAGATGGAGTGTTGGTTGTTAGAGTTGAGCGAGTAGTATTCGATCAAATACTCGTATCAGTCGAATACCACGCAGGGAAATTCCATTGAATTCAGTGCAAAAACCTCCATATGCTCCTTGTCCTGCTACTTCCGGAACTTCCATGGAAACCGGAACAACATTCCTGTTTTTTCCCATAGACTATAATGTTATTCAATGTTCGATCGAATACTACTCGCTCATCTCTATTGGTTGTCATTGGATATCTATGTCAATCCCATAGAAAATGAAGCTACCACAGTAACCATTGTACCATGTAAACAAAGGTGACATACATAATAAAGGTATGTTGTTTATCACTAATGTGTTCTTTAACATGTTGTTGAAAGTTGAGTATTTGTGGAATGCACACCTTAAGGCTCTGTTTTGTTTCCATTTTTACTTAGCAGAATTCATAAAGCCATATTTTGACTAAATGAAATAAATCCTTTCTGAGATGGGTAAAAAAAACTCCAATGTTGACAATGTTTTTTTAACATCTTAATTTTGCGTCATTAATTGTTAAGCATAAATAACACATTATTAGTTTCTATAGGGCATTATGATCAAGCATTTGTTGTAGATAGGTGAGAAGTTGTTGTGATGTAACAATGCCTTAAACACACTAAAGGAGTTTTCCAGTCCCATATTGATTTTTCATACTAATACCTAGAGATGAGCGAGTACTATTCAAAACTCCCGTTTCGAATAGCATGCACCCATAGGAATGAATGGATGCAGCCGGCACACAGGGGGTTAAGCGGCTGGCCGCCAGTAAAGTCTGCGTGCCAACCGCTTCCATTCATTCTTATGGGTGCGTGCTATTTGAAACGGCCATTTCGAATAGTACTCGCTCATCTCTACTAATAACCAATCCACTGATATAATACAGTTCAGTAATAATGGTAATAATGTACTGCAGTGTTTTCTTGCTGTCAGCACATGACCTAATACGACGGTAAAGATAGAGGATCTAAGAGTCTTGATAAGTCCTCTTGTTTCCATATCAACATATGGGCTCCCATGATCATGTCACAGAGGAGATGGGAGGGGGCACAACACTAAACAATCATTTAGATGGTTGCTATTGATCGCAGCATCTATAACGTTAAACGCCCAATGAAATGGATGTGGTAAATCCTCTGACAGCCAGAACAGTCTTTTCTCATGTTCAGTGGGAGAATTTTTTCTTTTGCAACTGGATCAAAAGATGAGAGTTGGCAGGATGAAGTGTGGTAGGTGAGGGGATCAATGCTGCCTGGGGGGGTACTTATCGCCTGATGAATCTTATCAATTTTGACATGGAAATGAGTGGCCTGGTCCTCAGTGCTGAGGTCTGTGACTGGCGCTTGTACCTTTGGAGTAAGTAAAGAGTAAAAAGTTTCAAATAGACTTTTAGGGTTATAGAAGAGAGAGGAGATGCAAGTGATGAAATAGGGTTGTTCGGAAAGGTGAAGGGCAGAGCTTAGTGATTTGAGTTTGATCTTGGAGTGGAGGAAGTCTGCAGTTGTACGTCATTTTCTCCACAGATGTTCAGCATACCTAGAGCACTAAGGAGGAAAGCCAGTATGTGGTGTGTGGTAGGGCTCCTGCCATGTGTGTCAAAGGGAGGGATGAGCTGCTTCATCCAGTGCACTTTTAGGAGTCTCATTATAATGACTGGTGGCCACGTTGGGACAAGAGAGTGAAGAGATGACAGTGATAATTGTAGACTGTCTGAGAGGAGCTGAGTGTTAATGGTGCAAAGATAAAAAATGGTAAAATTCAAAAGCTTATGGTCAGAAAGTGGGAGAGAAGAGTTAGTAGGTTTTGAAAATGAAAGGAGTTGGAGGAAGACCTAAATCAAGGGTCTCAATATACTGTAAATTTAGAGGACAGTTGTGAAAGATCAAAAGAAGTGGATAGTGAAACTGGGAGGCTGCTGGGGAATAAGGGGTGTTAATGGCGATGATAGTTCACAGCTTCTTGAAGGGAGATTAAAAAGTCTGGTAGCTGGATCTTAAATGAGGTGAAAGTGAGTGATGGTACTGGAAGAATGACCTGAAAAGTCATAAAGGGTGCGGCTTGAAAGTGTAGATTGCAAGCATAAATCAGCAAAGAGTAGAAACAGTCTGGGAAAGACAGTTCTGAGGAACAGGAGACTGGAACAAGTCACAATACTCGAGCAATGATTAAATTGCTTCATGGGTATAAGTAAGCACAAACAGGAAACAAGATGGCTTCATATCATCACACATTGGCCATCTTTGTTAACGACAGATCCTAAGATAAACACAGCAGCCTCCAGTGGTGAGGAGTGGAAGTGCAATAGTTCAGAGTTAGTGAAACAGTGGCCACTGGTGACAGATTATAAAAATACATCAGGATTCTGACATGCAGTTTAATGGGAATGTATCATTAGAAAAGTATATATATTATTAAAATTAGAATTTATTTTATGGAATTTTTACCCATATAAAAAAATTCCCAATTACTCCAGTTTTTACCTCCACTAGAGCACATGCAATAGGCTGATATTTCCAGTTTTCTGCAACTCACTTTTCAATGAAGTGTTGGCTTAAATAGAGATTACATTTTCTTTAAAGGGTAGAGCAGAGGTGCTCACACTTTTTCCGCATGCGAGCTACTTATAAAATGACCAAGTCAGAAGATCTACTACCCACTTCTTGTGGGTGAGGCTTGTGGGCGGGGCCTGGGCCACAGCATTGTCAGATTGACATCGGATCCCGGAGAGGTAAGTAATAGAGTTGAGCGAGTACTGTTCGGATCAGCCAATCCAAACAGCACGCACGCATTGAAATCAATGCACGCAGCTGGCACGTGGCGGGTTAAGTGGCCGGCTGCTGTCAAACCGGAAGCACCAGGTGCTTCCATTCATTTCAATGCGTGCGTGCTGTTCGGATCGGCTGATCCGAACAGTACTCGCTCAACTCTAGTAAGTAACATTGTTTATTATGTTCTCTCACCTCCCCTGGGGCTCCGATTATTATACTCGGGGGTCTGAAAAGACCCCCGAATATAATAATAGCGGTAGTGGCATCGCGGCCTGGGCCGGGCCTATTCACTAAGGCACGCCGCGGCCTATAGTACAAGGGGAAGTGGGGGCGGCAGTGAACAGGTCCGGTGAGGTTGGTAAATAGGCCGCTACCTGCTGGGAATACTCCAGCAAGTAGCAGCCTATTATAAAATAAACAAACATAAAGTTTTCATACTTACCGACCTTGATGCTGCTGCTTCTGCTCCCACTGCCGCCACCGCATCCTTTTCTCCTGGCAGACGTCTGCGTATCAGCGTAGGCGGCGTGATGATGCCACCTACGCTGAAATGTAGACATTTGAACCAGCACAAGGAGAGCGGCTGCTCTCCTGCGCTGGTTCAAACAAAAAAAAGTTTTAAAAAATTTAAAATAAAAAGTCACATGATCCACCCATACTTCCTTTGCGATCGACTGGTAGATCGCGATCGACGTATTGGGCACCACTGGGATAGAGATTTAATGAAAGATGATAATTCTACTTTACTGTTGAAGGTCATCATATAATTTCTACATAACAGAGCCTCATCTTTGTATGCTGCTCCCATGTCATTGTGTAATATCTTGAGAGAGTAGTAGCTTCATTTTGAGTCTGTAGCTGTGTCCTGGCTAAAATTGCAGCACTTCAAGGAGTATTCCCACAACAACAATCATATTTCATATAATAGTATGGGGATACATGACCATACATACCAGGAGCATGTGCATTGCATGAATGATCTCTGTTAGGAGTAATGACCAATTCAGCAGTTAGAGAGCACACAGACCAAGGTATACCTGGGAATTGTAGTCTTTACTAGTAAGCAGTCACGTGTTACATGGTAAGGACTGACTACTCTGGCCATTGCAAGCTGAAAATGTAATGGTGCTATTGGGGTACAGATCTTGAAAGGGAGGGCACATAGGGAGGTGGGTGAAGTCATATTTACAGTGCAGATGGTTTACTTAAAAAAAAAATTGTATGTTGGGAAAACCCCTTTAAATATACTTTACTAGAGATGAGCGAGTAGTACTCGATCGAGTAGGTATTCGATCGAATACTACGGTATTCGAAATACTCGTACTCGATCGAGTACCACTCGCTATTCGAATGTAAAAGTTTGATGCAGAACCAGCATTGATTGGCCGAATGCTATACAGTCGTCCAATCAACGCTGGTTCTTCTCCTGCCTTTAGAAGTCTTCTCCGTGCATCTTCCATGTGGCATCTTCCGGCTCTTCATTCACGCTGCCAGGCATCGGGCCTAGGCAGAGCCGACTGCGCATGTCCGCTTGTAGTGCGGGCATGCGCAGTCGGCTCTGCCCAGGCCAGATGCCTGGCAGAGTGAATTCAGAGTCGGAAGATGCCGCGGAGATGCTGTACGGAGAAGACTTCTCGGAGGATCCAACCCAACCCTCACTCGTGGACTTGGTAAGTATAATTTGATTGAACGTTGCCTACCCCTGAAACGAGCATTTTCCCCCCATAGACTATAATAGGGTTTGATATTCGATTTGAGTAGTCGAATATTGAGGGGCTACTTGAAACGAATATCGAACCTCGAACATTTTACTGTTCGCTCATCTCTATACTTTACTTACTAAGAATTAATGTTTCTTATTATTCACTAATATGATGTAATAAAATGACATTTCACAAGCTTTATAATATTTAGAAATGTCTTCTATATTTTCTTTATAAAATGCTATACAAAAGTTTCCAGTTTTACACTGTTTAACATAATATAACGTAATGATGGCAATATTACGAATAATATATAGAATTGAACCATGAGGTAAACTCTAATACATTATGATACTCATTAATTATTAATAGAAGGCCAATCTTCTAAATCATTTGGAATACAATCCAGCCATTTTGGCTCATAAAACAATAATTTAAAGGGTCAGTTATCTTGGTGTATTTGGTGGAAAAACAAGATTTGTCTGGGCAGAGAGTCAAAATCAGCATTTTATTGGCAATATTTTGCTCAGTCTAATACTCTGGAGCCATGAGTCTAAGCATTGAATTAAAAGATATATTATGGCTTTCCATACCATATGACAAGGTGCAGATGTATGTAGGCTTTTCCAGGGTTGAGTCCAGAGTTTTTTATAATTATTCATTTTTAGACTTTAAATATTTTCATAAATTATATAAACCACTTAAATAGAAAGAACTCATTAACACTCTTCATTAAATTGTGCAACGAAAATTCACCCCGAATTCTACTCAGGTTAGAGCAGTGCTTGATATTGTCATTACACTATGTGAGTTACATTAAGTATTAAGTATCCACTCGAAGCTGAGTGAACTTTCTATGAACACACATTAAGACCGAATAACCTTTATTGCTAACTTTACATAGTTAAACTTCTTTAATGAGAACACCACAAGTAAAGGAAAGACTGGCCAGTTCCTCACTATGTTTTACTAGTTGTAGAGGTTTCACACACCAAATCCAAAGCAAAATGAGAATGTTAATTTGGTCTCAAGTTTGTTGTTCGGGCTGTGTACATTCATAACCTGATGTGCCTCAGGTTGGAGCAGTGAATGAAAAAACTGTTTAGCAAACTATGCCCATTGCTGTAGGTGCTGCTGCTTCCAATACTTGTGGTAGTGGAGTAATAACTCACAATGGAGTGAGAAAGTACTCCTGGCTAGACATATAGCCTTCAGGTTCCTGCTCGGTGAAAGCCAAGGCAAGCTGGGTACACAGCTAATATGGTAATATGGCACATTTTCCTCTTTTTCGGAAACTGGAAAACATTCCCCCATTTTGCTCTTATAGCATTGGTCTAAAGGTACAATTTTGCAAATGTTACTTCTTTGCTTAATGCTATCATACAATCAGCCAAGCCTGCAGCTTTCCAAGTTTACCTCATCAACATCATCATGTCTTCCACAATCCCCAAGCTGTCCCTTTGAAAACTCCATGCCCCCTCCACCATTAACTCCTCTTTATCCTTGACACTCCTGCAAGCTGTATCATCTGTGTGGGTCCAACAGCCACAGGTCAGCAAGTAAAATGGGAAACTGTTCTTTCTTCATCCATTGTTGTATCAGTGTTGGTATTTACTCCATTAGTGGTTGACATTGTTTAAAATTGTAGCACCACCATATTGATGATGTGCACCATGTGGGGACCATATGTAATATTACACAAGAGCACTGCAGGTACAATATTCCAACCATTGTCACTCAGTTGAAATTGGTGAGGGAGACTTTCAGAAGAAAATTTGCTGTTGCATGTAGAAAAGCAACTAACCTAACATGTTGTTTCCCTTCCCCAGGTATAGGATAACATGGCAACACTTCAGCTTACACATATGAAGGACGAATAGGAAATGTAAGCTCTGATGCTGCTGGGGCCAGATAAAAGTCCAGGATATGGAAAAAGTAGAGAAGAGTCTGGTGTCTGAACCAAACCAGCACAATTGTGGAGACGTCACTAGCACCTGGCATCTTTGTTGTGATGCATCATGGTCACTGTCATGCAAAACATTGATTCTATTGGCTATGAAAGACATGCATTGTTCCTGGTCAGCTACTTCATCTGTCAATGGTGGCATGAATCGGCAGCTTTCTTCAAGAAATAATGGTAGTTATTATCATCCATTGAGGGAAATTGCACACCATGGGTTGCCTTAAGACAAGGGGATTTGCTAAATGGTATCACAATGCAATAACGTTAGGTGAGACTTCAGTTGGACAGCCCACACAATCTATATTATAGATGACTGTTAATGAAACGAGAGAAGAGGAGGAGTAGAAGAATGAGTTGATCATCATGTTGTCAGTGACAATGACAACAACAACAACCATGTACTACTTGTGGATGTGCCCTAGCTACTTAGAATGATGAAGATGAGGATGATAATGATGGCCTTGCTTCCATTGATTGCCAGTTCAATTGTGAGCAGGTGGGATGTTGCTTCATGTGCAGAAAGAGAGCTGTTGTTCCTACATTTTGCCTAAATGACCCTGGCTTGTTCTCTGCCTACAGAGCTTGTACATGGATATGGTTTTATGGCTGGAAATGTGGAAAGAAATTTCCTCACAGGAGATGCCTTCAAAAGCCACCACTTGCAATGCTCACAGACACAACATTTCTCCCAACACCTCTAACAACCAAGCTTTCCATAGATCAGAAATAGAGATGAGCGAACAGTGTTCTATCGAACACATGTTCGATCGGATATCAGGGTGTTCGCCATGTTCAAATCGAATCGAACACCGCGTGGTAAAGTGCGCCAAAATTCGATTCCCCTCCCACCTTCCCTGGCGCCTTTTTTGCACCAATAACAGCGCAGGGGAGGTGGGACAGGAACTACGACACCGGGGGCATTGAAAAAAATTGGAAAAAGTCATTGGCTGCCGAAATCAAGTGACCTCCATTTTAGACGAATAGTGGATTTCAAATCCGGGTCATATGAGAATGTGAACTTTGTGACTATGAGACAGGGATAGCTGTACAGGCAGGGATAGCTAGGGATAACCTTTATTTAGGGGGGAATGTTATTAAAAATAACTTTTTGGGGCTCTATCGGGTGTGTAATTGTGATTTTTGTGAGATAAACTTTTTCCCATAGGGATGCATTGGCCAGCGCTGATTGGCCGAATTCCGTACTCTGGCCAATCAGTGCTGGCCAATGCATTCTATTGGCGTGATGAAGCAGTGCTGAATGTGTGTGTTTAGCTCAACTACACCGGTGGAGTAGTTGAGCTAAGCACACAGATTCAGCTCTGCTTCAATCAGCGCTGGCCAATGCATTCTATTAGCTTGATGAAGCAGAGTGTGCACAAGGGTTCAAGCACACCCTCGGCTCTGATGTAGCAGAGCCGAGGCTGCACAAGGGTTCAAGCGCACCCTCGGCTCTGATGTAGCAGAGCCGAGGGTGCGCTTGAACCCTTGTGCACACTCTGCTTCATCAAGCTAATAGAATGCATTGGCCAGCGCTGATTGGCCAATGCATTCTATTAGCCCGATGAAGTAGAGCTGAATGTGTGTGCTAAGCACACACATTCAGCACTGCTTCATCACGCCAATACAATGCATTAGCCAGTGCTGATTGGCCAGAGTACGGAATTCGGCCAATCAGCGCTGGCTCTGCTGGAGGAGGCGGAGTCTAAGATCGCTCCACACCAGTCTCCATTCAGGTCCGACCTTAGACTCCGCCTCCTCCAGCAGAGCCAGCGCTGATTGGCCGAATACTCTGGCCAATCAGTGCTGGCCAATGCATTCTGTTGGCGTGATGAAGCAGTGCTGAATGTGTGTGTTTAGCTCAACTACACCGGTGGAGTAGTTGAGCTAAGCACACAGATTCAGCTCTGCTTCAATCAGCGCTGGCCAATGCATTCTATTAGCTTGATGAAGCAGAGTGTGCACAAGGGTTCAAGCGCACCCTCGGCTCTGATGTAGCAGAGCCGAGGCTGCACAAGGGTTCAAGCGCACCCTCGGCTCTGATGTAGCAGAGCCGAGGGTGCGCTTGAACCCTTGTGCAGCCTCGGCTCTGCTACATCAGAGCCGAGGGTGCACTTGAACCCTTGTGCACCCTCGGCTCTGCTACATCAGAGCCGAGGGTGCGCTTGAACCCTTGCGCAGCCTCAGCTCTACTACATCAGAGCCGAGGGTGCGCTTGAAACCTTGTGCACCCTCGGCTCTGCTACATCAGAGCCGAGGGTGCGCTTGAACCCTTGTGCACACTCTGCTTCATCAAGCTAATAGAATGCATTGGCCAGCGCTGATTGAAGCAGAGCTGAATCTGTGTGCTTAGCTCAACTACTCCACCGGTGTAGTTGAGCTAAACATACACATTCAGCACTGCTTCATCACGCCAATAGAATGCATTGGCCAGCACTGATTGGCCAGAGTATTCGGCCAATCAGCGCTGGCTCTGCTGGAGGAGGCGGAGTCTAAGGTCGGACCTGAATGGAGACTGGTGTGGAGCGATCTTAGACACACATTCAGCTCTACTTCATCGGGCTAATAGAATGCATTGGCCAATCAGCGCTGGCCAATGCATTCTATTAGCGTGAACTGAGTTTGCACAGGGGTTCTAGTGCACCCTCGGCTCTGCTACATCAGATTGCTACATCTGATGTAGCAGTGCCGAGTGTGCATCAGATGTGTAGTTGAGCAAAACTGGCTCAGCACTGCTAAGTCTCTGCATTCGCATAGGAATGCATTGGCCAGCCTTCGGCCAATCAGCACTGGCTCTGCCGGAGGAGGTGGAGTCTAAGGTCGGACCTGAATGGTGTGGAGCGATCTTAGACTCCGCCTCCTCCAGCAGAGCCAGCGCTGATTGGTCGAGTTCCGTACTCTGGCCAATCAGCACTGGCCAATGCATTTCTATGGGGAAAAGTTAGCTTGCGAAAATCGCAAACTGACAGGGATTTCCATGAAATAAAGTGACTTTTATGCCCCCAGACATGCTTCCCCTGCTGTCCCAGTGTCATTCCAGGGTGTTGGTATCATTTCCTGGGGTGTCATAGTGGACTTGGTGACCCTCCAGACACGAATTTGGGTTTCCCCCTTAACGAGTTTATGTTCCCCATAGACTATAATGGGGTTCGAAACCCATTCGAACACTCGAACAGTGAGCGGCTGTTCGAATCGAATTTCGAACCTCGAACATTTTAGTGTTCGCTTATCTCTAATCAGAAACTTTTTACAGCTGTTATCTTGCAACCTTTCCTGCTCCTGAAATGATCACATTAGAGGCAGATCTTTAGAAGTGTATTGGCATATTGTGTCCAAATGACAAAGTTGTTTTACAAATACATTTGGCCAATATATCATCAAAACGTCGTGTCACGGGCAGATTTGCTTCTACGGAGGTTGGTTCGAAGAGGGGAACCCAGCCAGCAACTATTTTGCAGGTTGGACATGAATGACATACGAGTATAATGGCCCACCACCACCAGGAGTTACAGTTTGTGAGCAACAATGTCACTTGAACTGACAGACTGAACTGAAGTAGAATACCTGTGTTGTAATATAAGCATGGCAAAAAAAACAGACCAATTTTGGGTGCCGCACTATATGCAAAAAATAAGTGGCATGACTTGCATCACAAATCTGTCACTTACACACAGACTAATTTGAAGTATAATGGTACTATATAAATGCAGTGTGACAGAAAATGACAATTTTGGTTCCACTAACACTTTGTGCTAAGAAATGCGTGGTGTGACGTGTGCCACAAAGCTGTCACTTGGAAATATAATGAATTGTATTGTAGCAAAAACATTGCAGTACCACATACAAAAATGGCTGTCTGACTACCTACCTAATACTCTGACACTCACTGGTATGACTAGTATCTCTATCTAAAATGACTCCACCAATTTCGTCAAATCCACTATCTACCTGTATTTTGCATTTTACGCTATTTTGTTATCTCAGACAATCTCACAGTTCTCTGTATGAGATCTTTGGCTGGTCTTACATGGCCGTAATGTAAGTCTGCAAATGGTCCACAATTGAGGGTTTTCAATTGCGGACCATTTGCAGACACATTATATTCAATGCTGCCTCTTACACCACAGGATATTTTATCCGTGGTGTGGCCGGGCCTTAACCGTGGTCCACAATTTATAGAACATGTCCGTAATGGCTGTGAATTGCGGCACTGCACAGACTCGCTCATAGAACTCTATGGGCGAGTGCAGCAGGACACGGGTGTCTGCGATGTCTATGTTGCTGATCAGCAACTAGTGTTGCTGATCAGCAACTTGCGGACCGTAAAATCAATATGGTCGTGTAAGACCAGCCTTTCTCCTGTGTTGGCAGCATTAGTGACCTTTCATCTATGATCCTCATGATTGCCTTAGGGATACCTACAAGGCATTATGAGGAAGCTTATCTGGGCTGAGGTCATGTGATCCTCCTTTATCCTTTTTTTCGGTCGTGTAAAATGGCAGCTGACATTTTGAATGATTTGTCCAAATTCTAAATTGTTCAGAATTGCTAGAAAAGGACACTTGGGAATAAATGTGGACAGATTTTACTGAATTTATGTGCTCATCTCTATTTAAGGACTTAATGAATAAAATATATATATATATATATCTCCCTATATTATAAAAATGAATTTCTGTCTGTCTGTCTGTCTGTCTGTGCTCTAATGCGAACCAAACGGCTGGACCGATCTTCACCAAATTTGGTACAGAGATACTTCAGGTATCCGGGAAGGTTTAAGACAAGACTCCAACTCGCTCGGACATACCGTTGCTGAGATACAGCATTCCAAACACAGTGCCCCCCCCCCTTAGCCAATACAAACCTGCAAGACTTTCACTCATATTCCAACTGCAATACACACGGTCACTCCACATGCACAATACAACACTGATATCCAAGCTGAGATACACGCATCAGAGGATTAGATCAGATCAGCAAACAGTATCACACTCCAGAAGATTAGATACACGCGTCTGCACACAGTCCCACAAACCAGAGGATTAAATACGCACTTCTGCACACAGTTCCACACACTGAAGGATTTGATACGTGCGTCTGCACACAGTTCCACATGTCGAAGGATTAGATACACGCGTCTGCACAAAGTACCACACCCCGGGGGATTGGATACATGCGTCTGCACACAGTCCCACAAACCAGAGGATTACATACGCGCTTCTGCACACAGTTCCACACACTGAAGGATTTGATACGTGCGTCTGCACACAGTTCCACATGCCGAAGGATTAGATACACGCGTCTGCACAAAGTACCACACCCCGGGGGATTGGATACATGCATCTGCACACAGTACCACATGCCAAAGGATTGGATACACGCATCTGCACACAGTTCCACGCACCAGAGCATAAGATTTGCACATCTGCACACAGTACCACATGTCGTCGGATTAGATACGCGCGTCTGCACACAGTTCCACACTCCAGAGGATTAGATACGCGCGTCTGCAGACAGTTGTACACGCCATAGGATTAGATACACGTGTCTACACACAGTTCCACACACCAGAGCATAAGATATGCACATCTGCACACAGTACCACATGCCGCAGGATTAGATATGTGTGTCTACACACAGTTCCCCACGCCGTAGGATTAGATACGCGCCTCTTCACACAATACCACACAGGGGAGGATTAGATATGTGTGTCTGCACACAGTACCACACTTTGGAGGATTAGATACATGCCTCTGCACACAGTACCACAAGTCAGAGAATTAGATGTGCGTCTCAGGACACAGTACCACACGGGGGAGGATTAGATACGCTCATCTGCACATAGTACCACATGCCAGAGGATTAGATACACGCATCTGCACACAGTACCACACAGGAGAGGATTAGATACGCACATCTGCACACAGTACCACATGCCAGAGGATTAGATACACACATCTGCACACAGTACCCCACGCCAGAGGATTAGATATACGCGTCTGCACACAGTTCCACATGCCGCAGGATTAGATACGTGCCTCTTAACACAATACCACACAGGTGAGGATTAGATACGTGTGTCTGCACACAGTACCACAAGCCAGAGAATTAGATACGTGTCTAAGCACACAGTACAACACGGGGAGGATTAGATACGCGCGTCTGCACAAAGTACCACATGCCTCAGGATTAGATATGTGCCTCTTCACACAATACCACACAGGGGAGGATTAGATACGTGTGTCTGCACACAGTACCACACTTTGGAGGATTAGATATATGCCTCTGCACACAGTACCACAAGCCAGAGAATTAGATACGTGTCTCAGCACTCAGTACCACACGCCAGAGGATTAGATACGCACATCTGCACACAGTACCACATGCCGTAGGATTAGATACATGCATCTACACACAGTTACACACGCCGTAGGGTTAGATACGCGCCTTTTCACACAATACCACACAAGGGAGGATTAGATACGCACATCTGCACACAGTTCAACACACCAGAGGATTAGATAAGCACGTCTGCACACAGTACTACATGCCATAGGATTAGATACGCGCGTCTGCTTACAGTTTCACATGCCAGACGATGAGATACGCACGTCTTCACACAGTTGTTCACGCTATAGGATTAGATACATGCGTCTGCATACAGTACCACATGCTGTAGGATTAGATACGCGTGTCTACACACAGTTCCACATGCCATAGGATTAGATACGCGCCTCTTCACACAGTACCACACTTTGGAGGATTAGATACATGCCTCTGCACACAGTACCACATGCCAGATAATTAGATACGCGTCTCAGCACACAGTACCACACTGGGGAGGATTAGATACGCGCATCTGCACAAAGTACCTCACGCCAGAGGATTAGATACACCTGTCTGCACACGGTATCACAACGCCAGAAGATTAGATACGCGCATCAGCACATAGTACCACATGCCGTAAGATTAGATATGCACGTCTGCACACAGTTTCACTTACCGGAGGATTAGATACGTGACTCTTCACACAATGCCACACAGGGGAGGATTAGATACACACATCTGCACACAGTACCACACGCCGGAGGATTAGATATGTGCATCTGCAAACAGTACCACACCAACAAGGATTAGATACTTGAGTCTAAACACAGTACTACACGGGGAAGGATTAGATACAGCTTTACTCCAGGTATCCATAACAACTGATCATAGGTTTTTCACTGATATCCAAAATGAGATACACACAATCACATGACGCTTATGGACATACACACAAACCACATACAAAATACACCAGTGCAAAATTGGACATTTCTTATGGGGCCACTACACAAACATAAAATGTAATATACCCGTGCGAAGCCGGGTCCTCCCTCTAGTATATATATATATATATATATATATATATATATATATATATATATATATATATCCCTATATTATAAAAATGAATTTCTGTCTGTCTGTCTGTTCTCTAATGCGAACCAAACGACTGGACCAATCTTCACCAAATTTGGTACAGAGACATTTCAGGTATCCGGGAAGGTTTAAGACGAGACTCCAACTCGTTCGGACGTACTGTTGCTGAGATACAGCATTCCAAACACAGTGCCCCCCCTTAGCCAATACAAACCTGCAAGACTTTCACTCATATTCCAACTGCAATACACACGGTCACTCCACATGCACAATACAACACTGATATCCAAACTGAGATACACGCATCAGAGGATTAGATACACAGATCAGCACACAGTATCACACGCCAGAGGATTAGATACACGGGTCTGCACACAGTCCCACACACCAGAGGATTAAATACGCACTTCTGCACACAGTTCCACACACTGAAGGATTAGATAAGTGCGTCTGCACACGGTTCCACATGCCGAAGGATTAGATACAGGCGTCTACACACAGTTCCACACACCGAAGGATTAGATACGTGCGTCTGCACAGAGTACCACATGCCGTAGGATTAGCTACACATGTCTACACACAGTTCCACACTTCAGAGGATTACATACGCGCGTCTGCACACAGTACCACATGCCGGGAGATTGGATACACGCGTCTACACACAATACCACACAGGGGAGGATTAGATACACGTGTCTTCACACAGTTGTACACGCCATAGGATTAGATACATGCATCTGCACACAGTACAATATGCCGTAGGATTAGATACGCACCTCTTCACACTACCACACGGGAGGATTACATACACGTGTCTTCACACAGTTGTACACGCCATAGGATTAGATACGCGCGTCTACAAACAGTACCACATGCCGTAGAATTAGATACATGGGTCTGCACACAGTCCCACACACCAGAGGATTAAATACGCACTTCTGCACACAGTTCCACACACTGAAGGATTTGATACGTGCGTCTGCACACGGTTCCACATGCCGAAGGATTAGATACAGGCCTCTACACACAGTTCCACACTCCAGAGGAGTAGATACGCGCATCTGCACATATTTGTACACGCCATAGGATTAGATACACACGTCTGCACAGAGTACCATAGGCCTTAGGATTAGATACACGCGTCTACACACAGTTCCACACGCCGAAGGATTAGATACGCGCCTCTTCACACAATACCACACAGGGGAGGATTAGATACATGCTTCTGCACACAGTACCACATGCCATAGGATTAGATACGCGCGTCTGCACACAGTACCACATGCCGGGGGATTGGATACGCGCGTCTACACACAGTTCCACACGCCGTAGGATTAGATACGCGCGTCTGCACACAGTACCACATGTCGGGGGATTGGATACACGCGTCTACACACAGTTCCACACGCCGTAGGATTAGATACGCGCCTCTTCACACAATACCACACAGGGGAGGATTAGATACATGTGTCTTCACACAGTTGTACACGCCATAGGATTAGATACACGCTTATGCACACAGTACCACATGCCGTAGGATTAGATACGCACCTCTTCACACAATACCACACAGGGGAGGATTAGATACATGTGTCTTCACACAGTTGTACACGCCATAGGATTAGATACACGCGTCTGCACACAGTACCACATGCCGTAGGATTAGATACATGCCTTTTCACACAATACCATAAAGGGGAGGATTAGATACACGTGTCTTCACACGGTTGTACACACCATAGGATTAGATACACGGGTCTGCACACAGTCCCACACACCAGAGGATTAAATACGCACTTCTGCACACAGTTCCACACACTGAAGGATTTGATACGTGCGTCTTCGCACGTTGCACATGCCGAAGGATTAGATACGCGCATCTTCACACAATACCACACAGGGGAGGATTAGATACGTGTGTGTGCACAGAGTACCACACTTTGGAGGATTAGATACATGCCTCTGCAAACATTAGATACACACGTCTGCACACAGTACCACATGTCGTAGGATTAGATACTTGCATCTAAACACAGTACTACACGGGGAAGGATTAGATACAGCTTTACTCCAGGTATCCATAACAACTGATCACAGGTTTTTCACTGACATTCAAAATGAGATACACATAATCACATGACGCTTATGGACATACACACAAACCACATACAAAATACACCAATGCAAAATTGGACAATTCTTATGGGGCCACTACACAAACATAAAATGTAATATACCCGTGCGAAGCCGGGTCCTCCCTCTAGTATATATATATATATATATATATAATAAATATATATATATATATATATATATATATATATATATATATAATATATATATATATATATATATATATATATATATATATATATATAAAATTCTCATTGATTTGGGCACCTTCTAATATTTTGTTTCCCCTGTTCAATAATCCAGAACACATGTAAGCACAGAATTAGGCAGAAAATGCCTTGTAGATTGTAAATAAAATTCACTTATAATACTTTATTGCATGTTTTTATGGCAACCCTTGAAAATGCTCTTTTGGGATGTTCCTTCAAAATTTCACATTTAGGTCTGAAAATGTTATTTCTTTTTCTGAAGGAACTGTTTAATGTGAACAAAGTGGAGTGGATTATACTATAAATTATGGGTCACATATTTGTGTTCCATACACTAATTTTATGATGTTGCTTCCTGTCTAGACAATGCCTCTAACATGAAAAATAAACAGAAAGGAAAGGAATGCATGAAATTTAGGTTTCACGTCTATGAATTTCTTTACTATATATATGATCCATTTGTACTAATGTAACAAAACTATAGTTTCATGAGTTTAGTTTATGTATAACTTTAAGTACACTTAAAATAAATTCAGCAAATTATTTATTAAAAAAATATGTTTATTATGTTATGACTTTGTTCCAAAAGTCTGAATATTTAGGACAGTGCTTTGGGAGAACCCATTGCTGACCTGCAGGATCTGAACATCTGCTCCTTGTGGGAGTTTCAGTGGGCTGGAGGCTGGAATAAGGGATAATTCTGCTGTGGTGTGGGGGTCTCTTGAACATGAGACAGAGAATCAGAGGATCTTAGGTGCTGGAGTGGTGCTACATAGTGAGACAGAGCTGTAATGGGAGTGCAGATGGAGAACTGACTGTGATACAGGGTCTAAAGGACTTTTAGATTTAAATAAATTTCAGCCCAGGGGCAACTAGTTTGGTAAGGTCTGTGTGGAGTGTTGGTAACATCAGTCTTGAGAGAGGCTAAAGCAGAGGTGACATGCTGCTGTTATAAGCTAGTAATGTTTGGGTTGTATGGACTTTGTGAGAGACTTAAGATAAATAGCAATTGGTGGATAACAAGAGATTAGCAGCTCTGTGACCTATGAAGTTCCCTGAAAGATCCAGAATGGCAATGTTGCAAAGTGGAATGTTGGAAGATAAAGTGAGAGTTTGGCAAAAGAAGCTCTCAAAAGTGTACAAACATGCTGTTAGAGTGTGTCCGTATGATACCTTCTCTAGGTTTGGTGTAGTCCTATCTGACCCCTGATGAAACCTCCACACATTTCTATCTTTCCCAAATTCCTCTGTAAAATTACACTATCCTCCTCTGTGTTATCTACTTTACAACACTTACTATTATCTGCAAGTGTTGAGATTCTACTCTGTAAAACCTCTACCAGTTCATAGATAAAGCTATTACTGATAAGTAAACCCTATAGTGACCCCTGTGGCACCCCACTAGTAACTGTGGTCCAAACTGAGCTTGTGTCATTGACACTCCTGTTACACATATTTCCCCCTATCTGCAAAAATCCCTCTTTGTCATACAGTATCTAACATCTTTATAAAATCGAGATGCACTACTTTCACAGCGTCACCAAGTTTGGCCTGGAACATGCCTCCTCAGAGGCGCAGATCACATTAGTCCATCACAAACCCAGGCTAATGCTGCGTTACAAGTTATCAATGAACTACTCCAGGGTGTTTTCTCCTAGTGTCAGGATCTGAACTGGGGTCTTGTGGCTTTTCCTGGTTGGTTCTCTGCCTCATGACTAGTTGCCTGGCTTTGTTTGGTCTCTATCTTTCTGGTGCATGTGCTTCTTGATTGTCTGCTGGAGTTTGAAGCCACAGGTGTGATTATTTGCATGATCCTATCAGGTATTGCCAGGCTCTATTTAGGCTGGCTGTCTGTTCATTCCTGGCTGTTTTTCATTGTTACCAACCAGGATTCTTGGTCCAGTTCAGGAGGAGTGTTCTGTGAAAGTTGTACAGTCTCCGGAACTGATCTGGAAGTGGTGTAAGTTTGTTCTGTGTGAGAGTCTGTTTAACCCTCAACATTTCCCCTGGCCTGCATTTTCTGGTTGCCTTACATGGTTTTGGTGTTAGTGAGTTTTTGTTTAAGGGCTTCAAGTTTATTTTACCCCTGTCCTGTGATACCCTTTCCTCACTACACCACTGTTCCTCTCCTCAATCTCCTGTTGTGTGTTTATGGTTGTGCTGCATGTTTGTTTTGCAGCATGTCCCTTCCTAGCTGTTACTGTTTGCAGCTGCACCTATTCTTTGTTAGGGGTGACCACATTTAGTATACCAGTCTCTTGCCTCTTTCAGCTTTCACCCCACCTGTCTCTTAGTTCTCCGCATTTAGAGAGCCAGAAGTTGTCGGAGCTAAGCTTAGCTTGGGTACAGCTGACCAACACCCTCAGGCAGGGCCTAGTCAGCCGACGTAGCACCAGGGAAAGTTTTCCTACCCCAGTTCCATAGAGGTGTAAGCAGCATTCAGCATACGGTTGCTCGGGCATTGGCGCAACCGTGACACCTAGAAACAAATATTTTCCCAAAATAATTTTGGCTTACTTCTATTAATTTTAGGTACTTTTTTTTAAAGAGTATTTAGCAATGAATGTTCACTCTGTGTGTTTGCGACCATGAATAATTTTCATGGATGTGTGAAAAAGAAAAGTCTTCTGTTTAACCATTACTGTTGGAAATCTTTTCTTTACAAAGGACTGTATCATCAGCCATCTTTCCAGAAGACCAAGCTGAAGATGGGCTACAACAGAAGATAATTCTATGTTTCTTACGTAAAACACTATTATATTTTTTTTTTCCAAATTTTTAATTACGTTTTTTCTTAAATTCATGGGTCATCAGTCCAAATCTAGTTGAAGAGTGTGGTATTGTGTGCAGTGGCACATATTTAATCCTGTGGCGTGTGGAACTGTGTGCAGATGTGCATATCTAATCCTTCTGCATGTCGTATTGTGTGCAGTGATGCGTATCTAATCCTCTGATGTGTGGTATTGTTTGAAGATGTGCATATCTAATCCTCCAGCATGTGGTACTGTGTGCAGACTTACATATCTAATCCTCAGGCCGGCGTGTGGTACTTTGTGAAGACACGTGTATCTAATCCTTTGGCGTGTGATACTGTGTGCTGACTTGTGTATTTAATCCTCTGGCATGTGGTACTTTGTGCAGACGCACATATATAATCCTCTGGCATGTGGAACTGTGTGCAGAAGCGTGTATCTAATCCTACAGCATGTGGTACTGTGTGTAGACGCATGTATCTAATCCTCTTGCGTATGGAACTATGTGCAGACGCACATATCTAATCTTCCGGCATGTGGTACTGTGTGCTGACTTGTGTATCTAATCCTCCAGAGTATGGTACGGTGTACAGATGCATGTATCTAATCCTTCCACATGTGGTACTGTGTGCTGACATGCGTATCTAATCCTCTTGTGTGTCATGCTGTGTGCTGACTTGTGTATCTAATCCTGTGGCGTGTGGAACTGTGTGCAGACGCGCTTATCTAATCTTTTGGTGTGTGTAACTGTGTGCAGATGTGCATATTTAGTCCTCTATCGTGTGGAACTGTGTGCAAACATTCATATCTAATTTTCTGGCATATGATACTATGTGGTGACCTGTTTATCTAATCCTCCGGCGTGTGGTACTGTGTGCAGACGTGCGTATCTAATCCTTTGGCTTGTGGTACTGTGTGCAGACATGCATATTTAATCCTCTGGTGTGTGGAACTGTGTGCAGACGCGTGTATCTAATTCTCTGGTGTGTGATACTGGGTGCTGACCTGTGTATCTAATACTCTGATGGGTGTATCTCAGTTTGGATATCAGTGTTGGATTGTTCATGTGCACTGACAGTGTGTATGGCAGTTGGAATATGAGTGAAAGAGTTGCAGCTTTGTATTGGCTAATGAGGGGGTCAGGGTATTGGGAAAGCTATATCTCTGGAATGGTACGTCCGAGCGAGTTGAATCTTCACCTTAAACCTTCCCGGAAGTATCTGTGTGCCAAATTTGGTGAAGATAGATCCAGTCATTTGGTTGCGCATAAAGAACAGACAGACAGACAGACAAGAATTCATTTTTATAATATAGAGAGATTTATAACAATAAATGAAGAAAAATAACAATTGCAGGTTATGTCGCTTATTTATTTCCAAATTAATACATTATTATTATTATTATTATTATTATTATTATTATTATTATTATTATTATTTTATTAATTAAATTAATATTGCTATTTGCAGTATTTAGCCATGATGTTCTTTGTTTCTATATGTAAAATACTACTATGTGGTACCAATGTTCTTGAAAATACAAAGAAAGTGAGTAAAGGAAAGCAGCCATAACATGTTGACTCCAAATATTTTAAGTAATAACATTCAGAAAATTGCCTGTGGGATTATTTAATTAGAGAGTGAGTGACAGTGAAATATCTATCTTCTGACCCAACATAGATTTAGATTGTATTCAGTGCAGAAATTCTACCCAGAAACATATTTATAGAGAAGCAAATCACATGCTTGGGCTCCTAAGGTGTCTCTTAAGTACAAAAAGGCAGCAAGCTTTGGCATGCCTCAAGGCAATTCCACAATTCCTGCATAATGCATTTCTTTTTGACATCTAAAGGCATTCAAGGACACTGAAGAACTCAGCTTTACTTTGCCAAGCCAGGTTTAAAGTATTTAAAGTTACATATAATCAGTCAGATTTACTGAAAAATAAAGTTATCCTATTTTTGGAGACTTGTCAAGCAATTGTACTATATTTGAAGAAAGGAAACATCAAAAGCAATGTCAAAGCAGATCCCTTGTGATATATATGTATTGTGTTCATAATATATCCATGAAAAAGGATTAGTTATCACAAATGTTAAGAGAACAAATAGTGTAAGGAAAAATAATGGAGGCAATCTGAAGGCAGTCCAGAAGAATGGAAAGACATTTGACATCTATAACTTAATTTGTAGGTCTTGGCGGTTTAAGGGAAACAAAAGGCAGCCTGTACTTGTATGTTTTATGTTTGGACTTTTTAATACATTATAGGTACATTTTTAAGTCACATTTTGAATAATGTCTTAAGGCAGTTTAATTACATAAAATTTTCCTTTACAATATGCATATTTCTCAGATTAATAGGCACGATATCTAATACAATAATACCTCCTCACCCCATGCTGTACATTTATGCTGCAGTTGCCTAGCAGTCCCCTCAACCCAAAGTAAATATATGGTCAGTTGAGTGTGTAGACAAAGAAGCTCTGCCCATATAATGTCCATTTCTGTGGCAAGAGATCTATATACATAATTATTTTGAGGAAAAAAAAAAAACACAAACAGAAGCAAATTTTGCATATTATCTGATATGCTCCAGGCAGTGCTGACACACTGGATGGGAAAACACCTTTCATCCAAATCGGCAGTTTGCACAGAAAAAGACTATCAAATTTGTCACAAAATTCTAAAACAACAAGAGCTATAAAGGTATCCAGAAGTCACAGACTTCTCCTCAAGCAGAGCTGAGTGGGATCATCAATGCCAACAACACACTCATTATATGGCGTCCCAGCAATCTGTCATATTGTGCTAACACTCCCTGGTAAAAACTCTGCGGACACCATTATAGTCAATGTGGTTTATTAGGTCTTGCTTTTGTCCTTCATAAGGTGGTCATGGTCCTAATTTTATTTTTGTTGTTCTACTCCTATAACACAGAAAACGAAAATATGTGGCTCAGATATGAGCATAGTCTAACAGTTAGCCTAACTGGAACACATGAAGTAGTAAATTGCGAGAGTACAGTGCAAAATGTTTCAGGAAAAGCTTACAAGGAATTCTTTAACAGTTAATAAAGCATAGAATTATGTTGAAACCTTTCCTACATATTAATAAAATGTATATGCATTAAAAAAAGCGCAACATATTACCATAACAAGAATTGGATTTCTTTAAATATTGAAGCCTTAAGTATGCTTCACATTATAGATAAAAAAATAGTCACAAATGTTTTTAAGAATCTTTTTATTTCAGTGGAACAGTGGGTCGTCCAGAGACATGGACCCTGGTGCCAGTGGTAGGCTTTCTTTCCTCTTTATATAGACACCCATTGATGAACTTCTCAGATATAGACAAACATTTGGGATATTCTACGTAACTAATTATTTACCACTACTTCTGAGATCTAACCACTGTTGTTACTTTAATAATGAACTGTATATTTCACCACAAGGCGGACTGAGTGGTGTAAAGATCTATACTATTGTAATTGGCCATGACATGCATTTTTCAATATAGTGTGCTACCCTATTCTCTCTACACTATAATACAAACATAAAAAATTGCTTTATTTGGGCCACATTTCTACTTCTTGGGAAGAGCTATGGCCACAACATTTGTCAGTTTTTGCACATTCAAAAGCTATAATGATTATGATTTGTTTTGATGAGTTATATCATAAAAGTTTATTGAAATTTATTGAAAGCTGTTTTGTTTTCTCACTATTATAAAGTAAATGTCTACATTGAACAGATGATGGGATCATGAAAAATTATTCCTTGCATTATAAAACAAATGTATTTTTAGAGTTGTTTATTGAGATGAACTATGCAATGTCTTGATCACATAAAGTGAAGTTTATCCTTCAACTTTTTCTACCTTGAAAATATTACTGTCTTTTTTAAAAATGTAATTGTTATGGTCATCATTATTATTATTATTGTGCTGCCATAAAGTTAACATTTTTGCATCAACTGTGTTAACGCTTCTTTTTTGAAATAGCAATTGCTACTGGACCTCGAGCTTGAGGGGACCCAAAAGCCTCCCTACACCATACACAATGACACCATTATTACAGATAGCATATGGTGGGTGGGATTGAGACCAAGGAGTTTCAGGTTATGCCTCTGTGTGGTAAGGGGTTTAAGTTAAAGGGTTTTGTAATTTCATAAACTGATTTTCTATGTACAGAATAGGGTATATGTTCTCCAAACCTCTGACCCCTGTAGACATATTTTTGAATTGGTGGCCCATCTTCCCTCTCTAAGTCCCACAAACGACTCTGGCTTCAACTTTTGTTTATCTCCAAGTCTTTGATCCACTTATACTGGGCATTTGAGTTCCCTCCTACAGTATATCACTTTTTATGGAAAGTCTCTCAAGTAGCTGGTATGGAGGAACTTTCCAACTTGTAACTTCACACTCACCAGAAGTTCAGCTTTGTGTGGGCACCATGGTATACTTTCTCTAGTAATCCTACCTGAGCAGACCTGTGAGATTCCCCTGGTTAATTATGATATTCTTTGAGATCCTTAGACTCTTATTCCCAGCATTCATTATCCCCCCCCCCACTATGCATGTCACAACTCTCGTTGTGTCGTTCATTGCTCACTCTGTGGTTATATACCATACCATACCATACTGATTTCAATGATGTATGTTCAATGGTGTTATTTTGAAAATCCAATAAAATGTTATTTATAAAAAAAAGAGTAGGGTACAAGTGTCAAATAGATGGGGTCTGACCACATGTGACCGTGTAATTCATGGTCATGTGTACGGCCCATAGAAATGAATGTTTCAGTGGGCTATCCGGGAAAAATCCAGATAGCGCAAGGGGACTAAACCAGATAAATTTTAATGCTGAGAACTACTGACAAATGATTTGGTACAGAATTAAGACTAGGATTATTATGAATTATTACATATTCTGTGATTATGTTTATCAGAAAGTTTTCTTTGTGTCATAGCAAACAATATCACACAGATCTATATTGCTGTCTTTTTCTCAACTGAAAAATCTGCCATCAATAATTTCAATAACTTCTTACAAGTCCCATCAATACTAAATCTTCTTGTCTAGACAAAGTGACTTGCTATAGCCACAAATTCCATGGATTCTTGGAGAATGACCAGTATCAAACAAGTATTAAGACACACAATTAACAAAAGACCGCGGCGATGACATCAAACGCTGCACCTGGCCGGGATCTTCTCTGCCTGAACTAATTGCACATTGCTCTTTTAAGGCAAAACGTAAGACCGAAAAGGCAGAAAGGCGCTCCTCTAACAAATATAGCACAAGACCACAAAAAGGACTCTGTAAAATTGCTGGTTCTCCTATTGAAGAAGTTGACATCTTAAATTAATTTTCAACTGCTGTATATCATAAAGACTTTCTGTCATTCTCAAAAACTTCAAAGAAACCACAGCCTTAACAAGGTGCAGTGCTGGAATCGATGTTAAACTTTTCATAGCATACACCCATATTATTTTCAGCAAGCATACATGAAATTCACAAACCGTACACGTTACCCAAATATTATCCTTCTTACAGCTGATTAACATGGCTAAGTCAGGTCTTATTAAGAAGCTAATTTATTAAGGAGACAGCTCCGAACTTATGCTAACTGGTCTATAAAAATCCCCTTTAAAATGAAAGGAACCACATTGTGTGCGGGTTCCGAAATTAAGAAGCAGTAGTACTGCTTATCCTATCCCCTATTGCATAATTTGATGAATGAACACTTATCCCTAAAACAAGTTCTATGAGCTTTATTTGTTATGTTACCGTTTACTGGTATCCCTCCGGATCAATTTATGTAAGTGGAGGGGATTTTTTAGGTGACAAGGATTCCCTGTAACCTGTGGCATAGCCAGCAGGGCGCAGAGGGGGTGACAGACCCAGGCCCACTGACTCTGCGGGGCCACCATTAATACAAGCTTGACTTTTAACTAGATTGGCATCATTTATAGTGACCATGTGATATAATTACAGCCTTGTCACATAAATGTGTATAAGATGAGGCTGTAGTTACATTATACTCTAAAAGAATGAATAGTTCAATGTAAACAGAGAAGGGGGTCACAGCAGTTATACAAGTGTACACATGTACATTACATTAGTACCACATTTCATTCAAACGTCTGATCAGCTGCAGCTCCCGGATGATGGAACCCAACTGATTTTTTTATTGATGTCCTAGAAAACCTTTTAATTAGTTAGGAAACACATGGGACATAATTAATGGCTTTTTGATGGCTTGTACTAGTTTTTCAAAAAGGCTTTCACCTACATGTTTTTCTCAACATGGCATGTTTATGAGCAGATGTTTCTAAAGTAAATAGGTCAATGGGTTTATCTTTATAGTGCTTTGTTCACACTACCGTCCATTGAAGCTGCCTGCTTATCTGTTTCCATAACTCCCATAAAAGTGAATAGAGAGATATCCACTTAAGCAATCCTTTCTTTTAGGAATAGACAGGACCCTATTCTTGAGATATGTATAGTTCCTATATTCTATGGATATAGGCATAAATATTGATATGGGAATACCCCTTTTTAAAGTTTCCCTGATTTACAGATATTAAAGGACATTTTTTCCACTCATTCACTGTTAAGATTTTCAGATGGAGAAATTAATTCATCATGTAGAACATCAGCAACGTAGAACATCTTATGAAATGATGGCATTCTGATGTGGAACTCTTTTATGTTTAATGTTTAGCAAAAAGGGGAAAATCCTTGTTTTATTTGATTCCGCAAATAAAAGAAATATGTTTTTAGAAAAGATGCCAACTATCTTCTTCATTAATATTTATTTTAATAAAACATGATCTTTAATAATCTGTGTTTTGCTTACAGTAAAACGCCAATATGTAAAGAAATATTTATACATGTTTTGTTATAGTGTATACATTATCCTATAATTTTAGTTAGAAATGATGAAAGTTAAAGCATAAATTTAATTGAAAGTGTTATTCTCATTTCACAGCATGAAGGCATCACACTAGGATATGAAATCACTGTATAATCTGTAAAGGTCTTACCTGTAACCCTACCGATCCTAAATAAAGGAGCCACAGTGCAATACTCCTTTCTGACGCTGGGTTCACACCAGCGTCTGGACTCCGTTATCAGGTTTCCGTCTTCTACATGCAGAAGACGGAAACCTGTCGTGCCGAGTCCGGCCATGAGCGCCGGTGAGTGTTTTATGCTCTCCGCAGCGAAACCAGACACAGAGTACTGCATGTCCGACTCTGTGTCCAGTTTAAAAAAAACGGTTTCGCCACGGAGAGCATAAAACGCTCACCGGCGCTCATGACCGGACACTTTTCAAACCCATTCAAATGAATGGGTTTGAAAGATGCCGGCAGGTTTCCGTCTCCTGCCCTGTATTGTGCAGGAAACAGAAACCTGCAGAACGGAGTCTCGGGCGCAGATGTGAACGAGCCCTGAGTTTTTCCTGCACGGTGGTGTTTCTGGTCAAAAGTGTTGCAAAGAATTGAAGAAAGGTTCATATACTGAAGAAAGTCTATATTCACTTGAAGTGGAATAATATGCCATCATAATAATATGCCATCATGGGTTCGATAGGTGGTACCTCTATGGATGGTCATACTAGTTATTAGTTACTTTCTAGTATCCTGGGTTGGCATGGACTCTAGAGCTGTGGGGATGGTTTTACTGCAAAGAGCCCAGGTCACATCCAATTCTACTCTATGCAACTACACCATCCACATTGGTCTAATTGATATATCACACATCAAAAGTTTAGATTCCCTTAATAAGACACTGAATGCAAATTATTATTACAGTAATATTTTTTTACAGTTTAACATATATGTTTATGTTTTATTTTATCTGTGTTACTTTCAAGGAACCATCCTATATGGAGGTAAAGACATCTAAACAGTTTTTAAAAAGATCTATATACTTATTACAAATGTTCCAAAGCACATTGGCAATAATGCGAATTCTAGAATTGACAATGCTCCTGCTCAAAGATGTGTATGTACTTTCCTCAAGAGACATAAAACCTGAAGCAAAAAGCATTATTTAGTCAATGTACCTTGCTAAATGTTAACATTTTTTTCTAGGGGCGCACCCAGTGAGGGCGCCTGCCTGACACCCGCCCATCTGTAGAAAGTTGACCATGACCAAAGTGACCAACACTGCCATTCCATCATCCCTCTACCATCTACAGAATATTGTCCATAACCAACACCACCTTCCCTAATAGTTGCTGGATTTCCCCCGTGATGTCTACAGTTTCTATCTAAAAGTCCTGCACTAGGAATTCAGGAGGGTATGGCCAGAGAACTCTATGCAGAGGCAGTGGAAGGGATTATAAGAGGAAACATGCCACCACTTTCCGGAAGTCCCAGTGCATATGAGTGGTGGCACCTATCTACTACAAGCACTGTTGCTCTGTATCATTATTTAAGAAAGCATTGGCTGGCCAGGGTCAGCAAGGGGCCAGTTTTACAAATAAACTCATCCCCTTGCGTATGCCTCTAATGTTCATAGGTCATGATATAATTGTTAGCTCAGAATGTTTACTAATTCCAAGATTATAATGAGAATATTAAAAAGATATTGTACCAGGCATTAATGTTTATTAACATACGGAAATTGTGAATCATATAGTAGTGTAAATACAGGCATGATAAAGATAAAGTACACCCGCCTTGGATTTATGTATCAGGACATAATTTTAAAAACCTGATCCTTCAATGGTCTTAAAATTAGGTATAAACAACCTCAGATGAACAACACAATATGATAAACTGCACTGTACCCTTATCTATTTAGCAAAACCTAGTACAAAATGCAAATGCAGTGTGTGAAAAATGTAGCACACCCTTACTGCTTCCATAGGCACGCCAACTAAGAGGGTCAGGAGAATGTGGGCCCAACTCTACAAAAGTATATGTTTTAGCAGTTTGCCTGTTTGGAACATTCAGGCAAATGTTAACACAATGTCAAGAAGAAAAGAAATGATGGCAGAAAATAAACTGATGCAGCCCAACAATCTGAGAAGATTTACAATACAATGTCAAAACAATTTGAAGTCATCATTCTACAGTGGAAGTGGAAGACAATCTTCCTATGAATGGAGCTGCTCTAAGGCCATGGAAGTACAATTAGACTGAACAAATATGGCTTTTTGGTTCCCAAGCTCCCAGGAGCCGTTTAAAAAATATATATATATCGTACCAACCCATAGAATAGAAGTGACATGTTATTTTGACTGCTTAGTGAATGCCATAAAAAAAAGCCCCTGACAATGTTTAACAAAGCACTTTTTCATCAACCCCATTCTGATTTTTTTTCCAGGTACACAGCTTGTCCTGGCCCGCTTAGGCCAGCAAAAATGCCGCGGTCGCTTCATGGGAGGTGCGGCGCTGGTTTGACCCCTCAGCTATGTGTTCTCCCCCCGCTAGCCAGTGCCCTGCTATGCACTAATAAGAGGTACCAACCTAGGAACAGCTATCTATGGATGGGATCCTCTACCTTTTCCAGGAGCTATTCTGTTTTGGCTGTATTCAAAGATTATGCCAGTAGGTTGCAGGAAAACCATGCACTGATATATAAGGAGCTACCTTTCTATCAAGGAGAATTTTTTTGCATATTTTTTTCTATTCTTAATATAAATCTGTGAATGACCATCATAAGTGGAGCAGTATACTAAGGCACATAAAAGAGACAGACAGACATAAATAAAGAGATACTTAGGGAAGCATGTAGACACATATGTCATACTAAAATATCTCAAGGAATAGTATTGTAACAGTTTTGAGGAATTTCCAAGCATTGGAATATCTAATATAAACAAAACTCGACACATCCTGCTTTATGCACAGACCAACCACAAAATCTTGTGTATACAGGGTGGTCATATTTTCAAGTGAGTCTAGTTTTAACATCAAAGACATGTATCAACATCAACCATACTCTTCTTTTTATGTCAAGTACTTTTTTATACTTGAGTCAGTGATTCATGTAGGAGAATGATCTGATTCTTTAATAAGACTTCTTTGGTTAGAGGTCATCTGATGGTAAATTTAGAGAAAGATAGCATCAACATTTCATGGTACAGTGCAAAGAAAGTCAACCTGTGAGAACTCAAGGGCTGATGAAAGAGAATGATCTGGCATTTAGTGCATTCTCAGGTTCCCTTTGATGAAATGTATTGCTGCTCTTTAGTACATTTCTTTGCTGCGCAGTTCAAAACCTAATAATAATAATGTAATGGCCATTTCACATGACTTGTATTGAGACAAAAAAATATGGTCTGCCTGTTAATGTATCTCTACTACAATAACAGTACCAGGCCAATGTAAGACTATAGAGCTGCAGTAATTCTGAAGAGCATACTGAATAAGGTTGATGCCCCACATTGCGGAAACGCAGCTTATTTTGTTGTAGATTTTGCTGCGGTTTTTTGATCCAAAGCCAAGAATGGCTACAACAACAATGAGCACTATATAGGAAGCTCTTAGGGTAAGTTCATACAGAGATTTTTGGACCGGAACCTGAGACGGAGGCTACCTCAGGTTCCAGTCCAAAAGCCGGGTAGCCACCACTGAAAGTCAGTGAACTGCACCGGCATCCAGCCGCACACTCCGCTCCAGATTAGGCCCAATGAATAGGCCTAGCCCAGAGGAGTGAGTGTCTTCAGGCCGAATCACGAGGCAACTCAGCCTGAACAATGAGCACCTTGCTTCTTTTTCCGGGAGCCAGAAGAAACGGCTCCTGGAAAAAACTGAGCGGCTCCCATTTATTTCAATGGGAGCTGTCTTTTTGGTCAGGATTTTGAGGCAGGTACAGCCTCAAAATCCTGACCAAAAAACTCAGGGTGAACTTACCCTTATACTTCTACCTTCTGTTCAATCCACTTTTGGCTTTGGCTCAAAAAACTGCAGCAAAATCTGCAACAAAATAAGCTGCGTTTCCGCAGTGTGGGGCCTTAGCTTTAGGGTCCCTTTACATGGCCAACAATGGCCAAAAATGAGTGCTGATCAACAATAAGACAATCACAAACTGAGCTTATATACAGTCCTATTAAAAAGTTTGGGCACCCCTATTAATTTTAATCATTTTTGGTTCTAAATATTTTGGTGTTTGCAGCAGCCATTTCAGTTTGATATATCTAATAACTGATGGACACAGTAATATTTCAGGATTGAAATGAGGTTTATTGTACTAACAGAAAATGTGTAATATGCATTAAACCAAAATTTGACAGGTGCAAAAGTATGGGCACCTCAACAGAAAAGTGACATTAATATTTAGTAGATCCTCCTTTTGCAGAGATAACAGCCTCTAGTCGCTTCCTGTAGCTTTTAATCAGTTCCTGGATCCTGGATGAAGGGATTTTGGACCATTCCTCTTTACAAAACAATTCAAGTTCAGTTAAGTTTGATGGTCACCGAGCATGGGCAGCCCGCTCTCAAATGATCTGAAAACAAAGATTGTTCAACATAGTTGTTCATGGGAAGAATACAAAAAGTTGTCTCAGAGATTTAACCTGTCAGTTTCAACTGTGAGGAACATACTAAGGAAATGGAAGACCACAGGGACAGTTCTTGTTAAGCCCAGAAGTGGCAGGCCAAGAAAAATATCAGAAAGGCAGAGAAGAAGAATAGTGAGAACAGTCAAGGACAATCCACAGACCACCTCCAAAGAGCTGCAGCATCATCTTGCTGCAGATGGTGTCACTGTGCATCGGTCAACAATACAGCACACTTTGCACAAGGAGAAGCTGTATGGGAGATTGATGAGAAAGAAGCTGTTTCTGCAACCACGCCACAAACAGAGCCCCCTTAGGTATGTAAAAGCACATTTGGACAAGCCTGTGGACTGTTGAAACAAAGATTGAATTGTTTGATCATACAAAAAGGCGTTATGCATGGCGTCCAAAAAAAAAACAGCATTCCAAGAAAAACACTTGCTACCCACTGTAAAATTTGGTGGAGGTTCCATCATGCTTTGGGGCTGTGTGGCCAATGCCGGCACCGGGAATCTTGTTAAAGTTGAGGGCCGCATGGATTCCACTCAGTATCAGAAGATTCTTGAGAATAATGTTCAAGAATCAGTGACGAAGTTGAAGTTACGCTGGGGATAGATATTTCAGCAAGACAATGATCCAAAACACCGCTCCAAATCCTTAGGCATTCATGCAGAGGAACAAGTACAATGTTCTGGAATGGCCATCCCAGTCCCCAGACCTGAATATCATTGAACATCTGTGGGATGATTTGAAGCGGGCTGTCCATGCTCGGCGACCATCAAACTTAACTGAACTTGAATTGTTTTGTAAAGAGGAATGGTCCAAAATCCCTTCATCCAGGATCCAGGAACTGATTAACCCCTTAAGGACCAGGCCATTTTTTGGTTTCGCATTTTCGTTTTTCTCTCCTCACATTTCAAGAGCCATAACTTTTTCATTTTTCAGTTCACAGAGTCACATGATAGCTTATTGTTTGCGGGACAAATTGTACTTTGTAATGGCATCATTCAATATGCTGTGCAATGTACTGGGAAGCTGGAAAAAAATTCAGAATGAGGCGCAATTGGAGAAAAAATGCATTTGCGCCATTTTCTTATGGGTTTAATTTTTACAGCATTCACTGTTTGGTACAAATGACATGTTACCTGTGTTCTACGTGTCAGTACAAACGCGGTGATACCAAATTTATATAGTATTTGAAATTTTTTGATACTTTTAAAAAAATGATAAACTTTGCAAAATAGAAAAAAAAATTTGTGTCATCATGTTCTAACACCTGTAACTTTTTCATATTTCCATGTATGGAGCTGGTTGTGGTGTCTTTTTATGCGGGACAAGATGACGTTTCTATTGATACCATTTGGAGAAAGATCCGATGGTTTGATCACTTTTTATTCAATTTTTTATAGGAGGCAAAGTGTTGAAAAAAACGCTTTTTGGCTGTTTTTATTTTTTTTGCCGCTACGCCGTTCGCAGTACGGGATAAATGTTTTAATATTCTAATAGTTCAGGCATTTTGGAGCGCAGGGATACCTAATATGTTTATGTTTAATGTTCTTTAATTACTTTTATAGCTGATCTAGGGAAAGGGGAGTGATTTGAACTTTTATATTTTTTTTATTTTTTTAATACTTTTAAAAACTTTTTTTTTTCTTCTGTTACATTTATGATCAGACCCCTTAGGTACCTTGAAACCTAGGGAGTCTGATCGCTCATACTATTCACTGCAATACTAGAGTATTGCAGTGAATAGGAAAATCGCAGCACTTCTATTAGACGATGCCTCTGGCATCGTCTAATAGATCTAGTGCAGAGACAAGCCTGGAAGCCTTCAATAGGCTTCTGGCTGTCATAGCAACCGATCACCGCCCTCATGTGACGTTCAGGAGGGCGGCGATCGGCAAAACATGGCGGCGCCCATGCCGCCGGCGCCGTTTACACACTGCGGTCACGTTTGACCGCAGTGTGTAAAGGGTTAACAGCAGCGATCGGCTCGGGCACCGACCGCTGCTGTTAGTGGCAGGTCCTGGCTGTATTATACAGCCGGCATCTGCCGTGTATGGAGCGAGCTCAGCGTGTGAGCTCGCTCCATACATCCCCATGCGACCCATGACGTACAGTTACGTCAAGGGTCGCTAAGGGGTTAAAAGCTACAGGAAGCGACTAGAGGCTGTTATCTTTGCAAAAGGAGGATCTACTAAATATTAATGTCACTTTTCTGTTGAGGTGCCCATACTTTTGCACTGGTCAAATTTTGGTTTAATGCATATTGCACATTTTCTGTTAGTACAATAAACCTCATTCCAATCCTGAAATATTACTGTGTCCAGCAGTTATTAGATATATCAGACTGAAATGGCTGCTGCAAACACCAAAATATTTAGAACTAAAAATGATTAAGATTAATAGGGGTGCCCAAAGTTTTTCATAGGACTGTACTAGGCAATTGCAAGGGCTGAACAACCACATGAACGATACTTTCCATAATTGTGTGGCTATTCATTTCCATTACTGTCACCAGCCCATCTTCCCATCCAAAAGACCAAAAAAATATTTGCTTATTTGTTGGCTGACTGCTGCTCTGTTTGCACCCAACATACACAAAGGCCAACTTTTACGTTTTTTATATAATACATTAGATTACTGCAGTAGTTTCTATATACTTGGCTGAAATAACTACCCTTACTCACTCCACTAATATATGATTTTGAGATTATATCAACTCAGCTATTCCAAATTACCAAATCCCATCACACGTCACGTAACCTATAATTGAGAACCTACAATTTAGAACATATTCTGCAATTTTTCTCAATCTTACTAAATTACAATCAATGAAAGATGAAAACATTTACTTTTTAAGGGAATGTATTATGAGAAAGTGACCTGTTGCTTAAGCCCTTAAGGACGGTCTATTTTTACCTTAACAAAGCATTACTTTTCATTTTTTCATCATCCTATTGCAAGAGCCAGAACATTTTTATTTTTATGTTGACATAGTCATATATGGGCTTGTTATTTGCAGGACTAGTTGATTTTTTTTTAACTGCCTCATTTTATAATATAAATTATTTACCTGAGTAATTATTTGTTTAACTTTTTTAACTCTTTCTAGGAGAGAATGAGAAAAACCAGCAATTTTGCCTTTGATTTTTGCACTATAAATTTTGCGCTGTTCATTGTATGGTAAAAATATAATTCCTAATTTATTCTGTGGGTCACTACGGTTATGTCGATACCAAATAACAGGTTTTTTTGTATCTTATTACTTTGACGCTAAGGTTAATCCCCACATTGTGAAATGCAGCAAATAAAAAAAGACGCTGCGGGAAAAAAATGGGGCTTAACCATGTTTAAAAGTGCAAGTCTTTTAATTTAGTCTTTGTATTTCAAATCTTAAAATTGAATAAGATTGTACTTGGCTTTATATGTCCCCAGAATCCTGAAGAGGGTAAATACCACTTAAGGCAGGGGGCCCCATGCGACGTAAACGCTGCAATTTGCCCGCAGCAGAGACACTGCGGGAAAAATCGTTGGGTTTTACAGTGCAAGCAAAGGGGATGGGACTCATGTGAATCCTATGCCCACTTGGGATTCGTTGCGGCTTTGCAAATTGCAGCATGTCAATTATATCTGCAGAAACACCGACGGCTTTCCCGTAGATATAATGTTAAGAGAAAGTCCGCCTTAGCCTCACTGTTACTTTTGTTATATCAGTGTCCTATAGGTGCACTGTGTGGTGCTGGAGGCTGCAGGTAAGAGTATTCTGGGTATAGTGGTATTTCCTTTACCACAAATGGCACATGGTGTGCGGGTACAGATTTTATGAGTTGCTTCACTCTTTTTTAGTCTAGCATTATAAGTGAGTGTGAAAGTGAGTGTTGTAGCAGCTCTCCCATTTAGATGTCAGATCCAGGGTCACATGTGTGGTTGAGTGGGTGCCCCAAATCCTGACAAGCATCTACTTGTATTTTCTACATCAGTTTACAGCCTGGAGTAAGAATATCCATACAAAAATGATAAGCCTTATTAATTAAATTGACTCCTACAGCCACATAGTATAATTGCTGATTTGGAAGGGATTGTCAATGAAAGGTAATCTAAGTGTCATCTCCATTATCTCACATTTAGTGCTATGAATGTGGTTTATGGGCAGACAGATGTCTAGGTAGGTAAGCTTCATAAAGACTTATGTGTTAATTTATTTCTTCTTTTGCTTACCTCTCACCAACATATCCTGCTGCGTTCAACAAACATGTGAGAAAATGTAAGTAAATAAGAGGGGATGTAAGTAAAATACTCACTGAACTTTCTCTAGGAACATGACCAGTAGACAGATAAATTTAATAGGTATGCACTGAGACAGATCAACTTATCTGTGGATCATAGAAACTGAAGTTTAGAAGCAAAGGGGTGATTAAGACCTGATGATAGTTATCAGGGCAGCATAGGGGCTTCAGGATTGGAATATTTAGGGCAATTTAAAGAAGGAGATGAGACATTCCAGATGAAAGCAAGGCTGAAGACCACAGACAGAATGAGAAATCTCAGTTGATGAGAAAGCATATATTTGAATGGAATGGAAAACTAAGATATGAGGGCTAGCAGGGGATGGCCTTCTTATAGATATTCTGGTTCATATCATTTTCTATTGCAAGGAAAAGAAATACATTGAGCAGCTTCAAGTGACTAATACCATCCACATGGATAATGGGGGAATCATAAATACATTTATGTAAGTAGAGTTTGCTTTTGATAACAGCAGTTGTATACAGACTGTTAACAGTATATAGGAAAAGTTAGATTGTTTTAGAAAAAAGAACATCCATAAAACTTACAGGCAGTACGGTAGCTCAGTGGTTAGAAAATCTAATTTTGTCAACACATTTGCATCTAAAACTCTGTGCCTTGCTTACATGTTTTCCTTAGGGCCCATGCACACGGAGTTAATGCGAGCATATTTTAGCACAATACATGTGTATAGAATACACGTGTAAAAATAACACTCCCATTGACTTCAATTAAATTTTTCACATGTGTAAAAAACGCATCAAAACACGCTACAAAAGCGCAATGTGTATTTTGCCACGTTTTTTACATGTGTATAAAATGTCATTGAAGTCAATGGGAGTGTTATTTTTAGACGTGTACTCTATACACGTGTATAATGCTAAAATGCGCTCGCGCTAGATCTATGTGCACGGGCCCTTAAAGTCATTGTCTTATGTCACTTTTTACAATGTAGTAGATTGTAGTAGTTTATATAACATATTCACACTCTACAGTGCTCTGGACACATTGGGGGAATGTATTTACACTTGCTTTTCCTGTGCCAGTGTTAATATAGGCCTCTACGGCTGAGGTGTGCTTGAATTATTAAGATGCTCCAACCTTTTAATAAATCAAGCACATGCCTTGATGTATGCAGAATTCTGCTAGTGGAAAAAAAAGCTAGCAGAACTCATTGAAATCAATGGAAGGCTTTTTTTTTCAGTGTGGAAAATTCCACACCAAATTCCTCACCATTTTCCTCCGTATGAATGAACCCTAAATGGACCCTGTCTCACACCAGTTTTCTGGCAGGAGTTATTATAAGTATGTCAGTCTGAGACATTCACTCCTCACTCTCCGCCATGCTTCACCCACATTTGCAGAAAGTGATGAACGAGACCCAGAACAGGGACTGTGGCACATCTTTGGCATAGGTTATGAAGTTCTTTCTCTCCATTATATTTTACTTGGGGTCCTTCTACATGAGACCATAACTGCCTGTAAACATATGCAGATTTACTATATATTAAGTCAATTTTTGCTTGTTATGATTAACTTTTCTACTAACAATTGCCAGGTATTGGCTACACAACGGATTGTTTAGAAATTCCTAGAATTCATTTCCATTGTTGCCTGTAACCAATCTCTCTTTGTAAAATGAAAAGCAAAGGAGAATTTTTATTCTCGCAAAAATAATCCAATTTGCTGAGACATTATTGCTTATCGGCTCAGTAGGAGCATGCTTGCACAGGACAATGACATTCTTACCCAGTAAGACGCTTGGCGTTGTACATAACACCAAAAGACATTTCCAGACACTGGGAAAAGGCTCTGTACTAAACAGTGTGTGGTCAATATTGTTTATTGGTTACCTGTACTTTGCCAGCTTCACCTTTGGTTTGGAAACTTGGCCTACAGCTTCACTAGATGCATCTCATACACATGTCCAGTTCTGTGAAATTCTAAACTGCAAATAATCATTAACGGCAACAAATAATAAGACTCCTATAAGAGAACGGAGAAAGGAATGATTGCCAGGAAGTCTATTGAAACAAAAATCTTAAAGTGGCAAGCAGAATGTTGTTATGAGCTGTGCCAGCAGAAAGCAATTATACCCCTGCTTGCTTTGGCACACTCACAGCCAATTGTGATGTTTTTTCATTCTTTTCAGACATTAACTTTACACATAACCTTCAACATTGGCTGGACTAAAATGCCAGACACATGTAACAGACCAGATCTTAGCTTTAAATAATGTTTACAATGTGTCTTATCAACCAGTATGTACCAGAACTTTATTAATGTGTCTAGAGAAAGGCATTGTTTCTTTATAGATAGCTTTATGATTTTTGGCCCCCATTAACAAAAATGTGTTAAACTAATAAAAACAGTAATTGGTGTTGAAAGATAGATAGATAGATAGATAGATATACACATGTGTATGTATATATATATATATATATATATATATATATATATATATATATTTAGGAAAAACTGGTCGTATTCAAGTTGGCTGTTCACATTCAACCTAAGCAAAGTGGTTCTGTCCCTTAGGATTTGTCTTGTTCTTGTCATTCTTGTCCTGCAATGGATACAGATGTGAAATCAGTCTTAGACTATATATCCCAGACCAGAAATTTTATTCACATCTTTACTTCTCTATATAGGTTCTGAATGATGCAGGGCGGTTTCTGAGTGAGAAACAGATAAGGAGTAGATTCTCCTCTACTTAATGTGTGCAGTACATGGCAGCTAGTTTTCACTCTAAACCCCCAGCTCAGAAACTGCAAACTATAGATAGAGCCTGCAGAACCTTAGATGGATAAATTATGCAAAAATGCAAAGTTATATAATGATCAAATATAGATTTGTACCTTAGTATACACATACATGCTTATCCTATAAAGATACATCAGCAACAGGTACAACAACATGCTGATCTTCTATTATATGGACAAAATAAAAGCAAATTGATGGAATAGTTTTCTTTATTTTAATACTCCAATCAATGACAACTGATAAAAACAGGCCTTATTCCCTATTATTCCACATATATTTTTATTCAATTGAGGAATGAGCTGTCTAAAAGATATGAAATTATCATAAAAAGGTATATAAAATAATAGATTTTTAAGCAGAATGAATGATATCAGCTGCTTCTCTACATCAACAAGTCTTTCTTCCTTGAAGATGTGTTCTATAAAAACCTTTATGTCTGTTGGGATTTAGAAGGTATTTGGAGGAGTTTATGTCCTTGGAGGAGCTTATAAGGAATTGCTTAGTCTTTGAAATGTTTCTGTACACCTAGTTCCAAGCTTATCATATGTTGTAATGTTGGGAACCTTTGATGTAAGATTAGAATTTGAGAAAGTGGGACTTTTCTTTCAGTAATACTGAACCTTGTCATTTGTTATTGTTAGTATTTGCTATTAGATTATTATACAATATTAAAATTCTTCAATGTTCAATCAATTTTTATTGAAAGAAAAATGGATCAACGACAAACAAGGAGGAATGTCGCCACCGTGCAACACAGTTAAGATATTGGCCAAAACACAATGCAGGTATGAGATAGGAAGAAAAACACACAGCAAGCAAACATCTGTATGCAGTCACATAAACTTTATAGATGCTTGACGTAAGGAGGAAATTATAGTGTAGGGGTTTTCTTCTATTCATGAGGCTGAAGAAAACAACCAAAAAAAACCTACTCCTCCTCTTCCACATCAATGTCAATCCTACTAACATTATAAATGTGAAATTTTGTGGGTTTGTTTATTTGGATGTTTGTTACTCTTTCATGCAAAAATGCCTGAACTGATTTGGATGAAATTTGGCACTTAGATAGTTTGTAACCCTCTGTCTTCTGTGTCCTGTTGAGCCAGAGGGAGGAGGGGAGACACAAATACAGAAAGTCATAAGCAGATTCTGGAGGCAGCATGTTCGGACACTGACATGAGAAAACACCTTTAAATACAAATTGGCAGTATCACAATTTTGAACATGCCAAGGAAACAAATATCGAATTTGTTGCAAATTTCCAAAAAAACAGAGCTATGAAGGGTAGCCATAAGTCAACAGACTTCTGCTCAAGCAGAGCTGAGAAGGATTCAGCAAGCTAGACATCAAGCGTCTCTTAGAGCAGCCGAAATGTTGGAGCAGACGAATCATCGATGACAACAACACACTCATATGGTGGCCCAGTGAGCTGCTGAGATGTTGCAACAATCACAAGCACAGCGCAAGGAAAAAGTTCAGCGGCAGGCCAGCTTGACAGCTGCCGAAATGCCGGAGTAAGCGGATCTTTGACGGCAGCAATTTGCTGAATATAGACGGATCATCAATGCCAACAACACACAGACGAAGTCGCGGGCAGACGCTAGTCATTCATAAGGGACTGTGTGTCCAGGAAACAGCAATATTTGTCCAGTTATCTGTGTTTCTGCGACTTTACATGTTCCTGACTAATCTGCTGGTGGTGCAGTCACTCTCATATGCCTTAGTGGATTCCACTGCGTTTTGCCAACTGGTCACATGCACTCCACATTGATGGAGAATACCTAGCCACCATTAAGAAAGCTATCCCTGATTTATATTGCAATATGTCTGAGAAAATGGGCCTTTTCTTGTATAGGTCAGTGTGGGGAAAGATGCACGCCACTGTTGACATGTGGAGCTGCAAATATGGATAAGCACAAGGCTCTCACAACCCACTTGATCAATGTTTATGGCAGCAGCAACAATCCAGAAATGCAGCGAGGTTAGGTGCTAGATCCAACCAGATTGTGCGAGTCTCAAACAAATCTTGAGAGATTTGCTCATCTCAAAAAGTTAACAAAAAGTTAATAACCTACAAATATGGTCACATGTAAGAAGATTAACTTCACTACAAGTTATATCATCTATCTTTCTAACATCAAAAGAATAGAAATTTGGCGTGTGCTTCTCTAAGTTACTGCAAAGGACAAACAAGATATTATATTTCTACATCTCTTACTGTCATATTAAACACTAGAAGCCGGAGATGCTAAATATGATTATTCTGATTCTGCAAAATGTTGAATTGCTTTTAGTACTTTCCTACCGATGAAAATTATTGGGTTAAGTGACTGCCTGTAGGGCTATTAAATACCATTACCTATAATACAATTAAACATGTTATAATATTATTAATGTTAATATTTTAATAATAAGATAATAGTTGACCCATATGTGTCCTTCCTTGTTCTTCTATCGTCTCTAAATCAATCTACTGTATTATATTAGCCTCTATAACCTAGTAACATCAACCACATCTGAAAGATATAAATCTCTTTGCTGGCAGTGCAAATCACAAATGTTATTAGGACAACATTGTTGCACCACCTGGAAGTTATTCCAAAGCTGGAACCAATAAAAACAGTTGTCTAGAAAAAATAGAAATTCAGGACTAGTTTAAGTAATGTTTTCATTCAATTTTACATATATGTTGTGTTCATCATTTTTATTGAGTGATTGATGTATTTTAAGAACTCCTGAGGCAAAATTTATGAGTCACTTTGCACATGCTGTGATAGAAAAGTGGAGGTTTTACATTTTTGATTAGTAATTTCTAACATTAGTTGAAATAAAAAGTTTATACTCCCTACTGCATGCAGATTTAACTTTCGTAGACTGTAGTAGACACAAACCAAAAGTTCTACCTCTTCAAGAGGCCTTTTAGGCCGGTTGCAGACGACTGTGCGTTCCCCGCGTTCTGCCCGTGCACAGGCCAATCTTCTGCTGCTCCTTTCATTAAATAAATAGGAGCCATGGAAGCACAGGCCGCAAAACAGGGCAGGAATAGAACCTGTCCTATTTGATGCGCCCCAGACTGTCGGCTGCACACGGGACCATGAGAATCACGTCATGTGTACGGTCTCATAGAGAAGAATGGGTCAGTGTGCTCTCTGTGAAATACAGGAAAAGCACACTGACCCACACCACGGACGTCTGCAGGGGGCCTGTCCAGATTTGGGGACGCTGTGGCCTTCCTGCTATGCGGTGCATGCCCCGGAGGTGTGCCAGAAACTCCTCTGGCTATATTTAGTACATTAAGGGGTTAAGTTGGTTCCTTAGTGCCTGTTTGACTGGCAGACTGTCTGACCAGTCATTACTATTTATGAAGGGTGGAGTTCGTATTTCTGGTCCTATGTAGGTCCCCTTCCCCAAGTTCATGTGGCTGCTATAGCATTCAGACTTGTTTGCTTCTTTTTGCTCACCCCAGTCCACTGTTAGGGTAACTGTAGGGAATCTATTATAGATTCTGGTGAGGGGTGTCCTTGTAAGGACATTACTCAGAGTTTAGGCAGGTTCAGTCAGGGAGTCTGTTAGGGAAAGTTTCCCAATCCGTTTATTCCAGTGTTCCTGGACTTACACCCAGCCATAACTAATCTTTGTCAGACATAGCGGGGACGTCAGGGACTCTCCTTGGCTGCGGATTCCCGGAAGCTCCAGGTCAGTGCCTTACAGGGCCTTAATGAGTTAATATCAAGCTTTGGGTAAGGGGAATGCAGAGGTGGCAGTTGGACACTTTCCTCTGTAAGCCATTAGGCTGCAGAACTAGCCTATAGGCCGAACAGTATAAGAATGATGTGGAGGCACAATTACCTAACTAATCTTGCTATACAGAACTATTTCTCTTCACAAATGATTACTTGATTTTATAATGTAGAAAAAAACTTATACAGCAGGGGCAGACAAAGACAGATGATGGCCCTTGTGCAAGAACAGTTATGGGCCCTAGAATCTACCGTATATACTCGAGTATAAGCCAACCTGAATATAAGCCGAGGCGCCTAATTTTACCACAAAAAACTGGGAAAATGCAGCAGCTACTGGAAAATTTCAAAAATTAAAATGGTCGGAGTTTTTGGGTGCAGTAGTTGCTGGGTGATGGGGAAGGGGAGGGGGTGTTTTGGTTGTCTGTCTGCCCTTTCCTGAGCTTGAGGACTGAGTTTTTTTTTTCCCCCACTTGGAATTCATCCTGGCTGAATATAGGGTATCTGCAGTGCTCCTATTAACCCCTTCACGACGGAATAGGAGCACTGCAGATATTCAGTAGACCGGGCACTTTCAGACGCAGGGATACCTAATGTGTATGTGTTTCACAGTAATTTTCTACTTTTATATGTATTCTAGGGAAAGGAGTGATTTAGAACTTTTATTTATTTAATTTTTTTATTATATTTTTTGTAAAGCTTTTTTTTTTTCACTATTTTATGGGAGATTCTATACATTACTATTGCGGCTGGTCATAGAACCTCGTATATGGTATACGTATTTATTAGCCTTGAAGTTTCTTAATGTAAACATTTACCTACAACATAAGAGAGAGTGAAAATCTGATATTAAGGTAATAGGGCCACCTGTCCGACTGGTTGCACCAATAGTATGTCCGCCCCTGCTATATAGTGTAATATAATTTCATATAGCAGAATGATAAGTTGTCACCGTTATGTTTTTGGGTATAACTTTTGCACTGTTACTGTAATTATTCTGTGAAGCATGGTTTCCACTCTCTGTTAGATTGGTTATCTAAGAGCAATACAAATCCCTGTAACAGAATAAACCTGTAAAAAAACGAATAAATTAAATGAATTAAAGTTTGTGCTCTATACCTAAACTTTTGGATGACTTTTCACTATTGACGCTTCTCTGTATATTTTTTTTATTCTTTATTATTACATAAGAAAGAAATTATACAAGCAGTGAAAATACAAGAATCAGGCACTCTCAGAGAATCAGCACAATTACAGGGTTGATTTTAGCCAAAGATCTCAAATAATACAGTATTTTGATAAATTACTCCTGTCCTGGTGAAAACTTTTTCTAGTCTTATCCAGGTACTTTTATACTGCCTATTAATTATTTACTTGCATAAAGAGCATAATACCAACTTTTGGACCATCAGATCCAGTGCAATATTAAGTCCAAAAACTAAGATCAGGTGGTTGTCAATCTGGGCCCATGTCTGGCCCCAATACCTCTTGAACATGGGGCATCTCCCGAGTAGATGGAGTAGATGCAGTAGACTGATGTTGTCACAAGCCCATCTAACTTTACTTTGTTTTTTAATCTCAGCAACCAACTGCATAAAAATCTATGAGAGCCCACAATTAATACATGCAGGAGCTGACAGTCCATCTTGGGAAACCAAGACAAATTGAGCACAGGTTACAGAGTGAATGAAGGGTTAGGAGGGAAGGGTAGGAGAAGGAAAAGAAATGGAAAAAGAAGCATATTTCTCGAATAAGATATGAAAATAAGTCATCCTTGGTGGAAAGTAATAGGACATGTATAAGACCCTGAACACCATAAGGTGGTCAGAAAAGGCAGTTTTCTTAAGGAGACATAATATCACTCCTGACCTTTGTTAATATATACAGTCATACAAAGTTTATTATATTCTCTTCTATTGATAAATTCAAAGTTTGTTGATAATTTAGCAAATTTTTAAGATTTTAAGCAACCCTTTTAATATTTTTTGTAAGGTAAGTATTTGTATAAATATGTTATTATTGTACTCCTGCCTTTCTCACCCAGTACTAGATTAGTCACCACAAATAATCCTCCTGTTCACTGGTTCTCTTTGAGATGTTTGTACCTGAACCTGTATTATTTCTTGCAGCTGGGAACAATGTTAACTGTTGTATTGTTGTCCTCAAGAAAAGTGCAACTAGTAGTTAAAGGGGTTAACCAATTTCTAACATTGATGGTCTTGCCTAAGGTTAGACCATCAATATTAGATTTGCCAGGGTCAGACACCTAGAACCTCCACAGTTTAGCTGCCAGCTTTGCTTTCAGTAGTTTTTATATGCCAGGACCTGTAGTATTTGCTGGCCATGCAAAAAGTATAGTGATGGCTTTAGGTTGTGCAACACTTTCCCATAAACTTCAATGCAGTACCTAAAGCCGGACTACACATAGTATGGTGAGTTAGTAGCACATCTGCCAGCATGTAAACATAACTGAGAGCCGTGATGTCTAAGAGATGCAGGGGGTTCAGGATCTTGGACCTTTGGAAATTTAATATTAATGAACTATCCTAAGGAGTACTATGTACTATGGGGTCATGAAGTTTTGTCACCATGAGGTTTACAGGGACCTTTTAGGCCATGTATGCCCTGCATACATGTTTGAGTCTGATTTCTGAAGTTCTCACTACTGGAACCTCCATGATCAAGAGAATGGGGGACCCTGTATTCCACTTCTGAATGTTAAACAGTTGGCTTTATTCACAGGTGAAGCTAATAGGTTTCATGAAATCCTGGCATTGATCTATATGGAGCTACCATCCAAAAAGTTGGTGCTAGAGAATACTCTCCTTTTCCACAAATGAGAATTTATTTGCATATTCCATTCCTGTGATTCCAAAACTAACTTTTGAATGAAGCACCCCTAACTTCCTAATCTGTTCCCAGAGTGATGGCTCCCGACAAAGTTGTAATTCTGTTGCAAAAAGTAAAGGTATATACTATTTGGTTGGCTCATATTTTGATTTTGCTAAGGAGTGCTCTTTGTTTAATGAAGAGAAACTGAAGCAAGAAAAATGTACCTTTTGCCCCTGAGAATATCCATTATCCAATATCCAGTATTTTTCCTATAATCAGAATGATGAGATAATTGTGTCATTGTTTAAGTTTATTAAACATTTCAGACTTTAGAAGATTAGAATTCTAAGTCTACTATCGGTATAATAGAAAGTAAAGTTGTGTCAATAAGAATAATGTCCAGAATGCCGTACAAAGAATCCTGTTGTTTAAAATATGGACATTCCTAGAACATCTGTTTTGGGTTTAGCTTGTGAATAAATACAGTAATGGCGCACTGCAGCTGTGTTTCCTCACATTATCAAAGGCATACATTAAAACTGACCATCACAGGGCATTGATTTCACATTACCCGAGGGTGGGCTTACATTCAATTGAAAATCCATATTCACTTCTAGATCTGAAAGCGGAGGACTTTCAAAGCAATATCTGACCTTCTAATAAAACTGGAAAAAAAGTGAGTGGTTTGTCCCAGTTTTTCTGATGATATTTATTCTATACCATACCCTGTTATAATATTTACTACATCGTAATAACAGGTTTCCAGAGGGACAGTGCATACACATACAATACAAAATGTCAACTTTTGTAAGAAAAACTAAAACCAGTGAGATTGTTTTAGAATGAAGCTAGTAACAATTCATATGTGTTCTTACATAACAACTACTTGTGATAAGTGTCTGATTGCTAGAACCTCCATGATCATGAGAATGGGGGTTCTGTATCCAACATCTGAGGGGGCGTTCACACTTGCGCCTATGTCCACCCTCCGGTCATTTGAATGAGTTTTAAAAGCCTATCGCCAGTGTCCATATGCAGCCTTTCTTTGGAGAAATCGGGGGGGTTTTGACACAAAGTCCTGCATACCCGACTTTGTGTCCGGTCTGACTGTTTCCCCATGGAGAGGTTGCATATGGACACCGGCGATTTACTTTTAAAACCCATTTAAATGAATGGGTATTGCAAGTGTGAACGCCCCCTTAATGGAGCAACACTTCAACACAATCTAGGGGGCTGAGGCAGATAACCAATCGCTATACGTGAAAGATTGAATATACAGTAGTAGTGGAACCCCCATGGCTGGTTCATGCAAGGTCTTTGATTTGTAGGTTTCCATTTAGATGGCAGTAACATAGTCAAAGAATCAGTTGTCATTCACAACAAAGGAGCTTTGCTGAGAGCTTAGTCCTTACAGCTAATTTGCATAAAGTTAAAAGATTCATTAACTAGCTGGTTTGTGACAATCAATCGTTACTTCTAGTTCTATTTAAACACCCTACTTGACCTAAAGACCGCTAAGCCTCCCCCCCCCCACCGTCTACCCCCACAACCACCCATACCCACACGTCCCAAACAAGAACGATGAGACCCCAAGGACACTCAAACCTCCAACCCACACACCCCTTACCCACCCCCTTCCCCCAAACATTTTTTGCTTTGGCAACACCAAATGTTTTTTCTTCGGTAATGCTAATAAAGCACATTTGTATTTTTATTTGCATTTGTATTAAAGGCATTTGGAAGATGAGAAACTTCCTTTACAAAGGACCTTTCACCACCTCCACTGTTTCCATTTCCTTGCACCATAGAATACGGGCTGCACCACTGATTCCAGCGCAGTTGGAATTTTTTCCTGTGACCTCCATCACTATGCTGTTAGTTTTAGTTCCTAATATACTATTTAGGCTTTGTACTGTCAGGAGGGCGGTGTCAGACAGGAGCAGACAATGGGTGTGATTTTTAGATCTCACACTGTCCACCTCTGGCTGGATCGCTGAATCACAAGCCCCTGCCTGACACTGCCCACCTGACAGTAGCAAGTCCAAATAGTATATTAGACAGTGACACCAGAGTGAACTGCACCAATTGGGTATGGAAGGGGCTACAGATGTGGAGAAATGGAGTTGGTGAAGGTGGAGAATTGTCCTCTTTAAGCCTGATCTACATAACATTGTAGTGTATATCTGTATTACTATTGAAGAATTGAAATTTTAAAATAAATATTCATGCAAGAAATATATGCTAAAGAGCATTAGATATTTTAGCAAATAAATGCCATGCACTAAACTTAGTAAACTGGTTTGACCCAGAACTTCACTGTAAGTCCAGTTGCAGTATTCTAATACTTGTTACCTTGTAAAGCTGTCGTTCCATGCTCTCCGTTTCGACTCACTAGATGTCACACTCAGATATATAATGTTAATTCATGTTATATGTGTGCAATGCTTTGTGCCAACTAAAATTATTCATATCTTTTAATACATTCCATGAGCATGACATTCCTGGTCTCTGCTCCAACAAGCCTTCTTCATTGCACAAATCAAGGCTTATGCTAATATGCCTGGCAGTGGCATAACATAACCTCAGGTTCTTGCCAAGCTCCATCATATAAAATATATCTTGTGAAAATGCTTCTGGCATTTTAAGTTTTAATAATATGTTTTGCAGGCATGTTCTCTTCAGCATTAGCATATTCAACAAACAATCGCTTACTTATCATCCAAGCGGAAACATCTCCACACGTTGTAATAAATGAATGCTCTAATTATAAGTCATATTAAGCCAATGGCCGGGGGGGGAATAGTACAGAATAGGCAACCATGTCAATAGAAAATCTAATATGTGTCCAACCAACTTTAACAAGTACCTAAAGTTTTAGATGATTTTTTAAAATAAAGCGGTATGTTATAGTTCAAGATGACCCAGCATGGCACCTTGCTAAATCTTGGTCCCCAGCCTGACTCCCCTTGCATTCTTAATCACCAGAATGGTATCCCTCTAAGCAGTGCTTAAATTGAGAACTTGTTTTAGGGGGAACGCTCTGGCACACTCCCTGCTGATGTTGGACATTTCCAATGATGCACAGGACACTGGAAATCAACTGAGCAGGGGCTTGCATCGCGACTCAGAAAGACGTCATTTGACGTCTGAAAAGTCACCAAGAGGCCCAAGGCCCTCCAGAGCCAGGAAAGGTAAGTAACTGTGTTTTGTATGTTTCCTACATTCCACTTCAAACACATTTATGCCACTGCCTCTAGCTCATTATAGTTCCCCTTCAATCACAAGCATGGCACCTTCTCTTAATCCTGTACCCACATGGCTCATTTTCTCATCCTTAACAGTTAACCCTGACTAGACTTGCCAAGATTTCTTCGGCCATAACTGTGACATTTAAGCTTGCCTTAAGAAGTCCCAAGAAATCCCATTTGTATAAATTCCAGTCCTTTTATCACCCAGTACAGTTTAGTAGACATTAACTGTTCTCCTAGATCTATTGGTCCCCATTGTAGTCCTCCTTTTTTATAAATTAAATCCAAGACTTGGGAAATTCTTATTCCTCGAAGTATATAAGATGAGTTGTCTCACTTTGCTGGTATCCATCAGATGAGAGGGGCAAATAAACCATGAACAACACTAAACATGGTATTTAGGTAAACAGGTTAGTTTTTTACATATGAACTACCAAAGTTTGAGGTATCAAAGGAAAAAGTAAAAAGGCTTAGAAACATTGTGAGGAATTCAACTTGGCATGTCTCAATGAAAATATATATATATTTTTTTTAATACATAAAAAGGGTACATCCAGGTTTTTTGAGCCACTCTGCTGCAAAACATGCCAAAAATGAAATGACTTTGGCAGTGGTATTCCCCACAGATATTCCATTGTTTTCAGGCTTTGCATTTCATATATTAACTTGACATGCTGCAGTTACAAATCCTACACTGCAAGTCAGTTTATCCTTCAGGTTTTTTCCCACAGCATGTGAAATTTCTCATCCACTTTGCTGTAACACTTGGACTTACCCTTTAGAAGTAAGAGGAGAAACCTACATAGCCAATTTTCCATTCACTCTTCATGTGGATTCTGTGGTTGATGGCTACAAAGCTGGATCCCACGTAGTGAGATGCACCAAGAAAAGCCAGTGTTTTCATACGTATAATTGACATGCTGCGATTTTCAAAAACACAGCTTTCCCTCTGCAGGTTTTTTTCTACAATGTGTGTATGGGATTAGCCAGAATCCCATCCACTTTGCAGGTACTGTATAAATGGGTCCCACAGCTATGATCCACAATAACAGCTTCTATAGGGCATAATCCATGAATATACCAGAAATGTCAATGGGGAGGTAAACCTGTAATGTGCAGATTGTTACTCTGGATGGGAGGATTCAGTCCTGCACCTGCCATTTTGTATCCAACATCGTGGTACAGTTGTCCAGATGCAATATAAATTCATTCTACTATTTGTTTTGAATGAATGTGTGAAATATTTCTTTTGTATCACTCATTAAATTATTTGTTGCATATGAACCATGGTATACTTATTTTATAATTCTGATATATATTACATTTTTTCTTTTTGATATTTTGTTGTAGAATGCCATCGGAGGTGCAGGTTATCATCTAACTACAAATCTTTCCTGTGAAATTGGAAAGAATCCAACTATGGCTAATACAGACCAGATGGAGCGTTGGTGACAATGATGTGCTGTCTATGAAATTTAAATAATCTCTAAAAGGATGCGTTCCTTACATTTTCTAAAAGATTGGTATGAGAGTTGTGGAACTTCAAACGTTCGATTGAAGGGAACCTTGCCTAATATTTTTGAATCTTGAGAAGTGCAGGATTCTTTTCTCTTGTACAGCCAAAAGAGCGAGATCTACTTTACTATTAGTGGTGTCAGATAATTCTGCTGTATACTCCATAATCATAATATAGAAAGAATCATGTTCTCCTCTGATACTATTCAAATGAGCTTCCTTACTCTACTATCCTTCCTTTGTGTCCTCCAATTTAGTAGACCCACCTACTAGAAGTTCAGATACTTCTTGTGTAGATTCTATACCCCTCAGTCTCCAGCCACTGTTGACCAGTTACCCACAGAGGTCAATACTGGACCCCCTTCTTTTCAATATTTTTGATTAATGACCTTGCAGAGGGTTTACAGAATAAAATTTCAATATTTGTTGATGATTAAGCAGGTTTTTTTGTAGATTGTGAGCCCCCACATAGAGCTCACAATATACATTTTTTTAGAATATGGGATGGAAAACCATGCAAACACGGGGAGAAGATTCAAACTCCTTGAAGATGGTTTTTTGCCCTTGGCGGGATTTCAACACCAGGACTCCAGCGCTGCAAGGCTGCAGTGCTAACCACTGAGCCACCATGTGACCCCTGATTAAGCAGTTCTGTGCACTGTAATACTATGCACAATTTTGGACACCTGTATTTGGTAAGGATATAGCTGAGCTGGAGCGAGTCTAGAGGAGGATCACCAAGGTAATTAAGGGGATGGGTGGACTGAAGTATAAAGACCAGTTATCAAATTTTGGGTTGTGGCATCTTTACATTGTACAAATATATGAATGGACTGCAGACACATTTTAGTTCATCTCTTTACACCTAGGCCTGTAACTATGATAAAGGGGCATCAGTGAGACTAGGGAAAACATGTTGGCTCAGTGTTTAGCGCTGCAGCCTTACAGTGCTGTAGTCCTGGGTTCGATTCCTGCCAGGATCAACATCTGCAAGGAGTTTGTATGTTCTCCTGTGTTTGTGTGGATTTCCTCCCATTCTATAAAGACATACTGATAGGAGAAAAAAATTTAAATTTACATTGTGATCCCTATATGGGGCTCACAATCTACATTAAAAAGAAAGGGGGGATATCGGTGAGACTATGGAACTCACTGCCACAGGATCTGGTGATGACTAATAACTTGTGTGGGTTGAAGATAGGTCTGGATGCCTTGAGAGTAATACTATCACAGGTTATAGGAACTAGAAATACAATTTATTTGGGATAGGATGTTAATCCAGAGACTTAGTCTAATTGCCATATTTGGAGTTGTGAAGGATTTTTCCCCTCAAGTAGGAGAATTGGTCTCAGTCTTGTGGGCTTTCTTACTTTCTTGGGTTTATAGGTTGGACTTGCATCTTTATCCATCCTTCCTTACTATTTAATAGTGTCACCAGAATTCAACAGAGAAAATGACAGTTATGAACCATCTTTTCCTGCCAAGAAACATGCCTCCTAATCTCTGACTCAATAGTGTGGATCATGTGACCAACCAGGCTCTACTCTGAGGACAAGCAGAAGGACTACAGAATGGTTGGTCACTTGATCCAAAGTCATGGCGTCATCAGGCAACCCATACTTTAAGACTTGTGACCGCCACACAGGGATATAAAGTAGAATGAGTGTCACAGGGAACAGCTTGTATATTGCTCGGACTATCTACTGTAGTGAATACACTCCAAATATTTTTTATTCTCCAGATGACCCCTTTAAGTCTTGTCTGTCTTCCACATTTTTTTTTATTGATTTTGTGTTGTTATGTTATAGTGTAATGTGATTTTCTCTTCCTGCAATTATTCTTAATTCTTCACCAGGAACAATGCACATCCTCATATAAGATTTTGTGCTAATTGTGTTTCTAAGTCATGCTTACTTGACTGTACATTTCTCATCCTTTAACAAAGTAGTACGATATGATGTAGTATTCCAGAGCAGTTCCACAAAAAATTTACACTTTCATACTTTTAATGCAATATATAGACATGGCTCAGCCCAGACAATATCATGGCCCCACAACAACCGGTAATAAAAAGAAGTTAGTGTTTACATAACACAGATGTAGTGTCTTGAACGGATACAAGTGAATTAATCAAATTATTGTGTTCCAAAACAAAAAAATAAAAAAACATGCATAGCAACTTTCTATGCAGAAGAAAAACAAATGTGGGCATCAGCCAAAAAAGAATAAGTAAAATGTGTGTGAAAGTTATGCAGCCTAGCAACAGATGCGTCTATGAAGCTTGCAGCAAAACATGGGGCCGGTGTCTAAGCAGTAACTTTGATATGTGCAGATATATCCAAAAACTCAACATATTTCATATGTTTTTCTTTACTTTGTTTTGTATTTAAATCTGTTCCTGAATTGAATTAACAAAAACAAATAGGTTATGGGGTAGACTATTCCAATATTTGGTAAATGCGATAGATCAAGAGATTTGCCTACAGACAGCTCTGAAGCATGGGCTGAAGTAGTCATTCACTGTGAATTCACTGCAATTTTAGAGAACATTCAGATCACTTGTGACTATCAGTAGACAAATCTGTCCTGTCCCAATACACATTAGGGTCTGTTCACGTGCCTCAAAATCCGCCTGCAAAAAAGGCTCCCATTCATTTGACATCCCCTTTCTTCCCGTAGATTCCGTGGCTGAGACAGTTGCAGGATCCGCAGCGTTAGACTCACTCCCGATTAGGCCCATTCATTCGAGCCTAACTAGGAGCGGGATGCTGACACAGGATGCCGATGCACTGCATTGGAATCCCATCGTGGCTAGAGGCACGGAGAGTTCACATGGCGGAAAAAGATTTCTGCCATGTGAACATACCCTTAAACTGATTTGCATATCCAAAAAAGATGATTTTCTCTGCAATGCTTCATTGGTTTGTGGACTAAAAGGTATGTCTCTGCCTCTCCTAAAGTTACGGCTATCAGTGTGAAAATATGAGCAGCCACTGTTGCTGGAAGTTACCAGTGTATGGCGGTAAAAGCAGACAGCTCCATATATTCTTCCGGAGCTGGGTTCAAACTTCTAGGCCTCGGGCAGAGCAGACTGCACATGCCCTCAGCCACATATACATTAAGTATCACTGGGATACCTAATGTACATGTGTTTCACTTTTTTTTAACTTTTATATATCTAGGGAAAGTTATGTTGTTTTTTTTCTTTTACTGTATTTATTAGACCTCCTAGGTCTTGAACCCCAGGTGGTCTGATCACTAATGCAATGTATTACAATGCTATTGCGGTGCAATGCATTACAAATTACTATCACTTCTATTACAGGATGTTCCTAAGCGATCCTCCCCAAAATCATGGAGAAAATGGAGCCTTAGTCAGCTGTGACCAAGGTGCCAGGGGCCTTAATACCTGAGATCAATATGGGCACTGATCATGGGAATTAGTGCTGGGTCTCTGCTGGATAATATAGCAGAGACCCGGCTGCTAAACTCCATATTTAAATACCCCATGTCCACTGTACTATTACTGGGATGGAATGGATTAGAATGTAATTGGTTAAAAAAAAGATGGACAAACTGAAGAAAAGAACAGAAAATTATCCAATGCGTTAGTGTAGGTTCAGAAAAAGTGAATCTAAGCCTTAAAAATGACAGAATATCCATGTTTACATTGTATAATTTATTGAAATTGATTCTGGCTAGAGAATTGCCGTATATTATGAAATCAAGCGATGTATCTTTTCAGGTTACTTTATTATTGAACTTTTTTTTTTTTTAAATAAAATGCTGAACAAATGTAGAGTAATGTTATCCAGACTGTCATTTTGGACCATTTCTTATTTTGGATTGTCTGAAATATACACAAAGCACTTGCCATTTTCCTTGGACCACCTGTACTTCTAAAGAAAACTGAGAACATTTATCCTTAAATCACAATACACTCAGCTGATGTGTTATAAAGTAACATACACAAGAAAATGTGGTCTGAAACTAGATATATACTGTTGAAAAGCCGGTACACAGGTGCCTCACCATGTCTTTCTGGCGCTATCGAGAATGTGGAGATTATAGCTATTTGTATTACATCATGAGTATTTCTACTGGCTTCTAACTGCAAATTAGCATAATGATACCTTTCTATCTAGAGATGATGCATAAGCCAAATTTGGAGTTTGCCTTAATGGGACATTAAACTATGTGGCGACACTGCAAGGGGTGTATTAAATTGTGTGGGGCCACTTCTGGTGGACAGTAAACTGTGTGGGGCCACTTCTGGTGGACAATAAACTGTGTGAGGCCACTTCAGGTGGACAGTAATCTGTGTGGGGCCACTGCTGGTGGACAGTAAATTGTATGGGGCCACTGCTTTGTATTTTATCAAATTTGGAATAATGCAGTCCTTCAACTTCAATTATTTTCCAAATGTGGCCCATTTACCTGGTCGAGTTTGAGACCCATGATATAATGCATTATCTTTCCAATGCTAAAGAAAGTACCAGCTGAATAGAAACTCATATGTGAATGCCAGTTGTTGAGTTCTCATTATTGGAAAAAAAAATTAATTTCCTAATGTCTCTTCCACACATATATAATAAGCTTATAAAGCATCTATGTTGTGAATATCATGCACACATAGGCGTCCATGGTCCATACTGCAAAACACCTCCAAATACAGAGGGTTTTTTTTTATTTTGAATTTATACAGAAAAATATGCTGAATTCTTTCAGACACTTTTATGGACCAATTCCCTGTAATAAGTCACCATACTAAGGAACTATATGGTGGTTTCTTTGTACTACAGAAAAAAAGGGGAACTTCCCTAAAACTTACACTGATACTATTGTAATTAATTGGGCTCAGCCGATTGGTCGACATATTTAAACCATTATCATAGCTTAACAAACACTATACTGCAAAATCCTCTTATCCTCTATTATCAGAACCTCCCACGCTCGTATACAAGACTTCACCCGAGTTGCACCACTTCTCTGGAATGCTCTACCCCGGACAATCAGATTAACTCCCAATTTCTACAGTTTCAAACACAAACTAAAGACACATCTTTTCAGACAGGCCTATCACAATTTCTAATGTAAACCCTTCTGTACTATAATTAGAATTCCCAAAATTTAACCTTCCTCTGTCCCCGCTCCCACATTTCCCCACATGATATGATGTCTTTTCAGGCTAACTTCATTTGTCCAAGTTCCATCCACATGTTACAGGACACCACTAGTGATGACTCATAAAGTTTTGTTTGTGTAATGACCGTCACCTCTATTACAAAATTGTCTGAATACTGTCTAAGCCATGCCACCCCTGCTACCTCTTGTGTCACCCCCTCTACCTCATAGATTGTAAGCTCTTGCGAGCAGGGCCCTCAGTCCCATTGTGTGAAATGAAGTTCTTTATTATGTATCTGTCTGTATTTGAACCCTACAAATTATACAGTGCTGCGGAATATGTTGGCGCTATATAAATAAAATTTATTATTATTTATTATATTATTATTAAGAACAAGAAGCCAAATAAAACACATACATCATGGAGAAGCCCTTTAAACACCCTGGATATTTTATATGAGCAACTAACAGCAAATCAATCATCTGACTACCCAAATATGGCTTCTATTACTTTTCCATATACAAAGAAGAAATCCAAAAAATGTGCTTGTGTAAAAATGTTTTTGTCTATATGTTGTTCATGAATTTTTCAAAGTAGGTTGTATAAGGGTTAGCGGCATAGATTATCTCTTGGTCAAACGACTACAGATGTATAACCAGTTAAAAACCATACTTAATTTATTCCAGACTACTTTATAGAATGGAAGATATTCTGGTTTCCTAATGTAACATGAGTAGTAATACGTAGGGAGGAGTAGTGGTTGCACCCAAGCCATGTACAAATGTCCCAATGCCACGTACTTCATTATAATTTTGATACAGATTTTGCATTGACTCGCAATTTATGTGTCTGACATACCTTACTAAGTTAAGAGCGGTATTCTGTAAAACCCAGTAGGGTTGTTGTTGCACTGAGCCTCGCCATTGTGATCCTCAGGTGGGCCCACGTAACCCTGTGTCCAGACCGATTTTGACAGATCTGCATTAAAGAAACACACATGTCCATATGTCACAGCAGGTAGCAGGAATAGGTGATATTTTGTGTTTTTCCATGTGTTAAACACATTTGTCAGCCTATATTTTACAACATTTTAAGGAAAAGATCATAAATCACAACTTTTTAGATCATTTCTCCTCGGCATATGATATAATATTCCTTACTTAGGGTTATTTGAGTTTAACATGGATAATGGAAGTGTCATTAATATTTTGAGTTGTGTATGGATACTCGCTCATGTCAGACAGAGATATATGTTTGGCTGGGAGTTTTAGTAAATTGTAATAATCTGTTTCATTGTTTATTGGCATAGTCTTCTTACTAGTATTTGGCATGTTGTATGGCTTTGCTAATATTTCAAATTATAATCTTCGAGAGGAATGTGAATGAGGTGCACAAAGTCTCCTGAGATTGCTTGTCTTCAGCTGTACTATTAAAGCCAGCAACTGTCACACCCAGAAAATGTTTCAGCCCATACAGAAAGTATTAAAATACATGATAGATGTGAAGCATGACCATGTCACTTATACAGAGAGCAGAAGACAGAAACTGACAAATGTGCAATGTGCAGAAATGCCTCAGTGGGCTTGGAATTCAACACTCCAAACAGATATGCACCTTTCATAAGACAAAAAGTCATGCTGGCTATCGAAATATGATCAAGATGATGAAGAACTAACTTGTATGGGGGTAGCCTAACCATGGACAGCAGACGTAATCCCAGGAGCCTATATCACCTGCATGCAGTAAGGTCATCACTGAACTTCATTGGCTTCCATGTTAAATTATTGGCTAATTTACTAGAGGCAAGGGCGTAACTTGATGGGGTGCAGAGAGTGCAGTTGCTCCTTGGCCAAGGAGTCTTTGGAGGCCCATAAGCACTGGCATCAGTATTGAGATTGCAGCTTCCATCTGGTCCATAAGCCAAGAAGACCCACAGATTACCCTAACCACACTAAGGTGGATTAAACTCCTTAGCACCAGTAATCATCACTATCAAGACTTCAATGAAGGGGTGAGGTAGGGAGCCCTGGACAAGAGATTGCACCGGGGCCCAGAAGACTTTAGTTATGCCACTGACTAGACACCATCTATACGTATCTTGATATTATTAACTCCTTTCTTACTGTACATGTACAGTGGATGTTGGATCTGTAACTGCTACTACACGACTGCCACATCCACATCACAGCAACACAACAATAAGTATCATCGATGTAAAAAATGATAATAATTCAGAGGGAAAACTAAGTAAAAAAAATTTTAGTAGCACTTTGTGCTATTTAAAAACAAACAAAAAAGAACATACAAATAAGCACTATTGATCACTAAAAAAAGAAGCAAAAATTATTTGAATAACCCAAAGGAAAAATTTTTAAAGAGGACCTTTCATGTCCTCAAGCACATGTGGTTTTATATACTGCTAGAAAGCCGACAGTGCGCTGAGTTCAGCACACTGTCAGCTTTTCCGTTATGTGCCCCAGGGGAAGGGGTATTGGTGCCGTTACCGATAGCTCTTCACTGTCAGAAGGAAATTCCTGCCAGTCTAGCAGGGAACACCTCTCCTGACAGTACTGTGTGCAGCGCTATACTGTGAGGGGGCATTCCTTACCGCCCAGCAATGACAGAATTCAGTGCACCTTTTGGTTACTAGTGGTATATAAAACTGCATGTGCCTGAGAATAAGAAAGATCATTTTCAAAACCACATGCATGAAAAAAAATTAGTCTTGATTCTGGTCTTGGACCAGGGAAAATGGCCCAGTTCTGATTAACCATGATACCACCTCAGGAATTGAGCTGAAGCCATACCCTGCAGGGGCATACTGCTTTTCACAGCAGCCGTTCACCAGCAGAGATAATTCTGGACATTCATAGCCATGCAGCAGTTACTCTATAGTATTGTACTTGTGTCACAGTATATGAGTGACCAGTGGTGTGCCTGTGGCTGCCACAAAATCCTGTTCCCCTTATAAAGTAATCTCTCCCAGGAATTTGGCATTCAATCAAAAGGTGAGGATCCAGTACCCAGTAAAAGTGACACATAATTCATGGCTAGCTTCTGACTTACACCAAAATGATTGATATAATCAGGGCTGACTGCACTCTAATGTGTATTAGGAGACATAATTTGCATTATCCATCTATCCATGACAACAACATGCTTGACCTTGAGAAGTCTTCTAGTTAGCAGAAGAAGCAGAAGAATAGATTTAATTCCTCTAGTAAGTAATGTTACCTCTTCTTTAATATATAAGACATCTGACTCCACCTCCTGACGAAGGCTCTCTGCGCCGAAACGCGCGTCGGGGTTTGGGTGGTGGGTGCCCGTCCCTGGCGATCTGCTTATAATTCTCCTCATGGGTGAGTGTTCACATTGTAATGCTTGAATGTCCCTGTGTCTGCTTTTTGATACTAATGGTGACTGTGGCCTTTGAGGGCAATGGTTTGTGCTGCTCTACATGTGTAAAAAGTAGGATACATTTGTATGGGACCAATAAAAGTCGTATTATAATATTAATTTACCTATTTCAATTCACGGATATAAACATTAGCTCTTACCTATAGATCCCATATGGTTGTATTATAATGATATGGAGTAACACTTACCTATGTAAGATTGATTATATGATATGAGCATATTTAATACTTTTGTAGGGAAATCAGCAGTATCTATAGGGACTGCAACCTGTTGTTGTGGCATCCCACTATACCCAGTTTTTTGTATATGTACATCATTTCTTGGACATTGTCCTATTTCTTGTATGTGGTAAACTATTAATAAAAACTTTTTGAGATTTTTTTATCAGTATATTGCATGAATTTTGTTGTGATATACACACCCTAGATGTTATACTTACCTTTTTGTGGTTGCTATCTGTGTTTATTTGGTAAGGACATGTTTCTATAGGGCTTTCAACAAATAATGGAACTCATGAATTTTCTGTTATACAGTCCTATGAAAAAGTTTGGGCACCCCTATTAATCTTAATCATTTTTAGTTCTAAATATTTTGGTGTTTGCAACAGCCATTTCAGTTTGATATATCTAATAACTGATGGACACAGTAATATTTCAGGATTGAAATGAGGTTTATTGTACTAACAGAAAATGCGCAATATGCATTAAACCAAAATTTGACCAGTGCAAAAATATGGGCACCTCAACAGAAAAGTGACATTAATATTTAGTACATCCTCCTTTTGCAAAGATAACAGCCTCTAGTCGCTTCCTGTAGCTTTTAATCAGTTCCTGGATCCTGGATGAAGGGATTTTGGACCATTTCTTTCTACAAAACAATTCAAGTTCAGTTAAGTTTGATGGTCGCCGAACATGGACAGCCCACTCTCAAATGATCTGAAAACAAAGATTGTTCAACATAGTTGTTCAGGGGAAGGATACAAAAAGTTGTCTCAGAGATTTAACCTGTCAGTTTCCACTGTGAGGAACATAGTAAGGAGATGGAAGACCACAGGGACAGTTCTTGTTAAGCCCAGAAGTGGCAGGCCAAGAAAAATATCAGAAAGGCAGAGAAGAAGAATGGTGAGAAGAGTCAAGGACAATCCACAGACCATCTCCAAAGAGCTGCAGCATCATCTTTCTGCAGATGGTGTCACTGTGCATCGGTAACAATACAGCGCACTTTGCACAAATAGAAGCTGTATGGGAGAGTGATGAGAAAGAAGCCATTTCTGCAAGCACACCACAAACCGAGTCGCCTGAGGTATGCAAAAGCACATTTGGAGAAGCCAACTTCATTTTGGAAACAAAGATTGAGTTGTTTGGTTATAAAAAAAGGCGTTATGCATGGCGTCCAAAAAGAAACAGCATTCCAAGAAAAACACTTGCTACCCACTGTAAAATTTGGTGGAGGTTCCATCATGCTTCGGGGCTGTGTGGCCAATGCCGGCACTGGGAATCTTGTTAAAGTTGAGGGTCGCATGGATTCTACTCAGTATCAGCAGATTCTTGAGAATAATGTTCAAGAATCAGTGACGAAGTTGAAGTTACGCCGGGGATGGATATTTCAGCAAGACAATGATCCAAACACCGCTCCAAATCGACTCAGGCATTCATGCAGAGGAACAATTACAATGTTCTGGAATGGCCATCCCAGTCCCCAGACCTGAATATTATTGAACATGTGTGGGATGATTTGAAGCGGGCTGTCCATGCTCGGCGACCATCTAACTTAACTGAACTTGAATTGTTTGTCCAATATACCTTTATCCAGGATCCAGGAACTGATTAAAAGCTACAGGAAGCGACTAGAGGCTGTTATCTTTGCAAAAGGAGGATGTACTAAATATTAATGTCACTTTTCTGTTGAGGTGCCCATACTTTTGCACCGGTCAAATTTTGGTTTAATGCATATTGCACATTTTCTGTTAGTACAATAAACCTCATTTCAATCCTGAAATATTACTGTGTCCATCAGTTATTAGATATATCAAAATGAAATGGCTGTTGCAAATACCAAAATATTTATAACTAAAAATGATTAAGATTAATAGGGGTGCCCAAACTTTTTCATAGGACTGTACATATATCTTGTTCCTATATTGCTATGTGTTTTGCAAAGGGAAGAGAGCAGAGCGCAAATTTGGAGGTGAGATCTGCCTTAGCTTTAGCCATAAAGGTTTCCTGGCGGCCATCAACATAGCCATAGATTTGGATGCGAGCTTCAGTTGTTGAGGCCCCCACTTGTCCCATTGTGATGGGTCCATGGGGAACAGAGATCTGAAGACTCTAGTGGAGGAATGACCTTTATCCGTTTGCTTCCATTGTTGGAGCATGATGCTGGCCAGAGATGCATCTGCATGGAAGGTAATGTGCCTCCCCATTGGTGGACGTGGAGGCTTCCCTATCAACATCCTGGTCAATTGTAGACCGGATGGACTTCAGCAGCCTGTTAGTCTGGTCATAATGAAAGATAGGTCTGCTGAAATGAAATGATTCATCATCAGATGATTCTGAGTCGTCGCCCACCTGGAGCCTCTCCATAGAGGGGAGCGACAGGGAACGCCTTTAAGGGCATGGCTTCTTAGCAAGCTGAGACAAGGTAGTGCGGATATCTTTTAAGGAATCATCCTGCAATAAAGATAATGACACATAGCAGAAAGGAACTGTCTCATTAATACTGCTAAATAAACGTACTCACCATATACTCCTTGACCCATGCTACCATCTCTCTAGGAGAGGGTTCCTCTGCAGGAGGTCCTCTGCAGCCACAGCAATGAGACCATTCGTAGCCTAAAAACAGTGTCTGTATTAACCTTCCACCATATAGGGTAAAAGACCCTCACAAAGGAACCGCAACCTACCATCTGGGAGTGGGATGTCACAATCAAAACATGTCAAATGCTTTCTTTTTGACGAACCCTTTCTCCTCCTCTGGTTGCCAGGAGGCATAGTGGAGGATGACATTATAGCGACACACTGTAGTAAAATCAGAGATGGAGCAATCAAGGAGAACCAATCATGCATAAAATAAATAGGAAAGATCTTACCAAGCTTTGAAGCTTATCAAGGTTGAATAGAGTTTGCGATATACAATCCAAACAGAAGAGTTGCTTTCCACCAGGAATGCAGGTGAACCCCACTAGTATACTAGGAATACACCAGGAAGGGCATCTTGCCTGCATCTGGTGCCTTCCTTTAAGGAGAGTGACCCGGAAGGTGGTGGGGCTACCGCGCCCGACGCCACACACACAAATCCATAATGACTGCTTATAGGGCAATCTCCGAAGGTGCGAAACACAGCTGCGGAACACAAGTTCCCAGCAAATTAACTATACAGGTTCCGGAGCAGCGCCGGCAGCTGCTGGCAGACAGCAGATCTGCAGGTAAGAGCACTATGGTGGGGAGAGAGAGATACCAAGACTTCAGTAATAACACTTCTTTCCCATTAGGGAAAGAAAGACAAGAAAGACAAAAAAGAAGATGATCAGAAGAGAAGACCAGGACTGCGGTTAAGTACACAGTCTGGCCTTAAGGAGGACCCAAGGTCCTCCTCACCTGTTCATGTCTAGACAAGACAGAAAAAATCATGAAGGAGGGAAGCCCTTGTGCCCTCCTATAGGACAAGCCATGTATTTGATTGGCTAATTAAAAATCCAACTGTACTACCAGCACACAGGGGCAGAAAATACCCCATATTGTGCCGCTAGTAGGGCGACAGGGGAAGGCTGATGTAGGATGAGTGTTGGAGATCCCTGAGCATTTTTCCCCATAACTCTGTCTATTATCTGATGGTGATCAGTAATAAAGCCTGTTTCTGTATAGTGCACTGTTTATTATGTATATGACAAGAACACCACTTACAATATGGTGGTAGATAAACATTGAGTAGCAAACAAAAGATATTTGTATCAGTTTTACATTCATATTTAAAAATAATATTTCATGGCAAGGACTAGTTGAAGCTTATTGTATATGCTTTACGTCCAAATTATATTTATTGTTTAGAAATCTGAGAACATTTTTTTAATGATTACATAGATAATCGAAACAGACGCTTTAAGAACTCTGAAAGGTGAGACATGAACCCATGTGATATCCCAGGCTTTTTTTTTTCTAAAAATTGTTTATGTTAAGGAAACAGTATAATAGCTTAAAATGGTATCCATATGGTGATTATATTTAACCTCTATCAAATATAGTTACCAATCGCTGAGAGCAAAAAGTAAATGACCCAAAATAGTTAGAAAACATTCCTGTTCTTCTTAAGATACATTATGTGTAGATATGCTGTACCATGCGTCTATGATTTCTTTCATGAACTTGTAAGAGCACACCATATGGATTTTCTAACCTTCCCAGTTTATAGGACAGGTGGCTAAAATTAAGATAATTCAGAGTCTGTAGTAGTGTACCTCCACTTTTAGTCCCCTGGTGCAGTATCTAGTGGGTTTGAACAGCCAGCGCTGACAAGTCTTGGACTAGGCAAAATTGACAACTTGGTTGCTCACTAGCCTTTTGTTGATACTTCTGGGCCTCTCAAAAGACACACGTGTCCAATATTTTGGAGAACTGCCTTTGATACAGAATGCATTGGCTGGACAAGTCTGGACTATGTTCTAACCATGGCAATTTCAAGTATCCCCGAAATGTAAATATGGGCCGGTTAGGAGTAGATTTTCACCCTTTACGAGGTGTACACAATTGTTACGATACTGGTGTACACAGCTGGGACCTGGTGGCCAGATGGAATAAGCCAGGAGCAGATATGTACTGAAGAGTAGTAGGTGCGGCTTGAAGTATAGATTGCAAGGGTAATAGAGCAAGGAGTAGAAACAGTCTGGGAAAAACAGTTCTGAGGAGCAGGAGACTGGAACAAGTCACAATTCTTAAGCAAAAGCTGTATTGCCTCATGGGTATAAATAGGCCAAAACAGAAAACAAGATGGCTTCACCTTGGTACAGATCGGTCATCTTTGTTAAGGCAATTTCTGGAATGAACACAATAGCCTCCAGTGGTGAGGAGTGGAATTGCAACAATATTTCAGCCTGAGAAAAATAGTGGCCACTAGTGGTACATTAGAAAAATATACAGGATTCTGACAATTCTGACAAAACTAAAGATGATGAAAATCAAAGCTGTAAATCAGTTCATCAAGTGAGATTTTATACTGTTCACACACATTTGACCTACATACATGTCTAGTCATTTGTTGCCACATACTTAGACTATTTCTTACATAAAAATGTGCAACGGATCACCCAACATCCAAGCAACAAAAAAGATTCTAGACTGTCAGTAACACATTGTCCTGTGTAAGTAGGGCAGTGATACTGAAAATGCAAACTATATGGGGATGAATAATTCCTTCATCCCTACATTGTAGCTACAATCTGTTGCATGTAAATGGGGTAAAGGAGTTGGCAATGGTCGAGAAATAATGATCATAGGAACATCTGTTCACAATTGTCTGCCAGATAAAAGGGACCTTTAATTTAAAATGAGTGACTCTAGTAACAATAAGGAGAACTAGAGTGACTATGGGAACAAAACGTTTATTGGCAATGCTGGAAATCAAATGGCAGATATCCTATACTTGTAAATGGTTATCAAGATAATAACATTCTGTACTGGAATTAGAAATGTTTTAATTGTAAAGCACTAGGAATGTGTGGGAAAATTTGGATGTTGGATTCTTCAGTTGAATATGTGGCTGTTTATGTGAAAAGGGCCCACACTGTCGATATGGAGTTCTTGGTATCATTGTAACGGTTATGGTGTAACATTGTCCGAAACAGCAAAAAAAAATTTATTGAAAGCACAATTGACATATTTTTAAATAAAATTTTTGCATAAAACAAAATTGTGATTTTTTTACCCAAATATGTTCTGGACTATTTTCTCTATAATTAGTATCGACGATCTGGGCCCTTTTCACGTAAACAGCCACATATGTATAAGAACAATCATTTAATAGCTCTCTTGCACCATTTAGAATATTTCATATCTGTTTAAACTTTAGCCTACTTGCAGACAATGCAGCATAATGATGGGGGGGGCATATATTTTGAGCATAGTAGGGGGTCAGATCCAATCAAAGTAAAGCAGCGAGACCCTTCTTTAACCCCTTACCGCCGATGGCACTTTTTGACTTCCTGACCAAGCTCGATTTTTCCGAACTGACATGTGTCACTTTATGTGGCAATAACTTTGGAACGCTTTAACTTACCAAAGTGATTTTAAGATTGTTTTTTCGTAACACATTGTACTTCATGTTAGTGGTAAATTTTGGTTGATATGTTTTGTGTTTAATTATGAAAAAATTGGAAATTTGGTGGAAATTTTGAAAAATATAAAGATTTAAATGATATACATTACATACAGATAGTCAGACCGCCAAAATTATATCATAAATCTCATGTCCCAGATCTCTGCTTTATGTCGGCATCAAACTTTAGGCGCCCTTTTAATTTTTACAGACATTATAAGATTTACAAGTGAAACAACAATATTCAAAATTTTCAAGAAATTTCCAAAACCCATTTTTTAAAGGGCCTAATCCAGTTATGAAGGCGTTTTGAAAGACCCTTGTATTAAAGCCCCCCATAAATCACCCCATTTTCAAAACTGCACTCCTTAAATAAGCCAAAACAACATATACCTATTAGTTTAACCCTATAAGTGCTTAACAGGAATTAATACAAAATGGAGGTGAAATTTTCAAATTTGAATTTATTTTACTAATATTTTCGTTTAGCCCTAGAATTTGCACATTCACAAGGGGTTAAAGGAGAAAACGCCCCCCACAATTTGTTATGCAAGTTCTCCCAACTACCATAGTACCCCACTTGTGGGTGTAAACTAATATATGGACGCACAGCGAGACGCAGAAGGGAAGGCGCGCCAAAGAGCTTTTAGAGGGCAGATCTGGCTGGGATCAGTTTCAGGAACCATGTCGCATTTACAAATACCTTGAGGAGTCAAAACAGTGGAAACCTCTAGAAAGTGACCCCATTTTGAAAACCCTGCACCCCTCAAAGAATTTATCAAGTGATGTAGTGAGCATTAGTAACCCCGAAGTGAATATGTAAGCTGTGCGGAGTAAATTGGGTACACCAAATCCCATTCTATTTTCCCACCAGCTCCTATGACACGGACGGGGAAGAGGGGCATTCTGGGGGGTCAGCGCTGGTGTATTATCTCTCATAAGCTCTAAATATGGGGCGTCCCCTGAAAACGCTCGCACAGCTTATACATTTCCTTCTAGTCGCAGCCACTTACGTCCTAATGATTTGGCGACTTTTAGGGTTTTTCTCTTCACATTGTACAAGCTAGATTTTTATTTTTATTTTCTGGCAATGTGGCCATATGAGGGCTTGGTGTTTGCTGTATTAGATTTGCTTCTCAATGCCACCATTTTGGGGCCTGTAACTTATTGACTACATTTTATTAACTCTTTCTGGGTGGGATGTAAAAGGAAACATCAATTCTGGCATTGCTTTTTAGCATTTATTTTTTTTCCCGTGCAGCGTACAGCATAAGTAACATGTTACCTTTATTCTGCGGGTTGGTACGGTTACAGCGATACCTCATTTATATTATTTTTTAATGCTTTTCTATTTGTGCAGAATAAAATTCAATTCAGGGAAAAAAATCAATTATTTTTGCATCGCCATCTTCTGAAAGGCATAACATTTTTATTTTTCGCTAGACAGAGCTGTTTGAGGGCTTATTTTTTGCGGGAAGACCTCTTCTTTTTATTGGTATCATTTTGGTTTTCATCTGACCATTTGATTACTTTTTATTGAACATTTTGTAAGGGAAAGGTGGTGAATAATCATTATTTAGTGCGGTTTTCTATGTTGTTTTTTTTTACGACGTTCGCCGTTCGGGTTGAATAATGATTTAATTTTATTGTTCAGGTTATTACGGACGCGGCGATACCAAATATGTAATGTTTTTTTCTATTTTTCTTTATTTTACATAATAAAACATTTTATATGGGGAAAATGGGATTTTTGGGGCTTTATTTATTTCTATTTTATTTTAAACTTTTTTATTTTTACTTTTTTCCAACTTTTTTTTCTGTCCCCATGGGGGATTGAAGCAGTGATCGGCTGATCACTGCTTCAATAGATATACGCTGCAATACACGTGTTACACGTGTATTGCATTGTATAGGAAGCTGTCAGCCTGTGTGGATGCACAGGCTGACAGCTTCCTTTTTAGGCAGGATCAACCAGGTACGTGAAGGGGGTAAGTGATGGGGCAGACCCGGGGTCACTGATCAGACCCCGGGCTGCCCCCTACGAACACCGGCACCCCCCGAAACCGGCGCGGGGGGTGCCGATCAGCACCATTTTAAAACGAAACCCCGGAGGTGCCGGCGGTCATATTGACCGCCGGCATATCAGGGATTAACACCCGCGATCGGACCCGGTTCCGACCGTGGGTGTTACGGAGCATTGTCAGCCGTGTATTACGGCTGACACCCACAGTGCATGGTGCGCACACAGTTTCTGTGTGCGCACCATGCATCCGCAGTAATAGTACGGCAGTTTGCGGGAAGCCCATCCCGGCAGCGCCGTACTATTACGGCGAATGTCGGGAAGGGGTTAATATTTGGGAAAAATGTCTTTGTTTTATTCTGAATCAAGATGATTTCAGTGTGGTCATATATTTTGCATCAAGAACTGTTTTACTGCTATGTGAACAAAGAAATGGCTTATGCATATGGCTTTATTATAGCTACATACAGTTTTTCAGTTCAAGTGCCTATACAACAGGACCAGGTTATACCATATCTATGTATGCTTTCAATTCCATTAATGCACTTGAAGGACCAAAACCCATGACCTGGATTTGTACAGAAAGGAACTGTGCTCCACCACAAACTTAGATCTGAACAATCACCTCTACTGGCTAACACACGATGCGTTTTGGGGTGTAATACCATTTTATCAAGTGTACAGTAGCAGAAAAGAGCAGCGCTGCTCTTCTCTGATACTGTACACATAATAAAGGGGTAGTACATTACGAAACACGTCGTATGCTAGCCAATAAAGGTGATTGTTCAGATCTAAGTTTGTGGTTTGTGAGCGCGGTTCCTGTCTGTGCAAAGGCAAGTCATGGGTTTTGGTCTTTGAACTGCAGCAATCCAACACCGTACGGTGTCTAGGATCCAGCTGCTGTCATCCACCCAAAGAGGAACCCTCTGTACAATCGGTTCCAGTGCGATCTACGGTGATTGTGACTATTTACACAACCCTGTAAGGTGAGAGTCACCCTTCACCTATATGTGTACATTTTCCTATATTATTCAGTGTTGTTTTTGTGTTTTATTTGAGATTAATTTCCATTGAGGCATAAAAATTTGACAAGTAAAAACAAGAGGTGTTCTATGTGAAAACATGTTACAGAGTTTTTTCTCCAAAAAAAAAGTGTTTTGTATTATACTGTATCTTCATAATAATAATGTGCTGGCATACAAGAGACAAATGTGCCCCATACTGACAATTCTGAATTAACTAAAATGAAGTCATATTAGAATCAATTTGACCCTAAATATGGAATGCAAGCAAAATTATAATGTATTCCTAGCATGAAACAGACATGATGCTTAAGAATCTGCTCCTGCTTTCATGATAAAAATCATTTTTTGTAGATGGCACATTTTATGAGGTTACGGTTTTCAAAGAAATGTTAATTTTTAATATTGCCTCAGCAATGCAAGTTGTCCACTGTAATATCCTCAAATGATCCACTTGGCATAATCTTATTTTTCTATTCTCACAATGGTTTTGGAAAAAATCTGTCCTACATATTTTAACTGTAGCTGGTAACTTAGTAACTAATATAGTCTGTTTTAAGCCAAGGCCCCACATTGCAGAAAAGCTGTTTCTGGTGTTGCAGATTTTGTTGTTTTTTTTTAAAAAAAAAAAAAAAAAAAAACCAAGACGTGTCTAAAAAATGAATGGAAAGTATAAAGGAAATTGTATTTTATTGATGATAATTTTGGTTAATTTAAAAACCCTCAATGTAAAACAGGGACTTCATTCTTGGTTATTTTGGACCACACAATGACACTTTTTGTTGCAACACTTTTTTTTTTTAGTGAAAAATCACAAATGGATCTGATTGTAATAAAACATAAATAAAGCAGCACTTTTTTTAAAACCACTTCCGGACCGCCCATAGACTATAAACGTCTGGGAAGTGGTTGCCTAGTTCTGACAGGACGTACCGGTACGTCCAGTCAGAACACAGTAGCTGCATGGAGATCGTGCAGCTGCTGAAGCTGGGAGCCGGGTATAACTTCAGCTGGAGCTCCCAGAGAGATGGCAGGGAAGGTTTATTCCCTTCCCTGCCATCTCGATCGCTGTGTATACAGCACTCAACGAGCGCTGTACACACGGCTATGGGCGCTGCCATGATTCAGCCGCCCTCTGACCCGGCGGTCACTTGATCCGCCGGGAGCAGCATCTTGCAAGAGCTTCTGGGTCCTACAGGACCCAGATCAGCTCTGTATACTGTGTATACAGCGTATAAAAAGTGATCAGATGTCCCCAAAGGTCTCTTATCACCTTATGGGGACACAATCTGAAAAAAAAAAAAAAAAATATATATATATATATATATATATATATATATAATAAAAAAGTTTTTAAAAAATGTAAATAAAATAATAATAAATAATAATAATACGCTAATAAAACGCCATCATTAAAGGTTATAGTCCCACCCCCGACGACACCATACAAAATAAAAATTACTGTAACGGAGAGGAAAAACTATTATATAAAGTTTTTCAGTGACACTTTGTGTTATTAAATAAAAAATAATAAATTGAAAACCAGACACGATTTCCCTCCTGTTATGTTCATATTTTCCCGGATATAAAAAAATTAAAACACATTCGAAAATAAAAACAACATAAAAATAAAGCCCTATGTGTCCCCAAAAAAAGACGCAAAAATTAGTTGACTGAGACATTCGGGAAAAATGTTACAGCCCTCAAAACCGCACATACAAAATAAACCTAAAATGTGTCTGGTCCTGGACCACTGAAGTGGTTAAAGAGATTCAACCATTAAAATGGCATTTTTTCTCCCTTACATGTAGGAATAGGCTTAAGAAAGGCTATTCTTCTCCTACCTTTAGATGTCTTCTCCGTGCCGCCGTTCAGTAGTAATCCCAGTTTTTTTCTGTATGCAAATCAGTTCTCTTTGGGTTTCTCATTGGGTGTCCCAATGCTGTGAGAGAAATCTCTAGTCCCTGCTCTCTTCATACAGTATGAAACCATCTTGCTTTTTTAATGGTTTCTATGGACAGCACTTCCCTAGTAACTGGGAGCGAATAGAAAATTAGCTAGAAAGGACACCACTACTGGTCCTACTGATCAGACCATAGAGAGTAAACTTCCTGCTATGTTCACATTGCAAAACAGTTTAAAAACAAGGCATATTAGCCAGAATGCACTACAAAAATATTGCACGTGACCATAATAAAATTGGTGCAATGAAGAAAAAAACTAGAAAAAAAAGAAATAAGCTCCCAATGTGCCTTTAATAACAATTGCATTCCATAATGACAGGGGTCTCTTTCAACAGAATAAAGCTGCCTGCTCAGAAATGGTTTGAGGATCATGACAAAGAGCTCAAGGGATTGGCAAACATTTAATAAAGATAAGGCAGGATTCACACAATGTACATCACTTGTATCTGGCCTGACTTCCATATCCTGAAACAGCCAGACAGAAAATTGCTGCATGCAGCCTCACAAGGATATAACCTATGCCAAAACTTCTCTCTGAAGAAAGCATGGAATTGATTTACCTTTGTGTACCACTGTAGAAAGAAAGACATTTGGATATTCGTCCCTTTATATCTTTTATTTCATTTATTCCTGATCAAACTATGAATTTCTTGTTTATATATTTAATGTTGTTTTTGAGAGCTAGGAAAATGTGACTAAAGGTAGAAAATGCATGTTATATGAGTAAATGTGAGCTTGGACCATTTTTACCATTTCTGATATTTTCAGGCTCAGGTAACACTTTACAGTGTAATACCCCTCCCAGAATCCACCCACTGCACCTTATAGCAGTGTTTCATTCACGCCCAGTATACTTACACACACACACACACACACACACACACACACACACACTATATAGCTACATACAGCATATAAATGTGAAAAAATTCACATCTTTTGCACATTCCTTGTCTCCTTCGCTCTCCCCATGTAAGGAAATTGCTAGAGCAGTAATTCCCCAGTAGCTGCTTGTGAACCCTGGGGGGGAAGGGCCCAATAAACAGTAAGCCTAAGCTGGAACCCATTGCTGTTCCTTCCTGCTTGCCAGTCCTACTGGTCAACAAGCATTTCCCGTATATGTGACAAAACAGAATGAAGAGAAGACAAACAACAAAGGGAGGTCAGCTAGCCAAGGGTCCAGTAACAGTCAAGCAGCACACAGGGGTGAACCTACCCCTTTCGCGAACGGGGCAGAACGAGGTGAACGACAGAAAGCCGCCCCCCCCCCCCCCGAGGAGGGGGCGGAGCGGAGGGGACGTGGCAAAGCAAAGGGGGCAGGGCGAAGCAAAAGGGGTGGGGCTTAGCGGCGTTCGCAGGCAGAGAGCAGGCATGGAGAGGACCTGCTCTCTGTCTGAGCGTGAGGGGAGGCTGCTGGAGCAGCGCTGCTTCAGCGGCCTCCCCAATCCACCGCTCGGTGCTAAGCCAGTCCAAGACAGCTTGTCCTGGACTGGTTTAGGTAAGCAAAAATGCTGCCCTCTCTGGGGTCCTGACATAGCGCCGCCTGAAGCGGTCACTTCAGGTCGCCTCATGGGAGGTGCGGCGCTGGCAGCACAGTAAAGAATCAAATTCCAAGAGAATAGTCAAAGGTTTTGCTTTACCTGAGAAGGAAACTGCTATTTACATTACCTGAGTACTTTCCCAAATCAGTAAGAAAGTATAGCCATGGAGATGAAACATTGATGCTATTTATACCTGTGAGACTTCGATAATTCAGGAATCATTCATTATCAATAACCATGTCCATTCCCACTTCAACCAAAACGTGTGACATACTTTATGAAGTTAATTTTATTATACATTTGTCACTTCTCCAGAAAGCAAATGAGAGAATATGTAAGTGAAATCCTTTAAAAATCACTCATTGTTCCCTGTTCCCCAGCCTTTTTTGGGCTTCTAATAGAGGACAAGGAGACTCAAGGATTGGATCTGATATAGGTTTTGATCCTCAGGAATCTTTTGTCTGGGGCCCCCTACCTCATCCCTACAGTCAATTCTTGATAGTGATGGTTACAGGTGCTAAGGAGTTTAATCAACCTTAGTGTGGTTAGGGTAATCTGTGGGTCTCCTTGGCTTATGGGCCAGATGGAAGTTGCAATCTCAGTACTGATGCCAATGCTTATGGGCCCCCTAAGGCTCCTGAGCCCCAGTGTGATTGCACCCTCTGCACCCCCTCAAGTTATGCCCCTGGACAAGATAGCTGTCTTGTCAAATGTTTTTGTTCCTTCAAACTATAAAAATGGTGGCAACTGATAGTCGAAGGGACTCGATGGGTCTACTCCCCATTGGAGAATTGAGCACTATTTTGGTAAGGACACTTTCCTAACTATATTGTAAATGGTGAAAGCTTTGGTATTGTAGTACTATGAGACCACATCTCAGCTATATTGCTAACTCAATATAGAGGTTTCTAAGTGAAGATAAACTATAATGTAGTTTGTGCAGCAATTGTACACAAATAACCAGAACTCTCATCACTATAGCTGAGATCCATCTCCAATACAATGCACCATAACTGACCATATAATACATGACTTTATCTGATAAAATTTCTACTTCAGTTTTAATAACTCAAATGTTTTCCTATCTGGATCTATTATGCCATTTAAGTCTGTCTGTACATTATAATGAATGTAAAGCATTTCCATATGAACTGTTTGAATGAACATGGTGGTCCCACAGTAATAGAGGAAATTCAATATACTATGAAAGGCTAGTCTTACTGTGATCTGCGGAAAACTCCCATTGATTTCAATTTGAGCGCTCAGACAATCTCACTGAGATCTGTTGATTCACATTATATTAAATTACACTTTTTCTGAACACAATATTCACTTTGGAGAGAGAAAACTTCTGGTTTGTAAGTAAATCTGAACCTATGCAGTGGGTAGTTTATTGGCAGCAGTGGGCTAACATTCCTATGTGTCGTTTTTTTACTTAAATCCCAAATAGGCATATACCAGGGGCCCAACATAACCTGGTAATATCCATATGCTTTATGAGAGTATTCTGATGGTCTAACTCACAGGACAGTAGTGGATGAACATGTATTTTATATTGTATATAATATGTAATACGGTATGTTTAATGTTATATAATCAGAATTGCTGATAAAGTGCCTTTTTTGGACACTGATAGATTTGTGCATCCAGCGCTATATAATTTTGGTACCACTATGGGTATTAGTAGCATACCCATCGTGTGCATTTTATAGATAACACTGATTATCAACATCCTATTTTTCTATTAAATAGAAGGCACATGTTCTACCAGTCTGGAAATAGCAAATTATGTTCCTTGGTTTGGTTCATTTCTGAAGAATATGTAAATGCAATCAGATTATATTGTTGGCAGAATATGTGCCATTGTTCCCTTTCCTCCTAATTCTGTCTGGTTGCAATATCAGTAACAGTCAGCCTCTCTTGGATGCACGCTCAATTTTGGAGACCACAGCCAACATAAATGCAATGTTGCTTTATCCTAACAATGAGATTAGAAAATATTACAGAACTTTCTATTCCGCAGAACAAGACAATCTCCCAGCACTCTGCTTTATCAAAACTAAATAGGACAGTTTATTGATAAAGTTATCACGTACATGTGTGAGAACAGAATCTAAGCTCTACAGTATAGACCCTCTATTGAAACAAATTGGAATTGCATATAATGTCTCCTATCATGCGTATGTGATGGGAAAGAATTGCACTCGTTTTTCTTGGTGGCGTTCCACAGTAAAAGATAAGGAGATTTGATGGTAAGAACTGTTCTGTGTAATATTAAATAACACACACCAGACATCCGTGGACATATCGGTGATTCATGTTTTTCTTTATTTAGTTATAAGTTTTCTTATAACATTTAGCATTTGTTGTCTTTAGTCAGACGATAATTTAATAACCAAGGACATTCTGCCTGACATGCAAAGCACAATTGTATTCTCTCTTCTATCATGTCGATTCGATGTGTTATTTTAGTCTACTTGCCTTTATTACATTATGTTGGTGAAAATAATATAGTATTACAGAGCATAACACTACTATATATTTTGTAATATAAGTCACTTTATAATGAAAGGCAGGTGGATAACGAAAACAAAGCAAACCCCCCAAAATTCTGTAAATATCTGAATGCAAAAATTAAACCAAGATCAGAACATGTAGGTCCCCTAAATAATGATAATAGAGAGTCAACCATCGGAGACTTGTGGAGGTTGTGGATATGGTGTTCCTGGGCTCTGCCAGGGTTCAGTGCTGGGTCTTCTGTTATTCATCTTATTTAATAAGGAATAGAAGATGAGATTAATAATGCTGTCTCTATTTTTTCAGATTATTCCTAGGCATCTAGTACAGTGAAGTCTATGGTAGGTTACAAACCAACTTGGACAGACTGTTTGAAGCTCATTTGCCAAGTTGATGCTCAATGTAGATAAATGTAAAGTTATGCATTTTAGTATGAATAATCCTATTCTAACATATGTCCTAGTGGGAATAAAGCTGAGAGAGTTACTGGTGCAGAAGGACCTGGCTGTACTTGTACATGAAATAAAAACATCAATCAGCTGCTTCTAAGGACAGCTCTACACTGTCTACCAATAAGTATTTGGACACCTGTGGTAGAATAGAAAAACAACATTTATTCATATTCAATAGTTGGTAGAACCCAGCAGATGCTTCCTTACGGATGGTATTGATCGACACAATACTCCCGGATGCCTGTTGAATCTCCTGGTGTATGTGAGCCATAGGTTGGGTGCGGATTCTCTCGCCAGCACTCGTCGGTCTCCATCTCTCAGTGTTGGAAATGTTGTTTCCTATTTAAGGGTGCATTCACACTGAGTAAACGCTAGCTTATTCTGAATGTAAAACACGTTCAGAATAAGCGGCGTCTAAAGCAGCTCCATTCATCTCTATGGGAGCCGGCATACGAGCGCTCCCCATAGAAATGAATGGGATGCTGCTTTCACTCCGAGCAGTCCCATTGAAGTGAATGGGAAGTGCCGGTGTGTACGCTCCGGCATGAGCAGAGCTTGCCGTACACGCCGGCACTCCCCATTCACTTCAATGGGACTGCTCGGAGTGAAAGCAGCATCCCATTCATTTCTATGGGGAGCGCTCGTATGCCGGCTCCCATAGAAATGAATGGAGCTGCTTTAGACGCCGCTTATTCTGAACGTGTTTTACGTTCAGAATAAGCTAGCGTTTACTCAGTGTGAATGCACCCTTATGGTGGAAGGCATGATGTACATCATGACCGCAGATATCTTCATTTGCATGGGTGTCCAAATACTTATTGGTAGTCAGTGTATGCTGTATTTTTTCAAAAAGACTATAGACTAGTGAAACAGGGATGTAATATCACCACTTTATAAATCATTTGTGCGGCCCCATCTGGAATATGCAATTCACTACTGGGCAACAGTTGATAGAAAGGATGTCCTAGAGTCGGAAAAGGTACAAAGATAGCCACAAAGATAAGGGGCACAGCGGACCTCGGTTATGAGGGAGACTAAATGTGGTAAATTTATTTAGTCTTGAGAAGAAGGAAGAACTTTTATAAAAATATAAATCGCCCATATAAAACGTATGGAAAAAACTGTTCCATGTAAAATCTTCTGAAAAGACAAGGGGCACTCCTACTTCTGAAGAGAAGGTTTAATCTCTAAAGGCGAGAATACTTATTAATTGTGAGGGCTGTGAATCTCTGAATAGCCTACCCCAGGAGCTTGTCCCTTCACTCATACTGCTTCCTATTCCTTGGTTGAACTTCATAGTACTTTCAACAGTACCATCCATGAATATGTATTTTACTAAAATTATTATGGTCTGGGCACTACACATGGTAGGACATCATTGCAGTTATTTAGATAGTTCGATCTCATGACATTAAGAACAGATGATAATGGTGCAGTCATTGTCTATCATAGATAGCAAGTGGTTCTCATCACAGTAAAAATCCAATCCTCTGGTTGCTGTCATTACTACTACCCATTTCTGGTCATGGAGCACATGGTTGGCTAACTAGGAGTGTGCAAATTCCTATTTTGTGTAATAAGGCCTCGTTCACATCTGAGTTGGTAAACCATTCGGGGGAATCCGCATGGAGATCCCCCAAATGGAATACCAAACACATTGGCAAGCGGTGTGCAGTGAAAGAACACAAACACCATAGACTATAATGGTGTCTGTGTACTCTCCACACGAATCGTGCAAACATGAAAGTACTTTGTGATCTACTTTCATGTCCACATGATTTATGCGGGTAGCGTGTGGAAAGCACATGGACCCCATTATAGTCTATGGGGTCCAAGTGCTTTCATTGCACACCACTTGCCAGTGCACTCGGCAGTCCGTTGGGAGGGTCCACATGCAGACTCCCCAAACGTTTTACCAAACACAGATGTGAATCAAGGGCAAAAAAAATCAACCTCAATGATCCCATATTAATGAAATTAAAGGAGTGGGAAGTTGGTAAAATTGAGTCAAGTGGAGACTTTTAGTCCTCACATAGCAAAACACTGGAAAAAAAATATGGCAAAAACACATCACAGCTTTTTTTCTGTGTTTTTTCTTCCGCTATGATGTATATAGGGGATTCTATATAAGGTTATGATTCTGCAGCTTAAATTAACATGGTGTGGTGTTGTAAACATGCCTACATTTCTCAAAATGCAGCTTTACTGCAGCTTGTTTTTTCTCCTATATGTGGATGAGATTAATGAAATCTCATTCACTTTGCTGACGTGGTGTTTTTTACATTCCGTTTCTCTCAAAAATGTTGCATTTCTGCAACGGCGGCCTTATATATAATAAACAATTAGGCTATGTTCACATCTGCACCAGCGTCCATCTGACGGTGATACACTTTAAGTTAGGAAACTATCAGGCACCTTAGTGCAGATGAGGACATGTCAAATATATCCCTCGAAGACCATGGAAAAGCTACAATAAAATAACATTCATATTTAGTACAATAATAGTACTGCAGAAAATCCTAAGTGGTCCATAACAAAACCTCAACATTACAGTGTGAATGCAATCTGCAAGGTGTTGCAAATGTGATCTGACAACAGGCAGGGCTCTGCTGCATATCTGCTGAAATACATTCAGCAACATTAAGTGTGACTGGCAGCGTGACATATGGAATCCTAAATGGCCAAAGCCTCAGTATCTCCCCCATTACCTGGATCATTTTCACAATTTATATATATTGTATATTGTGAGTATACTTAACAATACGATGCAGTAGCCGGCTATTGTATGACACATATATTCTTAGTTAGGATGGTCTTTGTTTTTTGAAGGGATGGTCTCTATATAATATTGAAGCTTTTTACAATGCAATCTATTATATTTTGTGAATTGGTGACACATACTAGGAATGGTAAGAAAATAAAAAGTCATATACATTACACAGTTGTCTGGGATATCATCGGTTCCTTTCCCAAAGTCAGGATACAGCAGTGCACCATTACCATGTACTAATCAATATAGAAATGTTAATACGAAATGAATTGTGCGAGATCAAAAGCAGACTCGGCAAATCCGTCCATGGAACAGTTCTTTGATCAATACAAATGTCTGGTTATTATATACTGCTCGCTAAGAAAAACAGGGAGGGCATTACATTCTTCCAATGCTCACAGCACATTTTCTCTGGTTGTTTGGATTCATGCCACTGTTTAAATATAGGCAGGTTTTTTTCCTACCAACATCTGCAGTTTGATTATTTGACTATTCCTGGCATCCCGACAAGCCGCAGCAGAACACACTATTCTGTGATTAACAACCTCCACATACAAGGGAAATTATTTTTATTTTAGGTAGGTCTTCCTCTACAGACAATTTCATCAGTATATGGGGAATGTGATTCATCGACAAGTTTTTAATTGGTTAATATCAAGATTTTAAAGATGCAACTGTATACCTTGCTAAATGAATACGACAGCTTGTGTTATAGGAGTAGCATAGTAAGGTCAATGGCACATTTATACAAGTATCTATACGGTGTAGATTTCTGAATGGTTTTTGTTATAGTTTTTGATTCGAGATTGATTTATTTTAAGGCAAAAACATCTCTGCCCCCAGATTCATGTCCCTCCATCTCTGCCCCCAGATTCATGTCCCCCATCTCTGCCCCCAGATTCATGTCCCTCCATCTCTGCCCCCAGATTCATGTCCCCCATCTCTGCCCCCAGATTCATGTCCCCCATCTCTGCCCCCAGATTCATGTCCCTCCATCTCTGCCCCCAGATTCATGTCCCCCCATCTCTGCCCCCAGATTCATGTCCCCACATCTCTGCCCCCAGTTTCATGTCCCCTCCATCTCTGCCCCCAGATTCATGTCCCTCCATCTCTGCCCCCAGATTCATGTCCCCCCATCTCTGCCCCAGATTCATGTCCCCCCTCCATCTCTGCCCCCAGATTCATGTCCCCCATCTCTGCCCCCAGATTCATGTCCCCCCTCCATCTCTGCCCCCAGATTCATGTCCCCCATCTCTGCCCCCAGATTCATGTCCCCCATCTCTGCCCCCAGATTCATGTCCCTCCATCTCTGCCCCCAGATTCATGTCCCCCATCTCTGCCCCCAGATTCATGTCCCCCATCTCTGCCCCCAGATTCATATCCCTCCATCTCTGCCCCCAGATTCATGTCCCCCATCTCTGCCCCCAGATTCATGTCTCCACATCTCTGCCCCCAGATTCATGTTCTCTCCATCTTTGCCCCTAGATTCATGTCCTCTCTATCTCTGCCCCCAGATTCATGTCCCCACATCTGTGCCCCCAGTGCCCCCAGTTTCATATACACCCTTAATCTGCCCCCAGTTTCATGTCCCCCTTCCATCTCTGCCCCAGATTCATGTCCCCACATCTCTGCCCCCAGTTTCATGTCCCCTCCATCTCTGCCCCCAGATTCATGTCCCTCCATCTCTGCCCCCAGATTCATGTCCCCCCATCTCTGCCCCAGATTCATGTCCCCCCTCCATCTCTGCCCCCAGATTCATGTCCCCCATCTCTGCCCCCAGATTCATGTCCCTCCATCTCTGCCCCAGATTCATGTCCCCCATCTCTGCCCCCAGATTCATGTCCCCCATCTCTGCCCCCAGATTCATGTCCCTCCATCTCTGCCCCCAGATTTATGTCCCTCCATCTCTGCCCCCAGATTCATGTCCCCCATCTCTGCCCCCAGATTCATGTCTCCACATCTCTGCCCCCAGATTAATGTTCTCTCCATCTCTGCCCCCAGACTCATGTCCCCACATCTCTGCCCCCAGTGTCATGCCGTCCTCTCCATCTCTGCCCCCAGTGTCATGCCGTCCTCTCCATCTCTGCCCCCAGTGTCATGCCGTCCTCTCCATCTCTGCCCCCAGTGTCATGCTGTTCTCTCCATCTCTGCCCCAGTGTCATGCCGTCCTCTCCATCTCTGCCCCCAGTGTCATGCCGTCCTCTCCATCTCTGCCCCCAGTGTCATGCTGTCCCCTCCTTCATCTGCCCCCAGTATCATGCCGTCCTCTCCATCTCTGCCCCCAGTGTCATGCCGTCCTCTCCATCTCTGCCCCCAGTGTCATGCCGTCCCCTCCTTCATCTGCCCCCAGTGTCATGCCATCCTCTCCATCTCTGCCCCCAGTGTCATGCCGTCCTCTCCATCTCTGCCCCCAGTGTCATGCCATCCCCTCCTTCATCTGCCCCAGTGTCATGCCGTCCTCTCCATCTCTGCCCCCAGTGTCATGCCGTCCTCTCCATCTCTGCCCCCAGTGTCATGCCGTCCTCTCCATCTCTGCCCCCAGTGTCATGCCGTCCTCTCCATCTCTGCCCCCAGTGTCATGCCGTCCCCTCCTTCATCTGCCCCCAGTGTCATGCCGTCCATCTCCATCTCTGCCCCCAGTGTCATGCAAAAACAGAAGTAGAGGAAAAGGAAGATGTGCCATTCCTCCATGAATCTCTATGAAAATGTCATATGTAATTTCAGCCTTATGAACAGCAGACCAATTGCTCTAAAAGAAGAAGACTTCACTGTCAATAGAGTCAGAATGAGGAACAAAATATAAGACGACCCTCACACAGGTCAATACTGGCCATATATCAGCTAGATTCTTCAGCCTGAACTGTCAGGAAACTTAGACTTCAAGATCATAGTGATCTATGATGCTGCAGGGAATTCCTGCCTTCTTGTGACTCTACTATTCAGTATTAGGCCTGGTTGACATGTGCGTTCGGTATCCCTAAGCGGACGCCCTGAATGGAATTCCAAACGCATTAAAAAGCTTTTAGCTAAGAAACTACAGGAAGCCCATAGACTATAATGGGGTCCGTGTGCTTTATGCACCGTGTCCGCATGAATTATGTGGAGAGAAAAGTACTGCAAGCAACACTATTCTCTCCACATGATTCGTACGGAAAACACACAGACCCCATTATAGTCTATGGGGTATGTGTGTTTTCTTAGCTAAAAGCTTTTTAATACGTTCAGTATTCATTTCAGAGGGTTCCACAAGCGGACTTCCTGAACGGAATACCGAATGCAGATGTGAACCAGGCCTCAGTTACAGTACAGTACAGGACTGTAGAGCAAGAGAGGTTGGGATTCCCAGCATCATTGATCACTAAGATACAAAGTATCAGTATCTGAACTACATTCAGTCTGAGAAATGAGGGCAATATACAGATTGGATTTTTCAGATTGTATTTGGCCATGTGCATGTGACTTAATAGTGTATTCACATGGCAGTATTCCTCAGCGATTTTCACAGAAAGTCCGCAGGGATTTCTGTCCCTATTATATCTATGAATGGCAGTGTTTCCATAGGTATGTATAATTGGCATGCTGCGATTTACAAAAGTGCAACTGTTTTTTTAAATCACAGCATTTCCGCTTTGGATATTTTTCTACAATGTGTGGATGAGATTAGGATCCCATCCACTTTGCAGGTACTGCATACCTCCCAACTTTTGAAGAACCGAAAGAGGGACAAAATGTGTGGCGCGCGTAGCAAATTTAGCCCCGTCCACTTTTGTGTTGACTCCGCCCACTCGTTAATTTTTCATGTGACCGCACACAGTATAATCCTCCTACAGTCAACCGTAAATAATATGTCCCCCCTCTATCTCTCCCCCAGTTTCATATACACCCCTCATCTGCCCCCAGTTTCATGTCCCCCTTCCATCTCTGCCCCAGATTAATGTCCCCTCCATCTCTGCCCCCAGATTCATGTCCCCTCCATCTCTGCCCCCAGATTCATGTCCCTCCATCTCTGCCCCCAGATTCATGTCCCCCCATCTCTGCCCCAGATTCATGTCCCCCCTCCATCTCTGCCCCCAGATTCATGTCCCCCATCTCTGCCCCCAGATTCATGTCCCTCCATCTCTGCCCCCAGATTCATGTCCCTCCATCTCTGCCCCCAGATTCATGTCCCCCCATCTCTGCCCCCAGATTCATGTCCCCACATCTCTGCCCCCAGTTTCATGTCCCCTCCATCTCTGCCCCCAGATTCATGTCCCTCCATCTCTGCCCCCAGATTCATGTCCCCCCATCTCTGCCCCAGATTCATGTCCCCCCTCCATCTCTGCCCCCAGATTCATGTCCCCCATCTCTGCCCCCAGATTCATGTCCCCACATCTCTGCCCCCAGTTTCATGTCCCCTCCATCTCTGCCCCCAGATTCATGTCCCTCCATCTCTGCCCCCAGATTCATGTCCCCCCATCTCTGCCCCAGATTCATGTCCCCCCTCCATCTCTGCCCCCAGATTCATGTCCCTCCATCTCTGCCCCCAGATTCATGTCCCCACATCTGTGCCCCCAGTGCCCCCAGTTTCATATACACCCTTAATCTGCCCCCAGTTTCATGTCCCCCTTCCATCTCTGCCCCAGATTCATGTCCCCACATCTCTGCCCCCAGTTTCATGTCCCCTCCATCTCTGCCCCCAGATTCATGTCCCTCCATCTCTGCCCCCAGATTCATGTCCCCCCATCTCTGCCCCAGATTCATGTCCCCCCTCCATCTCTGCCCCCAGATTCATGTCCCCCATCTCTGCCCCCAGATTCATGTCCCTCCATCTCTGCCCCAGATTCATGTCCCCCATCTCTGCCCCCAGATTCATGTCCCCCATCTCTGCCCCCAGATTCATGTCCCTCCATCTCTGCCCCCAGATTTATGTCCCTCCATCTCTGCCCCCAGATTCATGTCCCCCATCTCTGCCCCCAGATTCATGTCTCCACATCTCTGCCCCCAGATTAATGTTCTCTCCATCTCTGCCCCCAGACTCATGTCCCCACATCTCTGCCCCCAGTGTCATGCCGTCCTCTCCATCTCTGCCCCCAGTGTCATGCCGTCCTCTCCATCTCTGCCCCCAGTGTCATGCCGTCCTCTCCATCTCTGCCCCCAGTGTCATGCTGTTCTCTCCATCTCTGCCCCAGTGTCATGCCGTCCTCTCCATCTCTGCCCCCAGTGTCATGCCGTCCTCTCCATCTCTGCCCCCAGTGTCATGCTGTCCCCTCCTTCATCTGCCCCCAGTATCATGCCGTCCTCTCCATCTCTGCCCCCAGTGTCATGCCGTCCTCTCCATCTCTGCCCCCAGTGTCATGCCGTCCTCTCCATCTCTGCCCCCAGTGTCATGCCGTCCCCTCCTTCATCTGCCCCCAGTGTCATGCCATCCTCTCCATCTCTGCCCCCAGTGTCATGCCGTCCTCTCCATCTCTGCCCCCAGTGTCATGCCATCCCCTCCTTCATCTGCCCCAGTGTCATGCCGTCCTCTCCATCTCTGCCCCCAGTGTCATGCCGTCCTCTCCATCTCTGCCCCCAGTGTCATGCCGTCCTCTCCATCTCTGCCCCCAGTGTCATGCCGTCCTCTCCATCTCTGCCCCCAGTGTCATGCCGTCCCCTCCTTCATCTGCCCCCAGTGTCATGCCGTCCTCTCCATCTCTGCCCCCAGTGTCATGCTGTCCTCTCCTTCATCTGCCCCCAGTTTCACGTTCCACCTCCACATTACACTTACCTTCTCATCTCTGCCCCCAGATTCATGTCCTCTCTATCTCTGCCCCCAGATTCATGTCCCCACATCTCTGCCCCCAGTCTCATGCCGTCCTCTCCATCTCTGCCCCCAGTGTCATGCCGTCCTCTCCATCTCTGCCCCCAGTGTCATGCCGTCCTCTCCATCTCTGCCTCCAGTGTCATGCTGTCCTCTCCATCTCTGCCCCAGTGTCATGCTGTCCTCTCCATCTCTGCCCCCAGTGTCATGCCGTCCTCTCCATCTCTGCCCCCAGTGTCATGCCGTCCTCTCCATCTCTGCCCCCAGTGTCATGCCGTCCTCTCCATCTCTGCCCCAGTGTCATGCCGTCCTCTCCATCTCTGCCCCCAGTGTCATGCTGTCCTCTCCATCTCTGCCCCCAGTGTCATGCCGTCCTCTCCATCTCTGCCCCCAGTGTCATGCCGTCCTCTCCATCTCTGCCCCCAGTGTCATGCCGTCCTCTCCTTCATCTGCCCCCAGTGTCATGCCGTCCTCTCCATCTCTGCCCCCAGTGTCATGCCGTCCTCTCCTTCATCTGCCCCCAGTTTCACGTTCCACGTCCACATTACACTTACCTTCTCCTCCGCTCCCTCGCAGCTCTCTGCGCGCCACTCTCGCTGACACATATGCGGCTGAAGCAAGGAGCTGACACAGGTCAGCTCCTCGCTTCGCCGCTGCGCGCCTCTCTCGCTGACACATATGCGGCTGAAGCGAGGAGCTGACCTGTGTCAGCACATCGACCTGTGTCGACCTGTGTCACTGCACATCGCGTCTACAAGCCAGTAATCGGCGTTTCCGTAGATATAATGTTAAGAGAAAGTCCGCAGAGGAAAACGCTGAGAACTTTCTCTTAAAAGCGCTGCGGAAAGAACTGCAATGCGTTCACGCAGCGATTCTTTCCGCAGCGCTTTAGTGCTGCAATTACGGCCCGTGGGACCTTAGCCTTAAATAGTTTTTTTTAATGTTTTAGTGCCTTAAAAATCCAATATTTTGAAACAAAATTTTTTTCTTGAACTCACCATATTCTCTCACCCATGGCTCTTTTTTATATTTATGGACCAGATGTACTTTTTATTTATACTATTTTGGGGGATGTCTGATATTTGATCGCTTTTTATTCTATTTTTTAGTAATGCAAAATTTGACCATTTTGATTTTTATTCCCCCTACAGAATTCACTGTGCAGGAAAAATACCATTTTGTGTTTGTAGTTTGGGCATTTATGGACACAGGAATGCATATATTGTTTATGTTTGTTTTGTTTAGATCTGGGGAAAAGGGGTATTTGACTTTTTAGTTGTTACATTTTTTTTGTACTGTTTTATTTGCCCACCTTGTGAGTTTGAACCTGCAATCATTAGATTGCTTGTCCCAAAGACTGCAACACAACTGTATTTCAGTCTATGGGGAAATCACTACCTCTGCCACAGGAAAGCCTCTATAGAGATCTAGTGAAGACAGGCCTGGCAGCCTTCATAAAGCTACCAGTTGTGGTTCCCACAATCTCACAACATGGGAGCTGCCCTGCAAAAAATTTTTTTTACTGGACCAGTGGGAGTTCATTGCAGGTGGCACATGGAGGAGATCGGGGTCTATAAAACATTAAAGTGCCTGTGATCAGAGAGAACCCTTGTCACAGACATAAATCTGAGACCTGGCAGCTAGGGCGGCCAGTCTGCTTCAGAGTGGCCATCATATTTAAAGACGGATACATCCACCATATTAGAGCAAATGTTGGAAAGGGGTTAATGTTACCCCATATTTAGAGATGGTCTTACCACTCTAGATGGTTTTAATACCCTTGGTGTTTATTAATAACTTTATGTTGTTGTTAGAAATGAGAGAATCGAGCATCTTATGTCATGAATCTAATTGTCATTAACCAAATTTGTTTCAAAATTTTAAAAAGGTTTTGCATTCTTGAAAATCCTAAACTTTTGGGATTTATTTCAGTAGAATGGTTCATAATAATCAATTACCTACTTTCAATGGTGGAGAGTAACCCGACCCACATGGTCTAAACCGGACAATGATGGCTCTAGGATGATCTTAGGGGTGATTGGTAGTTTTAGTTTAGGTTATTCTAATTTCTTGAAAGTACATCAATGACCTAGTTCGAATAACCAAGAGTGACCTGTTTCATTGAAAGTAGTTCAATGACCGGGAGTTATTAGTTTTCAAGGCAATTGGGGCACTTTCAATTTGACCAAATAGTTTTTTCAAGCAAAGATTTGCTCATCTCTGTTTTATTGACAGTGTTTTGAATGCCTGACATTCATACATGGAGACTTTCTCACCAGTCCAGATACAAGCCTGCATAACTTGGTTACAGAGAGGAAACCCAATGGAGGAACACCTAGAAAAACTCAGGACAATGCTGCAAGACAAAATATATTGGCCAATATTTACTTTATGGTTATGAATGGACACTGGCATAAATGTGGTGTATCTTTGGCACTTCTTGGTGCTTCTAGTTTAAACCAAGATTTTCCAACTTGCTAGAGAGTGAACATGGCTTCTTAGAAAAAGGGAGCGTGGCTCAAATTTACCAAGAGGCATCAAAAATTCTCTAACATTGTGGCATAAAATTCTGGTTCACAGTAAGCCAACTTAAATGTTATAAAAACTACGCCACTATGATAAATCTGGCACATTTCTCAGACTAATTTTATTATATTTATTATAATGAGGTATGTGTTAGGGAATTACTAGGACAGCAATTCCCCAGTAGCTGTTGAAAACCCTGGGGCAGGACACAAGAGACAGTGAGCCCTAAGCTGAAGCCCCCACTGTCCCTTCCTATTGCCAGGCCCTATCCTACGTAATAGGCGGCAACTCGAAGACGATCCCTTCCTATATATGTGATACTCAAAACGCAGACAAGACGGACAACAACAAAGGGAGGTCAGCTAGGCAAGGGTCAGTAAACAATCGAGCGATGCAGTTCCAAATTGGAGTCCAAAGAATAGTCAATAGGGAAAGCCAGAGGTCAAGGATTAGAATGCAAGCAAGGATAGTGACAGCAAAAAACAAGTACACACAAGGCAATAGCAAGCAACAATGTGAATGCGAACCAAGAATAAATAGGGAGGAAGAACCCACCCTGAACCTGATAGGAAGGCAGACTGTCAATCACAGGGCAAAATAAAACTTAACTCTTAGAGGATCAGAGGGAAAGGAAGGTGAAGGAGATGGTTGTGGTGGAAAATCAATTAACAAGGTGAAGGAATAGGGCAGTGTTCAGACAATGCAACCAAAAACTCTAAGCACGTTATCAAACTGTGCACACCTCCTGCGAGCAGCAGGCGGCGCAGAAACCAGAACAGGCAGGGATGTTACAGTATGTTTTTATTACAGTAATGTGCTCTAACACAGTGGAGGCAGATTGATTGAGGAGGTTGTAGACTCCCTTTAACAGACTGTTACAAAAGATAGTAAATAACCAATATATTTGTATTATTTATAGTGATCACTAAAAGATGTATATAATAGTAGCACAATTGTTTATTTTATTTAACCAGTAACAATCTATGGTCTAATATTATTATATGGGGTTTGTGTATATTTAGCTGAGAAAAATTATTCCAGAAGATTTGTATGAGATTTCAGAGTTCAATGCTGTCATGATCTAGTTGCACTTCCATCTGTAGTCATTAATACCAAATGTTGTTTTGTCATACTGAGAGAAGGTCTATAATATGAAGAATAACTGAAAAATGCTAATATCAATTGGGCAAAAGTCTTAGGTATCCCAATTTCTTCAAAGAGATTGTCTTAGATTTTTACTATATCTTTCCTATTTACTGTCTCTGCTGAAAAGGAAAAATTGTAGATTATAATACGTCCCCCATGTGCACAGTTAAATAAATATATTAAGAAATCACTTTTTACATACAATGATTAGATATTTGTACTTTGTAGGTGTGTGATGGTCAAAAACTGGGCTTGTAAGCACATCTTGAGAATTATGATCTTAGGCCCTTACCACTGGAGTGGATGGCAGAATGGCTCAGGTGGACTTAGATGTCACTGGAGAACTTCAAAACTTTACTCAGATGACAATGAGCTTGGTGGTTACAGAGTTCTCTGGGGTGCCTGGCCCCAGTAAGTGGTATTTTCCTATTTGCAACCTCATCTGTGCCTTTCTGCATCATCTTCTTGTTTGAACCCTACTGTTGGGAAGATTTCTTCTTATACCTACTCTCAAACATAAGTGTGTGGACACTTGACAGGCTGAAGCCACATATACCCGTGAAACAGCCATGTCTCTTTGCAGTCTAACACACTAACTTTTAAGTATAGGAAAAATCTATCACCCATCTCTAGCAGTACCTCAGAATCACTCATAGCTAACCAGAACACCCTACATGAGGCAATTATTTACCCAGGGTTTTATCTTGATAACTTCACCGTTCATTATGTCACCATATTTATATGTCACTGTCACCTAACATCTTCTATTTGTATGTCTGTCACATGATGATCATAAAAATGTAACATTCTAAATCAATGTAACATTCTAAACAGTCATAACTATAAAACATACTACAGTGGGTTCCATATCAAATTGGTGTACTAACTAAAATGTTAGTAGTGGACCCATACTCAACCCTCTTACAGCATGTTTTTGACATTATCTTTCTGTTACAAGGGTCCCTTGACAATAACCCAGACACAGAGTGTCCGACTGCTCAGATCCATAACTATCAACTGTATGGATGATGCTCAGACTGGCATTCTTCCAGCAAGTGTTCAATATGCCAGCAGCGCCAATGCAACGTGAATAGAGAGTTACACAATGAGTATTGACAACTTGTTTGTGCAATACATAAGCCATTACTCAGTCAAAACAAAACCATGAACAAGACACAGAGAATGGGCAGCTGAACATGTGAACTCATAACCAAAGAGTTAAAAATGTACATTCCTCTCATTATTGTAACTAATATGCATTGTGAACTGCCACTGTCCATATACAAGTGAGATGGATGTGCTTTACTCATTAGGAGAGACAGTAGAATACATTAGTATGCACTAGAGATGAGCGAACACTAAAATGTTCGAGGTTCGAAATTCGATTCGAACAGCCGCTCACTGTTCGAGTGTTCGAATGGGTTTCGAACCCCATTATAGTCTATGGGGAACATAAACTCGTTAAGGGGGAAACCCAAATTCGTGTCTGGAGGGTCACCAAGTCCACTATGACACCCCAGGAAATGATACCAACACCCTGGAATGACACTGGGACAGCAGGGGAAGCATGTCTGGGGGCATAAAAGTCACTTTATTTCATGGAAATCCCTGTCAGTTTGCGATTTTCGCAAGCTAACTTTTCCCCATAGAAATGCATTGGCCAGTGCTGATTGGCCAGAGTACGGAACTCGACCAATCAGCGCTGGCTCTGCTGGAGGAGGCGGAGTCTAAGATAGCTCCACACCAGTCTCCATTCAGGTCCGACCTTAGACTCCGCCTCCTCCGGCAGAGCCAGCGCTGATTGGCCGAAGGCTGGCCAATGCATTCCTATGCGAATGCAGACTTAGCAGTGCTGAGTCAGTTTTGCTCAACTACACATCTGATGCACACTCGGCACTGCTACATCAGATGTAGCAATCTGATGTAGCAGAGCCGAGGGTGCACTAGAACCCCTGTGCAAACTCAGTTCACGCTAATAGAATGCATTGGCCAGCGCTGATTGGCCAATGCATTCTATTAGCCCGATGAAGTAGAGCTGAATGTGTGTGCTAAGCACACACATTCAGCACTGCTTCATCAAGCCAATACAATGCATTAGCCAGTGCTGATTGGCCAGAGTACGGAATTCGGCCAATCAGCGCTGGCCAATGCATTCTATTAGCCCGATGAAGTAGAGCTGAATGTGTGTGCTAAGCACACACATTCAGCACTGCTTCATCAAGCCAATACAATGCATTAGCCAGTGCTGATTGGCCAGAGTACGGAATTCGGCCAATCAGCGCTGGCTCTGCTGGAGGAGGCGGAGTCTAAGATCGCTCCACACCAGTCTCCATTCAGGTCCGACCTTAGACTCCGCCTCCTCCGGCAGAGCCAGCGCTGATTGGCCGAAGGCTGGCCAATGCATTCCTATGCGAATGCAGACTTAGCAGTGCTGAGTCAGTTTTGCTCAACTACACATCTGATGCACACTCGGCACTGCTACATCAGATGTAGCAATCTGATGTAGCAGAGCCGAGGGTGCACTAGAACCCCTGTGCAAACTCAGTTCACGCTAATAGAATGCATTGGCCAGCGCTGATTGGCCAATGCATTCTATTAGCCCGATGAAGTAGAGCTGAATGTGTGTGCTAAGCACACACATTCAGCACTGCTTCATCAAGCCAATACAATGCATTAGCCAGTGCTGATTGGCCAGAGTACGGAACTCGACCAATCAGCGCTGGCTCTGCTGGAGGAGGCGGAGTCTAAGATAGCTCCACACCAGTCTCCATTCAGGTCCGACCTTAGACTCCGCCTCCTCCGGCAGAGCCAGCGCTGATTGGCCGAAGGCTGGCCAATGCATTCCTATGCGAATGCAGACTTAGCAGTGCTGAGTCAGTTTTGCTCAACTACACATCTGATGCACACTCGGCACTGCTACATCAGATGTAGCAATCTGATGTAGCAGAGCCGAGGGTGCACTAGAACCCCTGTGCAAACTCAGTTCACGCTAATAGAATGCATTGGCCAGCGCTGATTGGCCAATGCATTCTATTAGCCCGATGAAGTAGAGCTGAATGTGTGTGCTAAGCACACACATTCAGCACTGCTTCATCAAGCCAATACAATGCATTAGCCAGTGCTGATTGGCCAGAGTACGGAATTCGGCCAATCAGCGCTGGCCAATGCATTCTATTAGCCCGATGAAGTAGAGCTGAATGTGTGTGCTAAGCACACACATTCAGCACTGCTTCATCAAGCCAATACAATGCATTAGCCAGTGCTGATTGGCCAGAGTACGGAATTCGGCCAATCAGCGCTGGCCAATGCATTCTATTAGCCCGATGAAGTAGAGCTGAATGTGTGTGCTAAGCACACACATTCAGCACTGCTTCATCAAGCCAATACAATGCATTAGCCAGTGCTGATTGGCCAGAGTACGGAATTCGGCCAATCAGCGCTGGCTCTGCCGGAGGAGGCGGAGTCTAAGGTCGGACCTGAATGGAGACTGGTGTGGAGCGATCTTAGACTCCGCCTCCTCCAGCAGAGCCAGCGCTGATTGGTCGAGTTCCGTACTCTGGCCAATCAGCGCTGGCCAATGCATTCTATTAGCCCGATGAAGTAGAGCTGAATGTGTGTGCTTAGCACACACATTCAGCTCTACTTCATCAGGCTAATAGAATACATTGGCCAATCAGCGCTGGCCAATGCATTCTATTAGCTTGATGAAGCAGAGTGTGCACAAGGGTTCAAGCGCACCCTCGGCTCTGATGTAGCAGAGCTGAGGGTGCACAAGGGTTCAAGTGCACCCTCGGCTCTCCTACATCAGAGCCGAGGGTGCGCTTGAACCCTTGTGCAGCCTCGGCTCTGCTACATCAGAGCCGAGGGTGCGCTTGAACCCTTGTGCACACTCTGCTTCATCAAGCTAATAGAATGCATTGGCCAGCACTGATTGGCCAGAGTACGGAATTCGGCCAATCAGCGCTGGCCAATGCATCCCTATGGGAAAAAGTTTATCTCACAAAAATCACAATTACACACCCGATAGAGCCCCAAAAAGTTATTTTTAATAACATTCCCCCCTAAATAAAGGTTATCCCTAGCTATCCCTGCCTGTACAGCTATCCCTGTCTCATAGTCACAAAGTTCACATTCTCATATGACCCGGATTTGAAATCCACTATTCGTCTAAAATGGAGGTCACCTGATTTCGGCAGCCAATGACTTTTTCCAATTTTTTTCAATGCCCCCAGTGTCGTAGTTCCTGTCCCACCTCCCCTGCGCTGTTATTGGTGCAAAAAAGGCGCCAGGGAAGGTGGGAGGGGAATCGAATTTTGGCGCACTTTACCACGTGGTGTTCGATTCGATTCGAACATGGCGAACACCCTGATATCCGATCGAACATGTGTTCGATAGAACACTGTTCGCTCATCTCTAGTATGCACGATTATATTTTTTTAAATAAAATTGGGTTTCATTTGAGTATATGTTAAAGGTAAGATTGACCAGCGGCCATAACCACAGCCTGATCCATTCCATCTGCACTATGTCAACTTGTCTGCTACCCAAGTGTCTGGAACATATGCGGGTATGTGGCATATGAGTAAGACTTTATTAAGCCGAAAGTGGATTTGGTCCCTTTTATAGATCTCATATTATGTCTGGTTTTAACTTTGAAGCAAAATGCTAACTTTCCAGTGAAATTTCTGCTGGCATACATTCATTCTATTATCCTCTAATAAGATCCCCCTGTTTAAGGTTCGTATTAATACTGCTATCAAAAATACAGTCCTATGAAAAAGTTTGGGCACCCCTATTAATCTTAATCATTTTTAGTTCTAAATATTTTGGTGTTTGCAGCAGCCATTTCAGTTTGATATATCTAATAACTGATGGACACAGTAATATTTCAGGATTGAAATGAGGTTTATTGTACTAACAGAAAATGTGCAATATGCATTAAACCAAAATTTGACCGGTGCAAAAGTATGGGCACCTCAACAGAAAAGTGACATTAATATTTAGTAGATCCTCCTTTTGCAAAGATAACAGCCTCTAGGCGCTTCCTGTAGCTTTTAATCAGTTCCTGGATCCTGGATAAAGGTATATTGGACAAACAATTCAAGTTCAGTTAAGTTAGATGGTCGCCGAGCATGGACAGCCCGCTTCAAATCATCCCACAGATGTTCAATGATATTCAGGTCTGGGGACTGGGATGGCCATTCCAGAACATTGTAATTGTTCCTCTGCATGAATGCCTGAGTTGATTTGGAGCAGTGTTTTGGATCATTGTCTTGCTGAAATATCCATCCCCGGCGTAACTTCAACTTCGTCACTGATTCTTGAACATTATTCTCAAGAATCTGCTGATACTGAGTGGAATCCATGCGACCCTCAACTTTAACAAGATTCCCGGTGCCGGCATTGGCCACACAGCCCCAAAGCATGATGGAACCTCCACCAAATTTTACAGTGGGTAGCAAGTGTTTTTCTTGGAATGCTGTTTCTTTTTGGACGCCATGCATAACGCCTTTTTTTATAACCAAACAACTCAATCTTTGTTTCCAAAATGAAGTTGGCTTCTCCAAATGTGCTTTTGCATACCTCAGGCAACTCTATTTGTGGCGTACGTGCAGAAACGGCTTCTTTCTCATCACTCTCCCATACAGCTTCTCCTTGTGCAAAGTGCGCTGTATTGCTGACTGATGCACAGTGACACCATCTGCAGCAAGATGATGCTGCAGCTCTTTGGAGGTGGTCTGTGGATTGTCCTTGACTGTTCTCACCATTCTTCTTCTCTGCCTTTCTGATATTTTTCTTGGCCTGCCACTTCTGGGCTTAACAAGAACTGTCCCTGTGGTCTTCCATTTCCTTACTATGTTCCTCACAGTGGAAACTGACAGGTTAAATCTCTGAGACAACGTTTTGTATCCCTCCCCTGAACAACTATGTTGAACAATCTTTGTTTTCAGATCATTTGAGAGCGGGCTGTCCATGTTCGGCGACCATCTAACTTAACTGAACTTGAATTGTTTTGTAGAAAGAAATGGTCCAAAATACCTTCATCCAGGATCCAGGAACTGATTAAAAGCTACAGGAAGCAACTAGAGGCTGTTATCTTTGCAAAAGGAGGATGTACTAAATATTAATGTCACTTTTCTGTTGAGGTGCCCATATTTTTGCACCGTTCAAATTTTGGTTTAATGCATATTGCGCATTTTCTGTTAGTACAATAAACCTCATTTCAATCCTGAAATATTACTGTGTCCATTAGTTATTAGATATATCAAACTGAAATGGCTGCTGCAAACACCAAAATATTTAGATCTAAAAATGATTAAGATTAATAGGGGTGCCCAAACTTTTTCATAGGACTGTACTGCCTATTTAATATCTGGGTGTAGATTTGGATTATTGGTGAAGGATCATGACATGATTTCTTAATGAATAAAATACTGCATATTTAGACTTAATTGCATTCTTAATTTGGTAAAAAAAAAGTTGAAGAAAATTGGGCATAAGCAAGATATCGCTGCATTAGATCAAGAAGGTTTTATCTCCACTTTTTGTCAAAAATTAGTTAATAGTGGCACGCGGTTCTTTGTATATCAGTCTACATGCTGTCTGAGCGGTATAGCATTGTCCGTGATATTCTTTGAGAAAACGTGAACGCAAAATGGTTCTGTCTCCAAATTTCTTATCCATTCAGAGAAAAAAGGTTCTATCTACTTCTGCCAATAAAGTGGCTGCCTGAATTAGCATGGGCATGTGCCGGTTCAGACATCCGCTTTGGTGGAAGGATTCTGTTGAAGAGGCAAACATGGCATTTCGCAGGCGTACACGTGATGCTGCTGAAATAATTGAGTATTTGGAAGAATTATCTGATCTTGGTGGCACATCTGGATCTGAATATTGCCCATCAATAGATGAAGACACTGAGAGCTGTTCTTCATGCGAGGAATTTTCCTCCAATGTTACAGTTGTGATCTAACCAATGGGTGCCAACTCTTGTAAGAGTTTGTAAGTACTGCGATGTTAGGCCTGGTTCACAAACCCCCCAATGGAATACTGAATGCATTGACAAACGGTGAGCTTATGAAGGCACACGGACCTCATAGACTATAATGGGGTTCATGTGTTTTCCAAACGGTCTCTGCATGAGTCATGCGGAGAGGAAAGTAGTTCATGAAACACATTTCTCTCCACATAACTCCTGTGGAGAACGCGTAGAAAACACACACACCCCATTATAGTCTATGAGGACTATTATAGTCTATGGGGTTTGTGTGCTTTCATTGCTCACCACTGGAAACATTTCATGTAATTATATGATATATTTGCTGTTTTGAAGATTTATAGATTTCCCAAAAGTCATGAATGCAACTGTAGTGCCAGATGCAAAAGAGCATGGCATCAGATCGATGTTCAGGTGAATGCCGGCAGTCAATGTTGTTTATTACAAAACTGTATTGAAGATAAAATAGTTTGTTATAGGGGCAACACGGTGGCTCAGTGGTTAGCACTGGAGTCCTGGGTTCAAATCCTGCCAGGAACAACATCTGCAAGGAGTTTGTATGTTCTCCCTATGTTTGCATGGATTTCCTCCCATTCTATAAAGACATATCGATAGGAAAAAAAAAATATTTGTTATATGATTTCCAGTTTCTTGTAGAATAGTGCAGAAACATGAAATACTAATAACAACAATGTTTTTCACGAAAAAGCTTCTATTATTCATAGTAACACTTACAAGTTCTATGCCTTACCTGTTAATACTCATCTATTTCATTCCAATTATCATTGTTGTTTGTTCAAACAAATAAATAGAATTAGAATAAAATGTAAATCACTTTTACAACTGAAAGTTTTTTGTTTAAAGGATATCTGAGCCGAGTTTTCCCATTCATTATGTTATTACAAAGCAAAAAGGTTCTATCTCGACAGTAAAAGTGATGACATTTGATGTTTTCTGCAACAATAAGGTTTTATCTCCAGAAGTCATTGCTTATATTAAGTAAATTATAAACAATTTAGATGAAAAAAAAACTCTTCCTATAATTACTTTCATTACTGTACAGTAAAAAAAAAAAATAATAATAAAAAAAAAATCAGCCCGATTCACTTACTTATTTCACAATTATAACTTTCAAAACTTCAAGAGTGATTTTCCAAAAATAGTTTGCATGGAGATAGAACCCTTTTGATCTAACAAAGTGATAATATAGAATATAATAAGCAGTGCTATTGTGGTGATCCCCATTGGTATTGCATAGAAGAAAATTTAGACTGCACATCCCAATGTGAAAAGGTGCTAAACTACTGTATTAATATATAAATACAGAAAACGTGGGAGCACCCTGCACACAGCACAAACGTAAAATAAACTTTACTATAAACTAATACATACAAATTAGAGGTTCTTTGTTATATATATTTAATCAAACAGTAAGAAACCCACCTGCCACGAGAAGGCGACCTCATTCAGATGGGACCTTACACTACATAAAATGACACTCTTTGACCCAAACCAAGCCTACAAAGTTCAGGGCAAGTAGGACCCAGAGCTAATTCAATTGAAAATAGCTTTATGGTAGATGGGGGAATGAAAGCTATCACATCACATACATCATTCAAATGACTGCTGCAGGTACTCACTGGCTTCTCTGGTAGTCAAAGGTGATACTTACAGTACATTCAGACATGTCAACATTTTTTTACTGAGAGTCTTCCAGTTGCTGCAGGGAGGAGTAGATGGACTAAAGACTAGAAGCAAAATAGTCTGACAAGAGGGAAATAGCAAGGCTTGGCTTAAATGGGAATTCCAAGTCTGGAGCTAAGTAGACAATCAATGCAAGGTAACTAGGAATAAGAAACAGTCCAGAATTCCCAATAGCTCAGTGAGAAGAGCTACTGCCTAGAATACAGGAGGTTCTGGGTTCAAATTTTGACAGGGATGTTATAACGTATATGGGGGACATTATTACTTGCCAGGGGGCTACTAGGGAGTATTACTACTTGCTTTGAGGTCATCGGCGAGCATTATTACCTGTCTAGGAGCCACTGGGACGCATTAGGCAGGGAGCCACTAGTGAGCATCATGAGGTTTTTTGGGGTCACTGGGAAGCTTTATTATGTCTTAGGGCAAATGAGGACATTATTACTTGTCTGATGGATACAGAAGACATTACTATTTGCCTGGGGATGACTGAAGAATATTACCACTTGCCTGGGGGCCATGGGGGAGCATATTTAGGTGTCTGGGACCCAGTTATGAGCATTATTAGGTGTCTGGGAGCTGGGGGAATATTTAGGTGTCTGGAAGCCAGTTGGGAGCATTATTAGGTGTCTGGAGGCCAGTAGGGAGTATATTTAGGTGTCTAGGAGCCAGTTGGGAGCATTATTAGGTGTTTGGGAGCCAGTTGGGAGCATTATTAGGTGTCTGGAGGTCAGTAGGGAGAATATTTAGGTGTCTGGGGGCAGTAGAGAGCATATTTAGGTTTCTGGGGCTAGTGGGGAGCATTATTTGGTGTCTGGGGGCCACTGGGAAGCATTAGCATGTGTCTGAGGGTAATTGGGGAGCATGATACTATGTGGGGCCACAGAGGCTTGGTGATAGTAAAAGGTGAATTTTTGTATGTGCTGAGTGGAAAGTATAGGATAGTGGAGCTCTGAGGGTGCAGTTACATTGTGCAGTTGTGATGCAGTTATAATTGTAGCAGAACTGCAACAGAAAAACGCATGCAGTTCTTAAAGTGGTTCCAGCTTCAATTTGAAAAAAAAAGTGCTAAAAAAATCCATATCAAAACTGTAGTGTTTTTTCATTTGGCAAAAATTATTTTGTAGGATGCCCGAGGAAATGTTTTTTCTAGGGGGCCCCAAGTCTGAAAAGGTTGGGAAATACTGGTATACATAGATATATCACTGTATATTTAAGAAAAAAATATATACTTTTAAGCATACAATATACTGGCACATACAGTTTTATACCAGGACAGCTTGCAGGTAAATAAGAAATGTATTTTGAGGCTTTGAGACAAAGAAAATCCTGCCATTTAGAACAATTGATTCTGTGTCTCTTTCTGCCATATTCAAGGTCTTGGAAAAAAAAAACTGCTGAAAAATTAAATAAAGCTTTAAATAGATGGGGATCCCATCTGAAACCTACAAAGTTTTAGTACATTTTACATCTATCTAACCATCTAAATTAGGAAAGTAAATTACAATAAACTCGTTTTAGTAATACACTTTATTAAATGACCATCACAAAACATAATAGGCATCAGACATATTTGGCATTACTACATGACATAAAAATGATGCATTTTTATTTCAAGGGATGCCAATCACCCTGTAAAAGGCTTCCCCAGGTTGACGTTCCTCTTACATGTTCAGGTAATTGCTGTGACTGAATAAAGTGGTCACATGAATGATGTATGAGAGATTTTATTGCTGCCTGACCAGAGAGTGATGGAGAATTTAACAAGATTTTGGGTTATTTCTTTATTTTATGTCATATCCTATTTATGCTGAATGTAGGACAGCCCCTTTAAGTGTACAATATGATGAATTAGTAATGACAAAGAGCATCTAATGAACATGGCAAAAGTTTCATTTTGGGAACAGCCCCATATACAGATTTCAGAGCTTATAGCCATTGATTGACAACTAATAAGATAATAGGAGATGTATAGATGCAGCATAAAAATCAAAATGTAATTAACAATTTTCTATATTTTAACCCCTGAACTGGACAGTTACTTAACAGCAACTGTTTCCTCTAGGGGGCAACATGCCTATAAAAATGTACCCATTGGAGATAAATGTCATTTGCTTCAATCTAATAATGTTGTCATTGGCTTAAATAAAGGGATGTTACATACATGAACACATAAACTTATGTAGGGAGATGATATCATTACAAATTACTTAATGTTGTTCCTTTATGTAAATATTGGGTGAGATAATTGTCAGAAAATATCCTTATTTTATATAAGCAAGGTGTTGCACAATGAGTTACTACTAGGTTTGAAAACAAGGGGAGTCTAGTTCAGTTATTCCTTATTATACATGGCTGAAGGTAAGTTAGTAAGATAAGGGTAAAGGGGCATTCGCAGTACCATTGGATTCCGTCAGCAGTGTCCTTTGGCTATTGTCCGTACAAGATTTTAGCAACAGACACTAGCCGAATCATCAGTAGTCCGTCTGAAATTTCCATTCATTTCAATGGATATTATCTTGTGTCTGTTAGGGCTAGTTCACACGTGAGTATAAGGGGAGGTTTTTGACAGCGGATTTCGCGTCCAAAACCTCCCCTTATAATGGTGGTCTATGGAGACCGCCGGGCTTCTGTTCTCCGCTAGCGGCGAGCTGCTGCTAGCGGAGAAAAGAAAGGACATGTCCTTTCTTCAGGCGGAAGCCGCGCAGGCTCAGCCGCGCGGCTTCCGTCCCTGGCAGCTCCCTCCTATGTCGGCTCATTCATTTGAGCCAACAGCGGAGAGGAAAGCCGCGACAGCGATGGTCGCGGCGGGCGGGTTTTGACAAGAGAGAGACGCGGCTCGCCGCGTCTCTCTCTGTGTCAAAACCCGCGCGGGCAGTTCACGTGTGAACTAGCCCTTAGTGTTCATGTGTGTCCGTTTACACCTATGTCCAAGCGGACAAAAAAAATCCTACATGCAGGACTTCTCTGTCCATTTGCCAGGATCAGTAAGTAAATAGGGCTCGTTACCGGCTGGAGTAACTCCAGCCGGTAACGGCTTATTAAAAAAAAAAAAATGCATCCCTGTGGCAGCTGCCTCTGCTGCTATGGCGGTAGTTACACCACTGGGTACGGTTATATGTAAACAACTAGTAGAATACCCGCGGCTTTGCTCGCAAAAAAATATGTGAAATTGTTGGTTATGTTAGCTAAAATCATTTGTTTCTTTTCAAGCAGCCAGTTGTTCTCTTGTCTCAGCTCTTTGACACAATTTTGCGCTCTTAGCTTTTGGATGAACTTGCCCAATAGATGGTCATTTTTTGGGCGGCATTTTAAAAAAGAATCCTTAGTATTGTGACCTTTAAGTCACCTGCCACTGATAAGAGATGTAATAGGATGAATAGTAATCCAGAGCCGCCCTCACAGTATTACTATGACATCTCAGTAATGAAAACCGCCTCACAGGCAGACTTGTGGAGTTGCCCATAGCAACCAATCAGAGCTCAGCTTTCACTTTACCTCAGCAGCTTCAGTGATGAAAGCTCCTGTATAGTAAGCAATTATAACAATTATAACAATTATAACACGTCTTTTTGCGCGCATCTACGCGCGCACAAAAAGACGCGCGTTATACGAACAAGCCATTGAACTCAAAGGCTAACTACATTTTACACGTGTATTTTTACACGTGTAAAATGGACAGAAGACACAGAGCGTAGACAGAATACATGGAGAGTAAACTCCGTGTGAAGGGGCCCTTACTATCAGGCAGTTTTCGCCTGACCAATATTGCTGCTCAATAAGGGGGCATTCACACGGAGTAATGCCGGGCGTTTATCACAGCCATACACGCCGGCGTTAGGGTGCATTCACACTGAGTAAACGCTAGCTTATTCTGAACGTAAAACACGTTCAGAATAAGCGGCGTCTAAAGCAGCTCCATTCATTTCTATGGGAGCCGGGATACGAGCGCTCCCCATAGAAATGAATGGGCTGCTTCTTTCACTCCGTGCAGTCCCATTGAAGTGAATGGGGAGTGCCAGCGTGTACGCTCCGGCATGAGCAGAGCTTGCCGTATACGCCGGCACTCCCCATTCACTTCAATGGGACTGCACGGAGTGAAAGAAGCAGCCCATTCATTTCTATGGGGAGCGCTCGTATCCCCGCTCCCATAGAAATGAATGGAGCTGCTTTAGACGCCGCTTATTCTGAACGTGTTTTACGTTCAGAATAAGCTAGCGTTTACTCAGTGTGAATGCACCCTTACGGCAGACTGCCGAACACTTCCAATTCACTTCAATGGGAGCGCTCGTAACAGTGGCGTTTACGAGCGCTCCCATTGAAGTGAATGGGAAGTGTTCGGCAGTCTGCCATAACGCCAGCGTGTATGGCTGTGATACACGCCCGGCGTTACTCCGTGTGAATGCCCCCTTAGGCTGCTTGCACACTACAGTATTTTTCACAGGTCTCCGGGCCATGGATTCTACAGCTCCACAGACTTCTACGGAGCCTGCAAAATTCACAGCTTTGTGTACAAAGAAGTCTATGGAACAATACAAATAAATGGCCCGGAGGCCCGTGAAAAATACAGTAGTGTGCGAGCAGCCACTAAGGATCTAAGACGTGCTTTATCAGTGCATGTGTGTGTGATCTATACGTATGTATGCATGTGTGTATACATGTGTGTGGTCTGTGTATATATGTGCGTGTGTGTGTGTGTGTGCACACATGTGTTCTACTGTATGTGTGCATGCATGTGTGTGGTCCATGTATATGTATGCATGTATGTGCGCATGGGTGTATATGTGTGCGTGTGTATTCACGCGTGTGATCCGTGTGTGATCCGTGTGTGTGCATGTGTGCATGCACATGTGTGGTCCATGTATATGTATGCATGTGTGCGCACGTTTGTGATCCATGTGTATTTATGCATACGTGTATGCATGCACGTGTGTGGTCCATGTATATGTATGCGTGTGTGTCCGCGCATGCATGTATGTGTGTGTATGCGCACATGTGTGATCCATGTGTATGTATGCACGTGAGCATGCACGCGTGTAGTCCGTATATATGTATGCGTGTATATGTGCATGTGATACATGTGTTTGTGCATGCGCAGTGCAAGTCTCCATGAGTGCGGTAGTTGTGTGTGAGTACGCATGTGCTTTGTTCACATGTGTGCGTAGGGTGCATCCATCTGAGTGTGTTTGCGTGCGTGTGTGGTCCTTGCGTGTGTGTGTGGTGTGCATGTGGTATTTGTGGGATGGTATTTGGTGTGTTGTGGCATTTGTGTGGTGTTGTGCTTGTGGGTTGGTGTATGTGTGCTGTCTGTGTAATGTTTATATTGTGTTTGTTAAATGTTTGTGTGTTGTGTGTGGTGGTGCAGCCCCCTTAGCAGCGACTCTTTGGCACTGTCGCTATAATCCGTCCCTGTCAGTCACAACTGTTGTTTTCCACTCAGTACTTTCACCTTCCCATTTCCCCATTATATATATAGGGCCTAACTTCGGGGGCCCCAATCTCATGACAAGGGGATGCTAGCGAGATGTAATGTGCTCAGTATTCTGCTCCTGTAGGTGGAAAAGGGGCATGCCAAATTTCACCCAAATCGGGCGAGAATTGTGTATTTGTATAGAGCAGGCTACTACAGATTTTGATATAGAGTTTTATATATATAGATACGAAGTATGTGTATTTTGTTCCAAACATTGCGATGCTGGAATACTGTAAGCAGTGTTCCCAATAATGTGCCCAACTGTGCGGCTGTGATTCGGCTGCAGAACCCCCGCCACTTTGCCACATTCATCTAAGGCTAATCGGTGAGTAAAAGGCATGGAGGAAAGTGGAGAGGAATTTGAAATGGAAGACCGGTTCTTATTCCTCTTCATTTTCCTTTAATAAAACATTGACTGTAAGGCATTGATATAGAGTATGTAGGTATTAAGGACAGCTACTAACACATTCAGTGACTCTGACATGTAAATGTTAGAAATGATGAAACCTGGGATATCAAGTTGCAGAACTTGTGAATAGCATATATATTTTACTTCTGAAACTAGCTCAGAGATGAGAATCCTGAACAGGGGACAACCCTCTCTATTAGCTCAGAATATCCTTATAGAGTCTATGAAAATGGATTTCCCATTTATGGGCAGAGCTAAACAACCTAGGCACGTGGTTCCCAAACTGTAGTTCATGACCCCATGGTGGGTCTCATGAAGACTGCCGGGGGGTGTCGCAAACCAGCAGTGGTAAAATAGGCAGCTGTGCCTCATGGCATAAACCATTCTCTTTTTCAACAGCCGCTACATATTGTATTATTGCAGTAGGTAGCATCCAATAATTTACTTGCCTACTTCATGACACTGAATAACACCAGAACGTATGTATAGCATCCTGTCATGCTTCAGTGTCTGGTACAGCATGTCCTGGAGGGGGCAGCATTGCTGACCATGACAGGAATGTGGACAGATGAGTAATCAACCACTACCTATTGCAATATATATATATATATATATATATATATATAGAGAGAGAGAGAGAGAGAGAGAGAGAGAGAGAGAGAGAGAGAGAGAGAGAGGATGATATACTGTGGGGGTGGGGTAAAAAAGGGGTCATATACTGTGGGAGACCAAATAAGGTGGATCAAATAGTCTGTGGGGGCCACTATGAAGCAGTATATACTGTGAGGGGAACATTGACATAGAGCAGCCTGTAAGAAAAGTGTAAGCCATATAAGCCTGGGAGCCTTCAATAGCCCGAAACTACCGGCACCAATATCTCAGGCACTGGGGCGCACACCGGGAAAGCTGACAGTGGGCTGAATACTCTTTAAGCAGAGCAGAACATTACTTAATGGGGTTAGCTTAATGGAATACTGGTTTTAGATGGGCTAATGCAGACATGTGATCCCTTTAGTAGAAAATATTTGTATCATTTCATCTCCAACCAACATGCTCTCACTGAACACATATATTATAAAGATACACTAAAAATAAAAAGCAACAGAAGCCAATGATTTAAAACGTCTAATTTCAAAGCATTCCTGCCCATTCAGACTCATTTAACTCATCTTCTTTCGGAACAGATTACAATGTCCATTTCTGTAACACACAGTTCTTTTTTACCATTTGCTCTGAGCATCTGTTTTTAATTTGGGTCTTGACTGCACAGCAGGCAGGTTAACAACGCTCAACTAAATACAAAGAGAAAAAGAAATACTATACAATACTTCCAAACAGAATATATCCACTTACTTAAACATTTTGTATATTTATAGCCTTGACCTGGTTAGAAGGAAAAGCCATTTCAGGACATGACAAAACACAGATTTTTGCATTGCAACTATTCTTGAGAAATCACACATAGAAAAAAGATATGTTAAGAATTCACAGTATAACAATTTTTTTTTAACTTTATTGAAATGTTGTATCCTTTTGATCTTTCTAAACATTCCCATTACGGATTATTCTGTATATACCTTTATATATCTCCCTATATCATCCAACATACGTAGGTGAACTTCTAATTATAAAACAACTTTTCATAATATAAGAACATTATTAAAGAAAAATGCTTCTTTCTCCATTTGTCTGGAAACTTTCCTCTTCCTGGTTTTTAGAGTTACTTCTAATGTATAAATGTATAGAAAGGGAAAGAATAGGCTGTTGGAAGAGACTGGAACACTGCTGCTACCTGTAAGCTCTGCTACACTTAGTAAGTAAGAAAACCATTTTGGCTCTTCTATATACTCAAGTAGGGAGTTATGTTACTGAGGCAATAAAGCAGTTACTAGGCAGCTAGTAACTCTAGTAACCCCTCTACCCTCTTGGTAGACTTCTGTGTGTGAGGCTGAGTACTGATGCATGAATCTCTTAGGGTGCATTCACACTGAGTAAACGCTAGCTTATTTTGTAAAGTAAAATTACACTTGTAAATTTTGCTATCCCATTGACTTCAATGACATTTTACAGGCGTATTTTTACAGGCGTATTTTTACAGGCGTATTTTTTACAGGCGTATTTTTACACTTGTAAAAAAATATCATTGAAGTCAATGGGATAGCAAAATTTACAAGTGTAATTTTACTCTACAAAATAAGCTAGCGTTTACTCAGTGTGAATGCACCCTTAGTGTGTCACGTTACTAGTGGTAAGGGAGCAGGAGTCCAGTAGTCAGGTAAGGCAGAGGAGGCTGTGGACAGCACATGGATAGCCCGCAGGGGGGCTGTAGTTGCAGTCCAGAAGCAGGTACATAGAGACCAGGGTAATGGTCTGTTGCATCTCAGGAGCTGAAGTGAAGCTATAGAGAGCTGGCGTCCAGCAAAGGTGAAGTTCCAAGGAACTGAAGATCTCCAGTAAGGAGGTCTCCTGAGTGTACAGCCTGTATTCAGTAAACTGAAAACAATACTAAGACAAGCAGGAAGTGTCAAGGTCACATATATATAGACAATCCAATCAGGGTTAATTCAGGGAGGGTTCTACTCATTAGAAACAGATGATAAGCCTCACGAGTAGGTTCAACCTAATAGTTGTCCTAATAGTTGTCCAGCAGACAACTATTCAACCAGCTGAATCACTCAGCAAACAAGAAGATACAGAGCAGGGCACCAGGACACAGATTCAAATCCTGACATAGTGATAAATGAAAGGGGGACATTTAATAATATTATAAATGTTTTTATATTTACCTGTACTATTCATTTATGAAAAGAGTTCTTACAGCACGGATGGGGCTCCACTTTCATCCTAGTTCAGCAAGTATAGTCTGCATTCCGGATTTTGGCTACTAATATTTTTGCACAGTTTCTTCTCGGTTATTTATGGTATATAGCCTGTGGTGTGCTTTCTATGCCTTTAATGTATTTTACTGGATTTACCCTGTGAATTATGTGTTTTCTTCGTGGTTTTATTCCTCCTCAATATGTCATTTTACTCTATGAATTGTATCAATAAAACTTGTAATTTTTATTACAATAATTTGGTGTTAATGATTGATTTCTATACTTTAAATACATTGCATATGTGTTATAGGATTTGTTGTACCAAAAGCCCAGTTGTATATGTAGCATGAATGCAGAGCAAAGTATCCCAGAATCTCTTGAATACATTATGCTATAGAGAATGCTATAGAGAACCAATTCTCATAGAAACCAATAGATAAAATAAAACTATGTGGACTTCTGAGTAACCAAATTAGAGTAAAGAATCGTATGAATGTCATATAATGGATCTGTACACAGGGATCTCACAATTAAGAAAAGAAGTATCTCATTAACAGGATAATTTTTTACTTAAAGGGGTTTTCCCATCTTACTTATTCAGCAGCTCACAAGCTTTCTCTTGTTACACTTTTCTCCAGGAATCTGGTGAGAGGACTTAGACTTCCAAGCTGCTAAGACGAACAGTGGGATTGCACTAAACTCCTCACTGTTATCTCTCTCCACATATAGGCCGCTGGCAGATAACCGGATGTTCCCGTGTGCCACCCGTGCATGGGCTGTGCTTCTGCAGCTCCTTTCAATTAATGAATAGGAGCCACAGAAGCAAGGGTGAAAAATTAGGACAGGAACAGGACAAGGATGCCAATTTGTGCAAAAAAGTATGACTCTTTATACCTTTTATGACAGAAAACTGTCATAAAATACATAATACGTTTGCCTCAATATACCTCTTATCCTCCTTCTGGTTCCTTTGTAACTGAATACTTCCCATTCCCTCACAGTCATGTACCTTGTACAATCTGGGAGGGGGGCATGAATGGACATGAGTGCTGATGCTGAGTCTTTGGAAAAGTTATTGTGTATGCTCTTGTATTTGTAATATGTCTACTATGCTGATATTATAATAAAATAATAGTAAGTAAAACCAAAAAAGCCATCCATAAAAAGGGGTTATGCCATTAAAATATTTATCCTCTATCCTCTAGAGGATAATTTGCAGATCTGTTGGGGACTGACGAATGAGACCCTCACCGATCCTGAGTGTTTCACCCCAGTTATGAATGTAGTAGATGCACCCCTACTTCTCCACTCTCAATCACTGCAATGTGAGTGTCAGAGAAATCTGTGTGCTATGTGTTGGCATCTCCAGAGCTCCAGTTGATTGGGGAAAAAACACTACCCGCACCTCAACTGAGAGACCCCCCACCAATCAGAAATGTATCCTCTATCCTATGGACATAACTCCTTTAATAAAATACTTAAAATTGCATTTTAGTCTATGCAACATTTTCCTTTTGAATGCCATGTCTTTCTTTCCTGTATCTTCTTCTCTTAACTTATTTCCATATTTTCTTTTCCACGTTAATTCAATAGCACTGCCAATTGGACAACCATTTTCCAAAGCTCTAGGGAACTATTTTTTCACATATAAATGTAAATTCATTTTTAGGATTGGAAGGGATTTAGATGGGATTTTCAGAGTTAAAGACCTATTATATGAAATTATGGAAAGAGTCAATCTGTTTAGCTGCTTATGTTCTGAATAAGAATAAGCTTTCCTTTAGATTCTAGTTACATGCAATTATCTCAGCAATTTCCAACTACATTCACTCCCTCCCCTAATATTACCTCATATGGAGCTAATCTATACAGAATTTAGTCACCTAGAAAGTGGTCCTTCTTCCCTTGGGACGCTTGGTACACATTCCCAGTGATAGAATTCCCAACCCCATTTATCTCTAAAACCCATGAAATGAACACTTGTCACTAGAGATGAGCGAGTAGTATTTGATCTAGTAGGTATTCGATTGAATACTACGGTATTCAAAATACTCGTACTGGGTCGAATACCACACGGTAAACACAGTATAAAAATTTTATTCCCCTCCCACCTTCCCTGGCACTTTTTTTACTCCAATAACTATGCAGGTGATGTGGGACAGGAAGTAGGACAAAGTAGGCATTGGAAAAAACGTATGCAGTCATTGGCTGGCTAAATCAGTAACAGCAGCAATAATAATAATAATAATAATAATAATAATACTTCCCCTGCTGTCCCAGTTACATTCCAGAGGTGTTGACATCATTTCCTGAGGTGTCATTGTGGACTTGGTGACTCCAATTGGTCGAATTTTGGTTTCCCTGAAATTAGCGTGTTTTTCCCATAGACTATAATGGGATTCAATATTCGAACGAATAGTCGAATATTGAGGTCTATTCGAATCGAATTTCAAATTTTCGAATATTTCACTACTCGCTCATCTCTACTTGTCACCAAATCCTTTAAAGTAAATCCTAAATATAGTTTAACATTTATTAAAATACTTTAAGTTACTGGACTGAAAATATATTAACACACAATGCAACAGACAAAAACAGTAATCACGGTATTTTATTCAATACAAAAATCAGATAAAAATACCAACATTTATGCGGTTAACACTTCCTAGGCAACAACCTTGAGACAAACTCAACTTTAATTAATAAACCAAAAATTGGCATAAAGTTGCACCAATTAAATTACACCAAATATATTATACTTTTGAAAATGATTCTTAAGAGCAATAAATAAAAGGTAGAGTCAAATAAAAATCACAATTGCATTACAAAAATATTAAATAAAATTACAAATACTAGTAACAATGTGCAGTCAAGTTTTTTTTTGTCTTCTAGGAATGAAAACATGCCAGTAAGTCCCTAAATAACATTTCCAGTTTGGCAATAAGCACTTCATTGCTGATCATTCACATAATTGATATATTAAAATCCACTTACAAAAAAAACAAAACAAAAGGCCTGGGCAAACACCGTCTGTACAGAGTACCAGTTCTTTGGTAGCATGCACTTTTCAGAATTACATTAAAAGAATACATTCATCTGGGAAATATGGCCTCTAGTTACCTCAAGCTGCATATACTGTATAGTTCTTCCCCTTGTATTCTATAAGTATATATAAGACCCTAGAGAATGATAATAGAATATAGAAAATAGTATCCGCACACCAATTACACGTTACAGATATCTATGCAAAGAAAACCTATATCTATGAATAAAATGTTACATTGTTTTCCAATGACAATAACTACAATAGTTGACCCAAACTAGTGCAGTTTTAAATATAGTAGTACTGTATTAATAAATCCACGATAAAGGACCTCTATTATGAAGGAAACCCCTTTTTGAACAAAAGAAGACCCTTTGGATACCTTACATACACAAAGGTATGTAGTATTCCATGACAACCATTCGAATGCATGGCTAACCATGTACTACATGGATGTGCCCAGGTTGACTCTGAGAAACTGCCCGCTCCAGCTCATATAAAACAGTTTCTGACCTTGGGAACTCTAAGATGTCCATACGCACTAGCAGGGGTCTTCATCAGATAACCCTTTTTATTTTATGCTGACAAACACTAGAATGACACAAACTATATAAAACAGCAAACAGAATAAATAACATTATTATGCCCTGATGACTGAACAGCAAGAAACACAGTGGAAGGGCACAAAATGCACAGAATATAAAAGATATATCTTAATTATAAAATACTTAATGATTCGTAGACATGACTATAATAGAACTGATTAAAAATTATCGTTTCTCCTACATCTGTAGTCACTAGTCATCTTTTGACTATAACACACGTTTCTCCATCACCTTTACACTTAACTCACCTACACATAAAATGATGGTTGGCGCTCATAAAGGCTATTGGCATCTATTATAAAGATCTCATGATGTACGGTGAGTCAAATGACTAGGCTATGGAGAGTCTGTAGTCACATGGTCACAAAATAAAACGAGGCATTAAATCTCATAATACCATAAAATATGGCCAATATAAATGGAAGACGTAATTGCACAACTTACTACTGACTTTTGTTGTAATGACATAAGGTTGTGCTGTTGCAACTGCATATTGTAACCCACTTAGATCAGGAAAAGTCTAAACATAATATACGTAAAGTAAGAGTGCATTCACACAATGTAATGTGGCACTGATTCTTGCACGATAACTTGTGTAAGAATCAGCGCTGCAAAACAGAATCCTATTGACTTCAATGGGTTCTGTTTAGCACGTGTAACACATTGAAATCAATGGGAGGCTTTTTAACCCATTGATTTCAATGTGTTGTGCCTGCTAAACGGTACCCATTGAAGTCAATGGGATTCTGTTTTGCAGCGCTGATTCTTGCACGAGTTATCGTGCAAGAATCAGCGCCGCATTGCATTGTGTGAATGTACCCTAAGCCTCCCTTATAGGGTGTTAGGGGGACTACAGTTTTTACTGAGTTGGGATACTAATTTATACCATAGTCAGTCACTTAGTATACATGGCTTTAATATGATGTATACAGTTATCAGCAAATTATATAATATTGATGACCTCCATACACCTTTTGATCAACTTTACTTGAGAATATTACAAATGACTTACAACTTATTTTGTATATTTTTACGTCAGTGCTAGGCTCCAGTACACAACCCATCTGAGTTTCCATCTTTTTTTGCTATTTGTGTGGTCTGCAGCACTGTTCTTAACCAGGGTCTGTTTCCAAACAAATCCATCAAAGGTGTCATTGTTATGTTAATAACACAAGCCGTGAGCCAATGTGAACAGATCCTTAGACTTTGGTTACGATGTACAGACCTCTAAATACTATACTTTACGTCTAGTCTACACAACCAATCCTTAGTAGTATGTGCAATACAAGTTTCCACATATAGTTTGCCCAGGCCTGTCACATACCCAATGTGCGCATGTTTTCGGGAAATCTTATTAACAACCAAACACTTTTATGGTAGAAGTTACTTCTTTCACTTTCTTAGAGCCGACACCTTCCATAGATCCACCATAATTCTATTAACCTTCTGTCTTCCATTACCCTCAATCGTCATTCCACTTGCTATTCCAATCCCATTTCTGCAAATCCATCCCATTACATTCCACATATGCAGCTTTTCTACTTGCCATGAGCTACCTCCATCGACATTTTCTAAACAAACTGATCCGAGGTCACATATCCTACGCTGAACCCATAAATATTCCACGTCTTTTATTTGCTGACAGTGAGAGTAAAGAAATGTGAACTATATGCTCCACTGAGTATTTGCCAACAAAAATGGCTGTAATGGGTTCTTTATGTGAAATACATCTGGAAGTGTGTCTCAGCTACAACTCAACCAAGGAGAGTGCCTCTTTCATTTTTAGCTAGGCGTTCTCAAATTATATTTGGCATATATTTGCAAATGTGCTTTAAATCCTAAAGAAAACATAATAGCGGGGAACACCCATACCAAAAATGCTGGGCACCTGTTAATACATTTTCTAATTGTTGTTTTTTTTGTGTTTTTTTTTTTTAAGAATCCCATAAATCCTAAAAGCAGACATGATAAGAAAAAAAATCATCAACAGCAGCAGGGAAGTATTTGGCCTGTTGCTGCGATACTTTAAACATTTATGGAAAAGCCATAATAGGGACTATAAATCTAATACGTTGCTTTCACCCTTTCAGGCTTCTATCATAACATATAGATTTATTTCCACTCCAATGTGTAGTCTACTTCTACTAACCTGCTACTATAAACCACAAATGCCATAAATGGCGAATAAAACTACAAAGAGGTATCAACATAATAAACAGTAGTGATATCAGATTATATATATGTAATAATATTTAATAACATCAAGAGACTCAGTTCTACAAAACCTTTATAAATTTGATCTAGCCCTGTAAACAGCTAAGGACTGTGGGTCCAGCTATAGAGATACTTGATGTCTGGAGAAAGCTATGGCTATGGCGGTACTTTTCCTCCGCCGCAACCACTGCGGGGCAGAAGTTGTAATACCTGCCAGTTTGATTCAAAGGCTTAGTCAACTATGTAGTGCATGGGCAATGTAGGTCTGCCAGACTGTGAGCTCTCTATTCTGGCTCATAGAGGAAGGTCCATAATAGGAGATACCATATACACAGTCCAGTCATATTAATGTGACCACCGCCTACTTTTGACGTCAACATTAAATAACCAATCGCTGAAGACACATGTCATCAGCCATCTGGGTGCACTCATCATTGTGGAAGGCACAATGGATCAACACAAGTAGGCATCTATCCCTGTGGACCATGTTCACCCCTACATGCAAATTGTTTTTCCTCAGGATGATGACATCTACCAGCAGGACAATGCGACGTGTCATAAAGTTCACAGTGTACGTGCGTGGTTCAAGGAGCACCAGGATGAGTTTACCATACTCCCTTGGCCAGCAAATTCCACGGACTTGAACCCAAACGAGAATCTGTGGGAACACCTTGATTGGGTTGTTCGCGCCATGGATGCTCAACAGCGTAACCTAGTGCAGCTGGCCACGGAAATGGAGTTGGCATGGTTCAACATCCCAGTGACCATCATCACAACATCCCCTCTCTTCCTGCACGTCTCGCAGCGGTCCGCTCTGCGAAAGGTGGTTATTCTGGATTTTGACAGGTGGTCACATTAACCTGACTGGACTGTGTATTATGTCCATATGCTAAAATATAGCTTATGAAAAGGGGCTGTCTTTACTAGACCCCCCCCCCCCTTTAAATTAAAGTACCAGAAAAATGCTATAAAATGTAATATTTTTTCATATTATTCTTCTCTTTCTTTCAAGTGATGAGCTTTTATACATATGCCCCTATGACAACACTGTTAGGACCTGTACTTTAAGCAGCTTAGTAACAGAAACATCACCATACAATACCATATTAAGAAATTAGAAACTTGTTTTCCTGTAAAGGTAAGAAAAGTAACTAAGGATTCTGTTTATTGTTCCTTTGAGCTCACGAAGCAAGTGTTATCATATAGACAGAGGCAGGGTATTATTTTACTTTTTTTTTCCTTTACAGGATGTTTATATTTTCTCTTAACTCAACACAAAGAATCTGATACTGAAAAAACTCTTACAATTTTAAATTCTGCCTTTCCTTCAGATCTTATGGAATTCTCTTTTAAAGAGTATGTTATTCTTACAAAAGGCATGTATAATTACATTATGGGTTCATTAAATATACTTATGCTTTTACTGCTATCAACTCATTCCCAACAAAAAGTAAGAAAAGGATATTAAAAGTCACGAAAATTCGTGAAGCATTCCATATAAAAAAAAAAGCTAGTGAAAAGAGACCAATTATTGCCTTAACATCTAGTAAATTCCTGTACATGAGTAAGAATGCTATGTATTTCTCCCACAGCTGAGACATTTTTTATATGTAATTCAATATTTTATTTGTTATGTAACGGCCCAATTTCTAATTGAAAGGAACAATAGAAGATTCATCCTATAGCTTTGGCGTGTCCCTACAGGATGTGACTTTCTAAACTATCACTGTCAGCAAAAGTAACTTCCTTGCCATAAAGGTTTAGCCCCTCAGTAACTACTTGAGCTTGTTGCAGATCTCTAAAGCTTTTTTGTAAACCTGAGTGACATCATCCATATCTGTAAGTAAAGAAAAACTGCTGTCAGCAAAACGATGGCGATAACGTTTCAGGTTCTGCGGCCGAGGACTTTTAGGAAGTCCTTCAAAGTCCTTAATGAAAAGAACATTTTCAGCTGAAACACAACTACGTATCCTTTGTCTGTTTGGTCTTCCAGCTGATAATTCAAGCAATTCAAAAGAGTCATTAGACAAAATGCTGTCATCACTAATGACGCTAGATGGACGACTGTAGCTTCGAGATAGACCTTCCACTGGCGCAAGACCTTGCTCCATTGATTCCAGTGATGTTGTGGCAGGACCAGCCACTGAGGAGTCTGTGTTGCTATTAGAATATTTACTGTTGTGCTTTAAGATTCCTTTCCGCCTGTATGATAGGCTGTGAGAAACTGTTCGCTTTGTTTCGTTAATAACTTGAGACGTCTCATTGCTCTCTGTTTCATCGTTGTCCAATAGTTCTGAAGACTCGCTTCTTTCAGGCGATGAATAGTAGCCAGACTCTCTCTGCTGAGTCTTTTTTAAAATGCCTTTCTTGGGCATTGGTGTAGACTGCTTTGAGCTATATAATATTGGTTTCTCAAGCTCCTGTGTACGGCTAGAACATGTATTTGTGAGCACTTTCTCAGTGTCAGCTTTACATGTAGGAGGCAGTACTGGGCTGATAACCCCTTCTATATAACCAGCACTGTGGCAGCGGTGCTCACTGTTACTCCTCTTTTTCAAGATGCTCTTAGGCCTTTTTGAAATGGTCGTTTCTTCTTGTAATGCCTGTGAAATGTCATTGTCCTTTTTGGATTTCTTCAAAGACCTCTGTCGATCAAGAGATGTTTCAGATGACTTTGAAAGGCACTTGGTTTTGTTTTCAGACTCCATCTGCCGGTTAGTAGAGCGATGATGCCAGTCAATGAACCTGGCAAGCAGTGGAGATTCTGAGTCCCTTAAGACATCACAGTCACACACACTGGTCTTGTAACTCCAGTTAACCCACCAATGGTTTGCAATATCTTCAATGGTTGCTCGACGGTCAGGATTAACCATTAGCATCCATCTGATTAGTCCACGGGCATCTGCAAAGAGTAAAAATTATATCAAACATAAATTCTCTAAATATATTATGCATTAATATGCTTCCTTTATTTAAATTTAGTATTGAATCTATTAATCTATTTAGTCTATTGAATACAAAGCTAAATCTTTTGGGCTGCATTCTGCAATCCATCTGTACTGGTATATATTTATTTCACTTCTACTGAAAGAACAGAAAAACTGAGAACTGCAAAGGCAGATCTGTTTTAACACCCATTGATGTCAACTGGTGACTACATAGAGCGATCATCATCACTTGTGTCTGTTCTATTGTGGATCTACAACAGAAATTGCCAGATCCATTTTTGTTTTTTACACTGCAGTCAATGGCATACAAAAGGAAGGTAATCCATTTGTATATGTCTGTCCATCTGTTTTTGGATTTTTATGGATAAAAATTGATTAACCAGCGCAGATGTGAACATAGCCTAATGTTAGTTTTACACATTTCTGTGTCTTTCCATTCTTCTGATCTATTGGTGAACAAGAAGAATGTGAAAATGGACACCACTGTATCTGTTGACGAATCCTGTTATGTGTTGGACTTCCAGGACTTTTTCATTCAGCAATTTCTGATGAACACTGCAAAGGAAACTGAACAGGCACCCCGATGCAGAATGGAAATCCAGACTTAATTGAAACTCTGTCATTCACCAACAACTAACACCAATATTCTGATTCTCACTGTACAATTACCTGATGGCTGGGTTGGCTCTCTGTATTCTCCACTGCTTATTTGTCGTATTAAATTTTTATGGTCAAACCCATCAAATGGCATAGTGCCATAAACCAGAGTGTAGAGAAGTACCCCGAGTGCCCAGCTGTCAACCTGAAACAGAAAGTAATATTTCAGTTATATACACACAAGTTATACACATAGTATAATGTTGAGAAATCTACAGTTGTAGACTATAGAGAAATGCACAAATAAACCATTATGTACTTATTAGGAGGACTTTGGACCTTTCTTATCAAATACAAGTCAATTTCATGAGGATGGTTGCAGAGCTATTTTTTTTTCTTGCTTTTATAGAGCCAACCTTTTATAGAATGCATTTAAGATATTGTCATCACCCACGGTTCCAAGTAGGGCTCACAATCTAAATTATAGTTTTGCTAGGAAAATTATTAAAAACATCTTCCAGGCACAACAAAGAAAAGCTCAATTAAATAGTGCTCAAATGACTGGCCAAACCTCAATCCCTTTTGCTGCCAGTCTAACCATATCCATTTCTCAGTGGCAGCCATGCTTTAAATAATGGCATACGGCACTCTGCCGGTCATGTCCATGACTAGATTATTCCTACAGCTCTACTGTTGTCCCCAGCTTTCTAGATAACTTTTTTACTTTGATCTTCAGTGCACTAAATCCTCTGTGGTCTCTTGTCACTCATGATGCATCAGCCAGTCCTAATACAGCAGGATTTACCTGCCTGTTACAAGACCTGCAGGTCATGTATTCTGCTCCATTAACCAACTAGACAGAAAAAAGCTCCTTCATTCTCCAACCTTGAAATCCAGATGGAAGAACAGTGATAGTTTATGACTGAAAGGATCCAGCTCATGTTACATTACAGTTTGTATAGGGTTGGATACAAGCAAGCCAAGCCTCCCAGAGATTGAGAAAAGCCCAACCATCCAAAAATATCACACTTTCATCACTGGGAATACAAGAGGTTGCATTTAAGATTTAATAGATAAATAACCAGTTGGCCATCACATGTAACTAAAGAAGTTCTGGTTGCACAACCCTATGCACAGATAAGGCGGACCACTGTAGGTTTGACTGCAACTTATATTGCGGTCGATACATCCAACTGTAAGTAGTTCTATTAAACTCATAATCATCTTCCTGATTTTTTCTGTAAGAAAAATTACCGGCTGCAAAGGTCATTTGGCGTAGATGCAGACTGGAGATCACTACATGTAAGGCCTCGTTCAAATCTGCGTTGGCATTCCGTCCGGGGGATGGAATACCAAACGCAATTGCAAGCACTCCGCAATAAAAACACATGGATCCCCATAGACCAGTGATGGCGAACCTTTTAGAGACCGAGTGCCCAAACTGGAACCCAAAACCCACAAAATTTTCGCGGAGTGCCAACACGACAATATAGACTTAATACTATGCGGATCCACAATTGCGGACAGTTACTGACCAAAAATTACAGTCATGTGGGGCTTTACAGAGCTTTCAATAATACAAACAACGTTGTACTGAAATGTAAAGGTCTCGGCATTTGGTACTTTGAACAATTAATTTTCACTATTTACATCGCACAGGATCTGTTTTATAGTTACCGTGTAATATTCTTACATCCTGTACTAATATCACGTCTGCTATAAAACAGATACTGTGTGATATAAATAGTGAGGGGACCCCAGACAGTATTATATGCTCTGCAGTGGGCCCACCACACAATATTATATTCTCCACAGTACCACAGTAGCCCCCCAGTGTTATATGCTCCGCAGTAGGTGTCCCCCCCCCACAGGATTATATGCTCCACAGTGGCATCCACACACAGTATTGTGTGCTTATAAATAGCCCCCCCCCAGTATTATATGCTCTTTAGTACACCCCCCAGTATTATAAGCCACCCCAGTATTATAAGCCCCCCCAGTATTATACACTCCCCCCAGTATTATAAGCCCCCTCAGTATTATACACTCCCCCCAGTATTATACACTCCCCCCAGTATTATACACCCCACCCAGTATTATAAGCCCCCCCAGTATTATACACTCCCCCCCAGTATCATACACCCCACCAAGTATTATAAGCGCTCCCCCCAACATCATATACACAGTGAGCCACTCTCATACTCACCCCTGAAGAGCCGCCGGCATCCACCTTCTTGTCACTGGCGGCGCTGATGACGTCATCGCGCCCGCGTCGGGGCAAAGGTCAAACTCTGCAGCCAGTGTAGGCCGCGGTCGCGCGATCCGCGGCCTACCCTGACAGCTTTCAGCTGTATGTGCATTTGCACATACAACTGAAGGCAGTGATCGCTCATCAACGGGGAATCGATTCCCTGTTGGTGAGCGATCCGGGCGACCGCACGCGTGCCAGCATGGAGGGCTCTGCGTGCCCTCTCTGGCACGCGTGATATAGGTTCGCCATCACTGGCATAGACTATAATGGGGTCCGTATGCTTGCCGCAAGATCTCCGCAGGGATCATGCGGACATCATGCGGCCAGCACACGGACCCCATAATAGTCTATGGGGTCTGTCTGCTTATACTGTACAACGCTTGCAATTGCATTTGGTATTACATTCGGGGGGTCCCCATGTGGCTTCCCCCGGACGGAATACCAACGCAGATGTGAACGAGGGATAAGTCTAAACAGAAAAGACAAGCAAATGTTGTTAAATGATCATTATTAAAAGGATTGTGCTAAGATAAGAGGAACATGTCTGCTCTCTCCCAGATACAGCACCACACCGCACTTGTCCATGGGCTATTTCTGGAATTGCAGCGCAGAGCCAATGAAGTGAATGGACCTGTGCTTAAACAAAGCACAACCTTTGGACAGGTGTAATGCCATTTCTGGTAGAAGGTAGACATGTTTTTCTTATCATTTTACAACCCCTTTAAGGCAAAAGCGGAATTCTTTAGGTAATATAGAGATAGATATTTCTAGAGCTAGGTTAAATAGCACTCCTTACCTCAGGACCTCGATAAGGCTTTCCATTTACAATTTCTGGGGATGCATAAAGAGGACTTCCGCAAAATGTCTGCAAAAATTTGTCTTTTTGGTAGAGATTTGACAGACCAAAATCTGCAATCTAGAAGAAAATATGAAAATATTTAATGCCACGTTTTCTATCATTTTATGTCAAAAGCAAGAACACACATATTCGGAATACCATAAATTCATCTAAACTGCAAATAAAAAGCAAAAAAGTTTTCTTTTTGCACTATTAGCTGTATCTAGCTTCTTGTACACTTTCTATGATATATATAGTAATTCAACATAATGGAAAAATTATGGACCTAAATATGAATCATATGGGAGACAGTAATAGTACTAGTTATAGAATGTCTTTACAGTAGAGTATTAACCATAAGCACACGCTATATTAATAAAATTAGATTTTAGTCCCCCACTAAGATTTTTTAAGAACATCCTAAGAAATAACCATAGAAAATGAACAACTGAACTAAACATACTCTCAAAGGATCCGGAGAATTACAGTACAATAGTGTTTAGATTTTATCAAGTTCTGCTAATTTCTGAAACATCTAGAAACCCATTCTAATTTTCAACAACTTTTTGGAACTCCAAAATTTGAAAGACTTGATCTTGAAAATCTGTGTGTAAATGTTTAATCTTTTCTTGTGTATGGGATGATATTCATCCTTTCCTCATCACTGCCTGTAGTCTTCTCTGGCCTCTCTACCCTATCTCCATGTCTCTAGAAAGGGTAAGTTTTAGACACAGCAGTATCTTACAGTTTAATAAAAGGCAGGCATGCAGGCAGCTGCAAACAAAGGCAATGTCTGATAGAGGGAAAAGGAATCATGGGAACTGCAATTCTTCATATAGTGATCTATCCATGGACATCTCTAGCGACATGAAAACAAAGGTGCAACACAGAGCTGAGCAGTAAATTATGATGTTGTCACTGATGGCTGCTCATAGGCTAGAAAATCCCTTTAAGTGAAATGATAAACTATTGTACCCAATTAAATGTAAAAGTGCTTTCAATTTAAATTAATTGACAAAAAGCCATTAATCTAAACTGACTCGCACACAGTGTTTCCTAACACTCTTTTAGGAAAAGGCTCTGGCACAATTACTTTCTTATAAACTGAAAATAGAGACTTGAGTAAGGTTCTTGCCAAAGTCGTACCGTGTTCTCCAGGAATATGAATTTTGCTTAGGGTTGTTATTGAATATATTTACCATTGCTTCCCTGCCATCTTTATAGGGAAATGGTGCTTCTAGTGTAAAAAATAATGTTGCAAATGTCAACTTTAGCAAACCATTGAACATATAGAATAAAACTACACAAAGCGATGAGTGACATTACAGCCTATATTATAGTACAGGGATCTATATACGATTGTTCCGGACTCAAAGTTCATTTTCCCACCATTTAATACTGACTCTTTGTTTATTATTCTTATTTCGATCAGGATTTTTTTTCTTTCGTCAAGTTTTTGTTGACTCGCCTGTCTTTTCTATTGTTTTCTGCCTGAAAAAAATCCCTAGGTGTCTCCCTTCTTCCTAATTTGCTGTTCACTCCCTGTTACTAAGGAAATTCCATCTTTGGAAACCAGCAGGCTCAAGGCGGGAACACAGTGAGTAGAAATGGGAGGAACAGGTCTCTTTCTCTGCTTGTACACTGAATAGCGAAAACTTTGGAACATCTTGGAGAGTCTGCCTTCTATATACACCTAACTAGCTGCTTATGATATTGCTAATGGGATGTTAGTCATACAGATCATAGTAGCTTTCCATATTGTGCTGAGATGTCTCTATTCTGTACGAGGGATCTTTTTAGCTGCACAATAGCCTGGATTTGGAGTGAAGTGTGCCTGGAGCTCCTATAATATGTTCACTAGAACTTTTTTCAGCTATTTTTTTGCTACTTTTACAGTTGCTTCACAGTTAAAGATTAGGTCATTTTCTGGTGACACATTTAACACCATATCATTCTACCCTAAGAGTAATACAAAAGACTACAAGTTAATGAGTTCCATAAAAATAAATTATGGCTCCTGTGAAAATAAAAGCTGTGTGAACAGAGCCTTAAGAGCTTAATTTGACAATCTGGATTCTGTGGCCTATTTTAAGGACAATTAGTCTGCCACGTCACGCTTGCCAATTGTGGTTTATTATCTTTACTGGCTATTGGGCTACTGATTCTGATGTTGACTCCTAGCTACTGCCTTGCCCTTAGTATTTTCATCTGTTCTACTCCTGATTCTGTTTCTTAACTATGTGCCTGTCTCCTGCTTTGAACCATCACATCCATTTTCCTATCCATTTACATTGCATAAAATACATCCGGCTTATACCAGACACATGTATGTCATAATAAAACTATTTTTGCATTTTGCTATTGAAATTTATAGGCACTTTCCACATACTCTGAACTCTTAACACACGCATTTTGTAGAATAGCTTGTATATCAATCAGCAGAATTGTGAATGCAATTGTGAGCACAATACAGAATATATACTGTATATTGGGACTCACACAAGATAATTCATATAAAATGGTAAATATATCTATTTAATAAGTCATGATTATATGTTAGATGGATGCAAAGTATACAGTATGTATACACTGTGTATACACACATTTGGTGACCATTAGTGCTGGATTAAAGGGATTGTCCAGGAATTAAAAATGTACAGCCATATATTTAGGGTATTCCATAAATATCTGATTGCTGGGAAGGCAATCCTGCATGGATCAACTGTATGTTGCTGTTTCTAGTGCCCAGCCTATACACAGCATGGGGCCAGAAGCTGTTGGCTCAGTGCCCTATTATAGTGGCCAGGTGCTGGTACTACAGCTCAGCATCCATTGAAATCCATAGGAGTTGTGTTTCAGTACTGCCCTCCGACCACCATATAGAGACCAGAGCCAACACTTACAGCTGATCCATGTGGGCCCCCTGCTGGTTCCTCACTGATATTTAAGATAATAAAAGCCCTAAAATTCTCATTCTTGGAAATGTTTAATTCAGCACAGTACGCCCTGTATTGCTAATCTGTGCAGGGGCTATAGATAAGTCATACATTTCTAATTCCTGGAAACATTCTAGGTAATATATGTATACAAATAACATAGTATTAAAAATTAACCAAAAAAATTCATGCCTACAGTAGAAAGTCCTTTTAGCTTGTCCTAAAACCTAATTCTCTCACAGATTTCCCTAAATTCCTCTTATCAGTTCTCGCTGGCTATATTGCAGGAAGTTGCTCTTAAGCCATCAGACGTGTGTCCTGCCAGTCAAGAAAATAATGAAACACTATGAATGAATCTATGCTGGTCCCTGACCTTTGTCCAGACTCTCAGTATACTAAGTATTTTCCCTTAAAACTGCACACTTTTCTTTCCTTAAAAAAACAGCTAGCTCTTAATGGCCCGGAATGTATGAAACATGAAATGCAAGGCATAATATATTTGTTTTCTCATGAAGGAGCGGTTTCTGCAGCCATGTTTTCATTATGGCTATTCAGGAAAAAAGTATTTACATTAAAGTCCACTCCCATCCTCACAGACTGATGCTTATCGGCTTTTCCCATTAAACTTGTCAGACTCCTTGAAACAAGATTAATAGGATTTCAGATTGCTTAAAGGTCTTGGCATGTAAAACCCAGCAATTTACTTATTTAAAAAGGCAAAAATATGGAAGGATTTTAGAGAAATATTATAAGTTTAAGTCTATTTTTGGAATATGTACACATTTCCCCATCATAAATCTGCTGTTGTATATTGATGTTCAGGAACATGGTAGCAAAATATACTTTGGCTAACAGCATGTTATTAATGACTTTCTCAACTAAAATAATTCAGGTCTGGGTGGCATATTGGGATTGTAAGGTCCCTTAGGTTGCAATTCAGTGTCATATAATGGCTGCAAAACCAGCACCTTCATGGTTTGTGAGAACTGAGTGCAGACCTCCAAAAAAATATTTAAGATCTTAATTTGGATCAGTGGAATTGCAGAAGTGCAAGATTTTGCCGCCATTGTATAGAAGGTAAAACATGGTGACATTAGAGCCACATGAAACCAGCTTTGGTTCATACTCATATTTTGGTCAGTATTCTGCGTATGTGCAAGCCAAAATAAGAAGTGGATATGGAAAAAAAAGTAATGGAGCAGCAGTTCTTTCCATTTTCTGAGCAAGATCCATTTCTGGTTTTGACTTTTAGTAGCGGACGTAATGCAGCAATTTGAAGCAACATTAAAGACACAACATGTGAAGGGGTTTTTCTGCTAAGCTGTGGTGGTGGTGGTGGTGTTCTTCTGTGTTTTTAGAGTGCATAATGCAGCTAAAGGGAATGGCCTCTAGTATATTGGGTTGCCTCTGCCATGTTACAGAGTACACTACAGTGATAAACATCACACTTTATTGAAAATGGTGCACTGGGCTTGGGACTTTAGTCCTTGGGGCACTGCTCTTACTCTTCAATTAGGATGGGGAATGTCATAGCAGCATAGCAAAGGATTAACTACCACTGCATAGGGTGGCAGAGGCAGGAGATGGTAGGGGCTTGAGTGCCAATATGTTTCAGGGAGCTGATGGCCCACCCCCAGTGCACCAACAGCATCATTTGCATGAGACTACAAAGTTGTTTTTCTCCAAATAACCAAATGGGACACCCATATCAAAGGCATGTTAGTCATAAGTGTAATGTGCTTGGTAACACGATGGTTACAGTTGTGTATACTTGGATGAGGTGGTAACACTATTGCAACATAGTAACCCTTCAGCATTTGCTAAATATTGGATGATGTGACTCATTATTTGGGTCTATTTGGCTGCTCTACTATATTTTGTGTTTTTGACTATTGACTATTAAGTTACAATACATATTGTGTGTCGCATCGACCGTCACCACTGTGGTTTTAATGTTTGTCATTTTTAGGTCATGATGGTCTATTGTTTTTAATGTGTGTGATACTTGGAATAAGTTATTTGACTGTGTTATATTATTTAGTCATACAGAATACTGTAAAAGAAATCTCTGTACAGTATCGGCCCATATATTTGTATGGGTGCAGTATTACAGCTCTGTACAATTCAGAGATGTTACGGCCACCGTGATAGGTGTGAATGAGACCTCATGCAAGGACTTTATTCTGTTTCTTTATTCTGCCAGTATAATAATACGGCAATGTTATCTGAAAAATGCTATTAGGATTAATTATTACTAAGTGTTCATGCACATTCACCATTCCTAGAGCAGACAATGTGCAGCGGCCCTCTTACTCTGTCACAGTGCTTGACTTGACCTTGACCTTTAACAAAAAAAAAAATACCAGGTATTTATATAACTACAGCTATGCAGAAAACAAACTATTCCAACACTCTTGTCATCTGTGACTCAGGAATTTACAATCAAAATAAGGTCTGCGGCGTGCATAAATCAGAAAGCCTTATTGCATTTCTGCATACTGAGTTGAAAATTATGCAAAGCTGTCTCAGTTTACAAGAGAAAGTCTATAAAAACAAAGCTGGAATACCTTGTATTTAGAGACAAGGTCACGTAAGGCTGATGACGTGTAAATGACACATTGCACATTGTCAACTGAAACAAAGATTGTACCTTCCAAATCATAGAGTAAGTGCTGGACGACTGTTCCTTCCTCTATATACAGTTTAAATGAGAGTAAAATGTGATACATGAGTGATAACACGATGATGCTAGTTATACAACTGGTGTGGGTGGTACTGTTGTACATGGCTGCTGGCATGGGAGTGAGTTTCAGGATGAACTCTGCACGTTTCTACATGACTACATACGGGTGCCAGCAGTGAACTTTTCGTTCAGAGAGATATATAGTTATAATTTAAGATTTGCTATCAAACACAATGAGTAATGGGTGAGTCGCGTAATATAGAAGATAAACATCAATGTCAGTGATCCATAATAGCAACATATATTACTGTAAAAGGACCACCATTTTCTCTCGTGGTAAATGCCCTTTGCTGTCTCACATTGCCATAGATAGGGATAAGTCTTTATGTAAAGAATGAACAAAACAAATATCATGATGTCTGGGTCAGACAGAAAAAAACAAAGACAAATCTTGAACTATCCTTCAAATTCAGAAGCATTTTGTGAATGAGGAGATTCACAGACATGAACATTGACAGACCTATATGGTATACAGACAACATATACACAAACAGAAAGGGACGAGCACAGCAGAACAGGACAGGGCTCCTCTGGCAGGAGCTCATGTACTGATGGAACAAAGAATCAATCATGTTTGATGTTAACATACCTAAGGCTAAGGCCCCACATTGCGGAAGTGATGGTTACAAAAGTAATGAAATATATAGGAATTACTTATACTTCTATCTTCTGCTCAATCCCCTAATGGCTTTGGCTCAAAAAACCACGACCAAATATACAACAAAAAAAGCTGCATTTCCGCAATGTGGGGCCTTGGCCTAAGCCTTTTTTCCCCCTAAACTAAAGAATCTATATACATTAAGCAATCCAGCAGTCCCATCAAAATCTGTAAATTTAGTTATTAAATCTAATGTGTATGGTTATCTCTCCTCTTTATGATGACCACGAAATACACAGAAACAAAATGCAGAAATACGCGCAGTAGAAATATGGAAATACCACATAAAGAAAGTAAAGACATAAAGGGTAGTTACTCTTCTTATTCAATTGTAATCCTATGAGCCTGAGCCTGGGTTTTTTTTTTGTTTTTTTTTTTTACTCACAAACGATAGTAAACATTGACAAGTACATTTACAGAAGATAAAATCTGAGATTCTCAGTTTATTAGTCATTGATACCTCTTAGTGGCAGCCTTGGAAGTTTACTGTCTGTCATCATTTCAGCTAACTAATAAACTGTATCAGCTACTCTACCACACTATACAAAGACATATATAAACAGGTAAAATGGTTGAGACTTTGGTTCTTGGTTCCTGTTTGCATCATTAAAGTCAATAGATTGAAGAATGAGTTTGGATGCCCTTTTTAAAGGGAGTCTATCAGCACAAAATGGCATATGAATATAGACATTGTACCTTGCAAAAATCAGTTTTTGGGGGGGCATTGAACAGCAATGAACATACCTATGGCCAATGGTTCAGCTGATTGTCAGTCCACATAACTAGGCCATTGGGCTAGTTCACACGGGGCAGATTGAAAGCGGTTTTTATCGCAGAATCCACCTAGTAGTGCAAAAAAAAAGCAAGCTGCCCTATCTTGCCGCAGATTCCGTGGTTGAATCAGCCGCGGCATCCACGACGCGAGGCTCCGGCCCATTCATTTGGGCCTAATCCATTGCGGAATGCCGTGGCTAGCCGTGACGGAGCGTGTACACGCGGAACTTCTTGTGAACTAGCCCTAAATCTGCCATTCTGGTGGATAAGAAAGCATCTCATCCACTGATATCAGTTGATACTTCGAAAGACCCACAAAAAGGTGTTGTCCCAATTGCCTAGTTTCAGCTTATTACTAGGACAGCTTGCTTTTGCAGTTGGAAAAATGTTTTAAGCTTACTCATTTTATATCATATATTATATTATAGATAGATTATAAATAATTCTTACCTTAATGTTACCATTTTCATCCAGAAGAATGTTTTCAAGCTTAAGATCCCTGTGCACGACACCGTTCTGCATAAATAAGAATATAATATATTGTATAGAAATATTAGATAGAAATATTGGTTTGAATAATATTCACTGAGTAAGATTCCTTCACTATGACATTACCAACCTGAAGTCTAGCAGCAGGCTATCTATTAGTCACTTGCTATGTGGTTAAGACAAGAATGAGTGGAATCCATCCTCCTACAAAGTACATGAAACAACAGAAGATTCTTCTGGTACCTTATTTCAACTCCCCAAGTCTGTAGTGTGCAGGAGTAATATAATCTGCAGCTTAGTGCCAAGATCTGGAAGTGCAAGTCTAATTCCATTTGGGTGCCTCTCAGATATGCAATAAACATTTCACAAAGATATGCTTTGATTACTGAGGAAAAATGTGTTAGAGTCGGGGATAAGCTTATCCAAGCTTTAACATTTTTAGTTGGCGCATAAGAATCTTAGCCCTGCAAGAAGAAGTGTCTTGCGGTGTTTAGTCTGTGAGCTAGACAGCAGGAATGATCTTCTATAAAAAGAATAGCGGAAAGATAGTCATGTAAACTGTTTGTGCGATGAAACAAATACAATTTTGTCACTTGGTTCACTGGAAATGTAATATGCTGAATAAAAGCCACTGACCGAAAAGAAATAATGAGCAACATGATGCATGTACTCCCTCGAAGCCTTTCTCAATACATACTTGATACTACAGGTTTGGTCTTTAGCTCTTCCACCATCTTTAACACACCCAAAGACATAACAGTAAAGGAAGACAAACTGACCATCTTATTTACAGGCAAGACTTCTCTGACAGTGGCGTATCTCCTCGAGAACAAAAGGAGTTAAAATCCATTTGCCTAATCGTTGTCACCCTGACATCTGCAATCGGGAGAGTGCCAGGAGCACCCAATACACAATAAATGGTCAGCTGAACTCATCTAAATCTGTGGGTGTAGCCAATACACATTCAACGTATATAGCCATCTTTACTACTCCATATAATAAACACATGCATATGCAGTTGAACTGAACGTGCAAATAAATGGAGAGGTTGGGAGGAATCGCTGCTGACAGATATTGAAAGGTATGCTTTACCGGACTTGCAAATAGTTGTTATCTAAGGGTGCATTCACACAGAGGAAAATGGTGAGGAATTTGGTGTGGAATTTCAGCGCTGAAAAAAAAGCCTCCCATTGACTTCAATGGGTTCCTAGCAGAAAAAGGAACCCAACGAAATCAATGGGAGGCTTTTTTTTCAACGCCAACCATAGACCAGGCATATTCACCCAGTCGTATGCAAGTAGCCTAAATATTCTAAATATTGCATAACCCAGGTAGTAAAATAGCTGCTTTATTAGATATACCTGCCCTTTCACAATTGGAGTTTCACTGTATGGAAATTAGACATGTGAACATCGAGAGCAGCATAAAATCCAGTGAGCAAGATTCTTGTGGATTAGTTTCAGTGGGAATCCACCTTAGAATCGGATTCTTCAATCTGATATTTATGACATGTCCTAATGAGAGGCCATCAATATCAAGTCTTGAAGAACCTCTTTCGGCTAAGGATGAACTGCAGCTAAAAAATGCTGCTGAAAAAAATACTATGGAAATGCATCACCTTTTTTTCTGCAGCATTTGTATTGTGTTTTTGCTGTGTTTTACTCTGTGTTTATTCCTCCCTTAGGGTGCATTCACACTACGTATACGCTGAGCTGATTCTGAACGTAAAACACGTTCAGAATCAGCGCATACAAAGCAGATCCCATTCATTTCAATGGGAGCCGGCATACGAGCGCTCCCCATTGAAATGAATGGGCTGCTTTTTTCCCTATTGGTTTCAATGTGATACGCGCGCATCATGGGATCTGCTTTGTACGCGCTGATTCTGAACGTGTTTTATGCTTCAGAATCAGCTCAGCGTATACTTAGTGTGAATGCACCCTTATTGAAACTATAGGGGAAATGCTTGCAATGTCCACTGCCTTTTAGAAAAACACCACTTTTTCCCGTCAGGCAAAAACAATGCATTTTTGCAAAGTAGGGCTTTATGGTTGGTTCACGTCTGCTTTTGTATTCCGTCTGGGGAGAGTCCGCATGGAGCCCTCCCCCACCCCCCCACCCACCCCCCGAATGGAATACAAACGCAATTGCAAGTGCTGTGCTGTAAAAGCACACGGACCCCATAAACTATAAAGGGGTCCGCGTGCTGGCCGTGCACTGCCCGCACATATCATGTGGACAGGAAAGTAGATTGGGAGATACTTTCCTGTCCGCACGATCCCTGCGGAAATTTGGCGGTAAGCACACGGACCCCATTATAGTCTATGGGGTCCGTGCACTTTCACAGCACAGCGCTTTGCACTTGCGTTTGGTATTCCATTGGTTCCCTATGCGGACTCCCCTGGACGGAATCCAAACGCTGATGTGAATGAGAGCTTAGTCTTAAGAGATGTTTCTGCATTATATCCTAGGTTTAAACCAGAACCACTATGTGAGCAGAGCCCAATGCTAACAAAAAATGAGGGTGTAAAATTGTATTCCATTGCCCACATGAACAATTACACACAGCCCATAACAAGAACGCTGCTGTCACTCTTTTTATACTGTCATACAAGCTTTCTAACCATTATCTAAAAAGTGATTTAATGAGCAGTTATCTTATGTGTTTGCTCAGTTCTATAGGCTCTGTTCATGCTAAACTTTAGTGGTCTGTAGAAGGAAAAAAGTCATAAACTGCAAACAGAGCGTAGCTGTGCTCTAATTTTCCACTTTCTCGCCATAAATTGTATTTTCAGCACCATGAAATGGGTTTCTACATATGCAGTTATCTTCATTTTTCATGGCCATAAAATACTAAAGCTTTGTAAACTCTAATACTTTTCCTGAAAGGTCAGCAGGATCTGAAAGGCTTCTTATCTGCACAAATATTTGCACAGTGAAAACATCCATGAATTTTGTATGTGTGTGATATTTCCAATGTTTGCACTGACTGTCGGGACACTAAAAATACATTCAGTCCACTTATCTGCAGCAGCTCAAGTCTTGTTAAATCCACATTAGAGAAAAGGAGCAAAGTATATTCACTTCTTTTCACGTTGCAAGGGCCTGTGGTACTTATCGGAACAACATTTTACTGACCACCTTGGCAAAGTAACCGCTTGACGAGAGTGAAAATAATACACAGCACATGGAGAGCAATATGATACGTGGAATATAGCTGCATAACCTCATGCTTGAGGACTAAGGCATAAATCACCATTTACAGCAAAGGAGATGTTAATCCAAAACCACCATCTCTACGGCCAAAGAGTAAGCCTAGCAAATCCCAACACGTTGCCTCCTTACCTTATGACAGTAGTGCACTGCAGAAACAATCTGACGAAAGAAATGCCTTGTTTCCCTTTCACTCAGTCTTCTCCTCTCACTGATGTAATCGTAAAGTTCGCCTTTGCTTGCATATTCCATGATGATCACTATCTTATCTTTATTCTCAAATACTGCAGGAAGAACAGAATGATCTCAGCACGCAAGTTCCAACACAAAGAAGGCACAAGAACACAGATGCAAAATCATGCATTACATCCCCACAAATACATCAACACAGTGGAACACAAATGTTATTACTTACATAACATTAATGTTCCAACATGTTTTTATGTAGAATATGATCAATGAATGCAAACAATGACCTTTAAAACTCTTAGATGTTTCCTCTGTCAAGCCACCATACTATAGAAGATCACAAAAAAACTCAACATTCCTATAATTCTAGAAATGCCTAAATCTGTAGGATTTTCTGAAGTTTTATCATTCAATCTATTTATGGACATGTCTGGTACAGATTACAATTTTATTAAAATGTATAACAAGGTTCATGATAATATCCACAGGCATATAATACAAAAATATAGATATATTAAACCCAGAAGTTATATAGGGGCTTATACAATGACCTCTTCAGCCTCCCTGAATATTGATCTGATAAACAGGTAAGACACATAAAGGGGTATTTCCACGAACATAACCTTTGTAAAATTTGTAGACAATTCAAAGTGAAACATCTTTGCAAATATAAATAATAAAACATTTTGCGGAATTTAAAGATTTTTTCTAAATATCTTGTGGTCACAGTCTTGTTGTCTTCAGGACCTTTCTAAGTTCAGAAAATTATCCATGATTCCCTTATTATGGCTGGGATATCCTCTACATGCATGGTCCATGCGCACGGAGATAAATGGTGAGGAATTTGGTGTGGAATTTCAGCGCAGAAAAAAAGCCTCCCATTGACTTCAATGAGTTCCTTTTTCTGCTGGAACTCATTGAAGTCAATGGGAGGCTTTTTTTTCACACCAAATTCCTCACCATTTTCCTCCGTGTGAATGAACCCATAGAATCCCTGCTTGATAACCCTGCTACAATAAGGAAATCATGGCTGGGTTTTTGACAAGTCCCAGACTTTAGAAAGTTCCTGAATTCATGGTCGTACCATTGGCAACCGATCAAGACAGACTGTGATCACTAAGATAGTTAGAGAAAACTTTTAATATTCTGTAGTTTTAACTAGAGACGAGCGAGTAGTACTCGATCGAGTAGGTATTTGATAGAATACTACGGTATTCGAAATACTCGTACTCGATCGAGTACCACTCGCTATTCGAATGGAAAAGTTCGATGCAGAACCAGCATTGATTGGCCGAATGCTATACAGTCGGCCAATCAACGCTGGTTCTTCTACCTTTAGAAGTCTTCTCCGTGCAGCTTCCCCGCGGCGTCTTCCGGCTCTTCATTCACTCTGCCAGGCATCGGGCCTGGGCAGAGCCGACTGCGGATGCCCGCTTGTAGTGCGGACATGCGCAGTCGGCTCTGCCCAGGCCTGATGCCTGGCAGAGTGAATTCAGAGCCGGAAGATGCCGCGGGGACGCTGCACGGAGAAGACTTCTCGGAGGATCCAGCCCGACCCTCACTCGTGGACTTGATAAGTATAATTTGATCGAACGTTGCCTACCCCTGAAACGAGCATTTTCCCCCATAGACTATAATAGGGTTCGATATTCGATTCGAGTAGTCGAATATTGAGGGGCTACTCGAAACGAATATCGAATCTCGAACATTTTACTGTTTGCTCATCTCTAGTTTTAACTACTTATATTTGCAAAAATGTTTAACTTTTAATTATCTACAAATGTAGATATGGTTATATTCATGGGAATACTCCTTTAAGTTACCTTGGCCATAGGCCACCAGAAGTACCAACTTTATTCAATAATCAGATTTATTGAGATTACATTTGAGCACATAGTTATATCCCATCACACAATGAACATAGGTGTAGACTTAGCTAACAAAGTCTATGACCAATGCCCAATGCAATAGCAAGTCTCTATCATGGTGGCCATGCACACTGAATAGCTGTTGGATAAATAAGCAATTCCTTCTGACCTTCTCATATACATGATCGGTTTAGTTTGAATAGGGATAAGGGAGCAAGACGCTACCTGACACTTCTGCTGGTAGCCAGGGTGCATATTTTTCCTTCAACATCAACTAAACACCAAATACACATTAGATGGTGAGGGGGATTGGACAACCTCATTCCAACGTGTATGGTTATCATTACCTGTGAAAAAAAGTATTTTATACAACTTAAAATCCTACCATTTTCCACTCTGACACTATGATTGAAGTGGCAAAACGTATAATTTAGAATGGGTGTAACAATGATACAAGCCATAGACAACTCAAACATGTTAACATTACTGCAATAAACCTTTGGGATAATTCAATGCACGGGAAGTAATGCTATGTGAACAAGTCTGGATGATGTGTGTAAAATGTTGCTACTATGTTACTGCTGCTAACGCACTGACAGACTAGTACAAAATATCACACCTATGTGTGATGAGAAATGCAAACAAACGCTTATTCCTGGACAACATTTTGCTTTATTCTCATATCCATAATCACAGTTTTTGTACAATGTGGGTAATTTATTAAGACTCACAGTTTATATGTCCCTCATCATAATGAAATCCTTGACTTTCCCTAACTGTGCCAGAATTACCAAGAGGATTTGGCCTCTTAATAATTCAGATACATTTCTATGCGCCACAATGAAGCTCTACGCTGGAACTGGCGTAAAATTCCTATATAACTCCTGCCAGTTGTCCTGGTGTGATTTATTGTAAATATGTTGGATCGAGACATCCCAACTTGGTTTCCACCCCGCTTTGCCAATTTTCATAATAACAGGTACAGAAAGAGGGGAGTGCACATCTCAGGTGCAAAAAAGACCTGTGCACCAAAGATGCACCATAACTACTCCGATCTACATCAATTTTAAGGTGAAGGAATTAATAAATTTCACCCAAAATGTTTTACAGACAGCCTCACAAAGTTTTTCCCTCTCTATTTTTTTATAATGTCTGATTAATGAGTCTAAAGAGTTCTGAAATGTTGTAAGATTGTCATTGCTTCACTTGTTAGCTAAGAATACAAAGTGTTCTAGTCTAGTTCTTTCTGTTCATAGCACAAATACATCAGGAACAACGTGCATTATTACTAGAATGAGAAATAATCTTTTTTTCAGATGTCAGCATTGTTGATCTAAATACATGGATTTCACTTGTTAAAAGGAGTCTGTCATAGAACCCAGCGTATCAATCCAGCCCTGCAAATAGGTAGATCATGGTCACCTAAATCAAATGGTGTTTCTGCTTGTGAATAGATTCCTCCATTGCAAATATATTCCTGTTTTTGTCATTATGTTTATGTAATTGCAGCAATAACAGTGTTGCTGCCTATCTCTTTGAAGCAATAGCAACAGTCTTATTGCTACAAAAAACAAATATTTGTATTTACAAAAAGAGCAATATCTCTGCGATGCAGGCACAGATTCACAGGGGGAAACACCATTTGATTCAGGCGGCCCTAACCTATCTATAGGGCTGGTTTCTGGTTAGAGACTACCTTTAACATATGGTAACCTGCTACAATTGCTGTAGAAAATGAACACTATTACCATAATTTACTATGTATAATATCGGTATTAATCTGTAGTAATATCTATTATTGTAGATATTATTATGTATAATATCAAAGTTTCTAGGTTCTATCTGTATTCACATGAGTAGTGGGCGGAGATTGAGGAGCCTATTCTGGAGACTCTACTCATGAGTATATTACGCCCCAGGGACCTTGGCCCGCAGCTTCATCAGGCCCCATTGCTAAGTATAAAAGCGTCTACATGAACGAAACTCCCACTGTTGTATGCAACCGCGTTTCTCCCCCAATTGAGGATTCGCAGTTGGATAGCGAAAGGTCTTTGCAAAATCTCCCATCTCTATAAGAACGATCTCTTTAAATCCTACTCTGTATTGCGGGAGGAATATGATCTCCCTCACAAGGATTTTTTCAAATTCCTGCAACTTAGGCACCTTCTTCAAACCCACGGAGCATCGAGACTTGTTTTTCCCAGGCTTGCATGGAGGCTGTGGAGAGTAACCGCACCTCCTAAAGGTGGCATCTCAGCCTTTTATACTTTTTTCTCCACACCCTCAGAGCGGATCAAACCTCTATGCCTTTCAAGGTAGGAGGTGGACCTTGCCAAATCTATTTCTCTTCCTGAGTGGTATGAGGCCTGTGGGTCTATTAAGAGGGTGTCGAAGGGTGCGCCCACTGGGAGACAGCTCAAAAAATCCTCCTACGCTGGTACAGATCTCCTGGCGCATATTGATGCCTCCTTCTCGAGACTCTGCTGGCGGGATTGCGGTCGCGAAGGCACTCTATTGCATATGTGGTGGGAATGCCCCCCAGTTCATACCTTTTGGACCGCTGTCTTCGGCTTCATGTCCCCTGTAGCTGGTCTCCCCATCTCCCCCTCCCCAGGGCTGGCATTATGCTTTCTAGATACTGGGTCTTTTCCCACGGGTATGCATGTGGTGCTGGGTCAGATAATTCTAGCGGCCAGATCCATGATAGTGAGGCAGTGGAAGTTTAAACCCTGTATGACAATAAATGAGCTGATCCATCATGTGGACTTGGCTTTCACCCTGGAGCGGATGTTGGCCACCAAAAACCATACCTTCTCCAGTTTCTGCTCCAGATGGGCCCTCTGGTCCGCTTTTATGGAAGATAGGAGAAATCCCCGGGCCAAGACTCCCCTCTCCACCCCTAGTGCAATTCCATAACGGGTCACACGCACCGGATCATTGTTGCTAATATTATTGTTGGAACTCCAATTGTTATGGCCGTTTGCACTTCTATTTGTATACTGACCTCCTTAACATTGCCATTCCCATTTGAATTGCACCATTCTGCTCTGAACATGCTGTGCTCCTTTTTTTTTTTTTGCTCTTAGATACTTATTGACTTTATTATGCCAAATTAGTTTTTACTTTTAACAATATTTGTTTTCCTCTCTGCCCTATTCTTCCACCGACTTCCCTATCCCTCTCTTCCCTTCCCTCCCCCACCCCCTTACCTTGCCCCAGGCCCTGTTCAGGACATTATTGGCTGCCACTCGAGAACTGATAGGACTACTCTTCATGCTTTTGTAACCATAGTGTATGCTCCTGAGTGTCTATATTAGATAAGAGGTTGTTTGGATTATTGTACTTGACGCATAATACTGTACGGCTGGATCCGGCCACAGGTTTTTGTCTTTCCTCCCTTTGGCCCGTTGTTGTTTTGCTTTTCTTGTATTTTGAAAAATTTTTCTTCAATAAAAATCAAATTTTAAAATAAAAATGTATTCACATGAGTAACATTTAGACTCTCCAGTGGAATAGGATAGCACTTTGTAAGCAACTGTCATAAATTAATGTTATATATACATACAATATTTCTAGTAACAGACATGCTGTAATGCTATTCTTTGTAAAATATGAGACGTCAGAGGTAGAGATGGGATATTTCAAGTTATCATTTCTTCTCCTCTGCCCATTATTTGTCTTGGATTGCATGCCAAAATCTGTTTCATGCTCCCACCCTTGTGCTACCAGCCAAGAAGATCTGATAAAGAAAGAAAGGAAGCTGAAGCATGAATGTTCTCTGCCCTGAAGGCCCAGCTTGTCTTCTCCTGTTAGAGATTCCCAACTGTGTAATCCTCATTAAAGGAAAGACTTCTGAAACCAGAAGAAGCTGTCTCAGGACGGATTATTTGATCCATAATGTTTTCCAAAAATGAGCACATCATTTTTTTACTACCGGGATAATGAGTTTCCCAGGCAAATGCCTTCTAATTTTGTTTGTTACTGGTGAGGTGCCAAAAAGAAACATGGTTTTCCTCAGCCAAATGCTGGTCACCGAATAAAGTATGTTAAATTACAACACTATATTTAGTACATTATTACTGGGTCAAGATACCTTTCCAAGTGAATATTAATTGCGGCGTCAAAAAAAAAATTGCATGGTCCACAGTAGTATTTATAAAATTATGGTCGGAAGAAATGTTAGCCAGTGTTCTTTCATAAGTTTACAATCTACAGTCAATGGTAAAATGTTTAGAAAGAACCGCACATAATTATTTCCTTTTTCAGCTGCTTTATGCGTCCAAATGGAAACTTCACTTCTGTAATACAATGCTCGTGATTTTTTTTTCCAAGTATTGTATTATGGACAACAATGTGGCTTTGTAGATAACAAATTTTGCTTCATATTCCACATGTTTTAATCATAAGAGAACATATAAACTGAAGTAGTGCATGCGACATATTGTAAGCCAGAGTTCACAAATGGTTTAAGTTTTCATGTTTAAAGAGGAAAATTAATCTGCTTATAAAAAGAAAAAGAGACAATTCTGCATTGTGCATAAAACGGCAGATCTACTACATAAACTATATACCATTATGTTGCAATCTTTATAAGCTTGGAACTAAGCTTTGCCATGTTCCTAGTTGATGTACATTTTAGTTTTTTTTTTGTTGGGCCAGCGATGTACCTTATTTATAAAGACAAGGATGGACCGGACAAAAAAGAGGATCTCTGCGCTCAATCCGTCGTCTTTTAAAATTTCACTTTATTTTGGAAATATAAACACAACGCGTTTCGGGCTAGCTGCCCTTTTTCAAGTGTATGAACTAAATAAAAATAAGAACAATAGCCCCCCCAAAAAAAGGGGGGGGGAAGTAACAGCAATAAGCAATCCAATAGAGACTAATACAAAATATACATAAGTAAAAAGCATCCAAATGTTTTTTTTTTGACAAAAAAGTGTATTACACAACATGTTGTCACTATAGCATGGAACTAGCAAACCATTACTCATAGAGAGAATACCCTCCATATGTGTCCTAAGTCAATCAGCATGATAACAAACCAGTTGTTCATGACAATTTAAAATTATTACAGTGAGGAACCAACAGGCTATTTCTCATGGAAAGAATTCACTCCACATATGTCCCACATCCTAACAAACTACTTAGTTCGCGTATAAGGTGGTGATACAGATACATCAAATCTCCCAGGCTAAAATCAGCCATATAAAGAGACTAATGTTCGGGAATAAAATCCATGCATATCAAAAATATAATCAAAATATGGTAAGGGGATATTAAAAAGGTCCTACCTTATATCTCACGTCGAGCTGGATGCTTCATCCAGCCGACGAGGACTGGACCTTTAAATAACATTGGTGACAGTGGATGTTTGTGCGCCTTTTTCGGGCGCATGCGTGGACTGCCGCACGTGTAAGCGGCGTCCGGCAGTATGAGGTGCGCATGCGTCGGCTCGGCTAGCCGTGCGCGTGCGCACCAGAGCCCCGGGACATCGCGCGCACGCACCACAATGTGTGCGCGAATGGCCGGCCCCAGCAGTCGTCAGTGCGCATGTGCCGGCCGTCGCCGAACCGCGCCTGCGCACTGACACCAATGTAAGGAGGTGATTGTCCCGTGTTACGGGCTCCCAGCCAGCGCATGCGTCGGGACACAGGCTCTGCGCTGCTGGCTAAAAGCATGTGCAAGCTAGTGACAGCTGCACGATACATGGTAGTGTTCATAAACCACCAGTAGGTGGTGAATATAGACATTTAGCAGAAATGGTGTAGTGATAAAGCCCAATAGATATATATTAAAATGGACAAGCATATAAAAAGTAATAAATAAATACATGGACTCCTCCATAAAGACAACATAAAGAACAATATAAAAAATATATATAAATATGTAATAAAATTAAAAGAACATTCCCATAAAAATGCATTCACATAAAAAAACGATCATATATTTATATTGGGACAGATATATTCATTTGTGTAAAAAAGACCGGACTCCCAAGTTACTAATAAATGAGGGTGAAGCCCCAATCACCAAGGAAACCTATTCCCGTCAGTAGCATGTAAAATCTTTGGGTCTCTTAACCTGAGATGTCCTCTAAGGCTTCATTTAGACCCGCCGGTACTAGGGAGTTCATTTTATATATCCAGTACATCTCTTTCCTGCGCAGCAGGTTAAATCTATTGGCGGAGGAGGCGGGGATGTGATCTATCGGTACTACTGAAAAATTAGAAAAAGAGCCGTCGTGTGCTGTGGCTGCGTGTCTAGACACGCTGTGTTTAAGGAACCGGTTATTTACGTTAAACCGGTGTTTTGTAAGCCTTTCCCTTAGGGGCCGAATCGTTCGGCCAACATATTGGAGGCCGCATGAGCATTCAAGAACATAGATAACAAAGTTCGACTCGCAGGATAGGTGTTGCAAAATCGGAAAGGTCTCGCCGGTGGTATTGCTGGTTATATGTTTGGCCCCGTTCTTGATACTTCGGCAACATTTACATTTTTTACTATTACAACAATAACTACCTATTGGTTCCTGATTGGGGTTAACCGGTTGAACCATAATATTTTGAGTACGTAGTTTGCTGGGGGCCAAAGTACTCTTAAGTGTGCGTGCTCTTCGGAATGTCAATCTGGGTTGTTTCGGTAATAGAGGTTTGAGGAAGTCGTCTCCTTCCAAAATGAACCAGTGTTCTTTCAGAATCTTCCTAATCCTGGAGTGTGCACCGTTGTAGGTGGTTATAAAATTGATCCCATATGTCTCCTGATTGACCTTGTTCCTGGGTAGGAGGCATTCACGTTGAGTCGAACCGGAGGCGCGTGTCTTCGCTGCATTCACCAGGCTCCTTGGGTAATTCTTCTCCATAAATCTGTTGGTCAAGACTTTACTCTGAGAGTTGAAATCCATGTCATCAGTGCAGTTCCGTCTAACCCTTTTGAATTGTCCGAAGGGGACATTGTCCTTCCATTTTCTGTAATGTAGGCTCTTATAACAGCCTACTAGATTATAAGAGCCTACATTACAGAAAATGGAAGGACAATGTCCCCTTCGGACAATTCAAAAGGGTTAGACGGAACTGCACTGATGACATGGATTTCAACTCTCAGAGTAAAGTCTTGACCAACAGATTTATGGAGAAGAATTACCCAAGGAGCCTGGTGAATGCAGCGAAGACACGCGCCTCCGGTTCGACTCAACGTGAATGCCTCCTACCCAGGAACAAGGTCAATCAGGAGACATATGGGATCAATTTTATAACCACCTACAACGGTGCACACTCCAGGATTAGGAAGATTCTGAAAGAACACTGGTTCATTTTGGAAGGAGACGACTTCCTCAAACCTCTATTACCGAAACAACCCAGATTGACATTCCGAAGAGCACGCACACTTAAGAGTACTTTGGCCCCCAGCAAACTACGTACTCAAAATATTATGGTTCAACCGGTTAACCCCAATCAGGAACCAATAGGTAGTTATTGTTGTAATAGTAAAAAATGTAAATGTTGCCGAAGTATCAAGAACGGGGCCAAACATATAACCAGCAATACCACCGGCGAGACCTTTCCGATTTTGCAACACCTATCCTGCGAGTCGAACTTTGTTATCTATGTTCTTGAATGCTCATGCGGCCTCCAATATGTTGGCCGAACGATTCGGCCCCTAAGGGAAAGGCTTACAAAACACCGGTTTAACGTAAATAACCGGTTCCTTAAACACAGCGTGTCTAGACACGCAGCCACAGCACACGACGGCTCTTTTTCTAATTTTTCAGTAGTACCGATAGATCACATCCCCGCCTCCTCCGCCAATAGATTTAACCTGCTGCGCAGGAAAGAGATGTACTGGATATATAAAATGAACTCCCTAGTACCGGCGGGTCTAAATGAAGCCTTAGAGGACATCTCAGGTTAAGAGACCCAAAGATTTTACATGCTACTGACGGGAATAGGTTTCCTTGGTGATTGGGGCTTCACCCTCATTTATTAGTAACTTGGGAGTCCGGTCTTTTTTACACAAATGAATATATCTGTCCCAATATAAATATATGATCGTTTTTTTATGTGAATGCATTTTTATGGGAATGTTCTTTTAATTTTATTACATATTTATATATATTTTTTATATTGTTCTTTATGTTGTCTTTATGGAGGAGTCCATGTATTTATTTATTACTTTTTATATGCTTGTCCATTTTAATATATATCTATTGGGCTTTATCACTACACCATTTCTGCTAAATGTCTATATTCACCACCTACTGGTGGTTTATGAACACTACCATGTATCGTGCAGCTGTCACTAGCTTGCACATGCTTTTAGCCAGCAGCGCAGAGCCTGTGTCCCGACGCATGCGCTGGCTGGGAGCCCGTAACACGGGACAATCACCTCCTTACATTGGTGTCAGTGCGCAGGCGCGGTTCGGCGACGGCCGGCACATGCGCACTGACGACTGCTGGGGCCGGCCATTCGCGCACACATTGTGGTGCGTGCGCGCGATGTCCCGGGGCTCTGGTGCGCACGCGCACGGCTAGCCGAGCCGACGCATGCGCACCTCATACTGCCGGACGCCGCTTACACGTGCGGCAGTCCACACATGCGCCCGAAAAAGGCGCACAAACATCCACTGTCACCAATGTTATTTAAAGGTCCAGTCCTCGTCGGCTGGATGAAGCATCCAGCTCGACGTGAGATATAAGGTAGGACCTTTTTAATATCCCCTTACCATATTTTGATTATATTTTTGATATGCATGGATTTTATTCCCGAACATTAGTCTCTTTATATGGCTGATTTTAGCCTGGGAGATTTAATGTATCTGTATCACCACCTTATACACGAACTAAGTAGTTTGTTAGGATGTGGGACATATGTGGAGTGAATTCTTTCCATGAGAAATAGCCTGTTGGTTCCTCACTGTAATAATTTTAAATTGTCATGAACAACTGGTTTGTTATCATGCTGATTGACTTAGGACACATATGGAGGGTATTCTCTCTATGAGTAATGGTTTGCTAGTTCCATGCTATAGTGACAACATGTTGTGTAATACACTTTTTTGTCAAAAAAAACATTTGGAAGCTTTTTATTTATGTATATTTTGTATTAGTCTCTATTGGATTGCTTATTGCTGTTACTTTCCCCCCCCTTTTTTGGGGGGGGCTATTGTTCTTATTTTTATTTAGTTCATACACTTGAAAAAGGGCAGCTAGCCCGAAACGCGTTGTGTTTATATTTCCAAAATAAAGTGAAATTTTAAAAGACGACGGATTGAGCGCAGAGATCCTCTTTTTTGTCCGGTCCATCCTTGCCATTACCTACACCTAGAGTGACGTGGATCCCGCTGGCTCTCCCCTAGGGGCAAAAGACCTCCCCTTCATAAGTGGTCTATAAACTGAGAAAAACGGTTGTGTTTACAACCTTCCAAGGTGAGCAACTTTTTTGTCTTATTGACCTCCCTACTATACGGTACTTCACTATGTGCAGCTCAGTGCTGTTCTTTGTTTATTTATAAAGAGGAATATGTCATTCAGGTGTATCCACGTATGGGGTTAAGACTGGTGTATCCCTAAAAAAAAATTATTTTCCGATTGTAAATTATTTTATTCTATTTTTTAATATTATCACGGGGGAAGTCATATTGCATGAAAATTATTTAATTTCCTGTAAATGATTATGATGGCAGTCATATTGTTTGAGCTGATATTAACATTATTCAGAGATATGCTTTACAGCAGCCACAGGACCATAAGAAGAAGAAGACTGGACATTTATTGAGACCAATGGTGGAGTGAGATGGGTCAGAATTATTAAGGGGCGCACAATTCTTATATGCAACAACTTTATGGTGAAAATAATATTAAAGAGGATCTTTCACCACCTGGGGCAAATGGAGTTTTGTATACCGCTAGAAAGCCGACAGTGCACTGAATTCAGCTTTCCCTTTCTGTGCTCCCGGTGAAGCGCTATCGGTGCCGGTACCGTAGCTCTTCACTCTCAGAAGGGCATTTCTGACAGTCAGTCAGGAACGCCCTTCCTCACAGCAGCGCCTATAGCGCTGTACTGTGAGAGCGGTGAGGAACACCTCCTCCCCTCTTGATAGTACTCGTCCATAGATGTGTATGGAGGGGGGCGTTTCTCACTGCTCAGCGTCATCGCTAGGCGGTAAGCAATGCCCCCTCTCACATTACAGCACTATAGACGCTGCTGTGAGGAGGGGCGTACCTGACTGACTGTCAGAAACGCCCTTCTGACAGGGAAGAACTACGGTACCAGCACCTTCACGGGGGCACAGAATGGGAAAGATCCCCGAGGACATGAAAGGTCCTATTTAAATTTGTCAGGCCATCAAGCCCCATTCCTCTCCATCCAATTTAAGAAGGGACACAGGAAAAAGTTGAAACTTTAACAGTCAGTGCACATAGAGTGTGCTATTCTTCTCCTACCTTTAGATGTCTTCTCTGTGCTGCCATTTGGTAGATATCCCGGTTTTCTTCTGTATGCAAATGAGTTCTCTTGCAGCACTGGGGGTGGTTCCCAGCGCTCAAACAGCACTGGGGGTGTCCCCAATGCTGCAAGAGAACTGTCTAGCGACCCCTCTATCTTCTTCTGGAATGGCCACAAAAAAATGGCATGTGCAGTCGGCTATGCCCAAGGCTCAATGGCAGAGCCAACTGCGCATGTGTAAAATTTTGAATCCAGCACCGGAAGAAGACGTGGAGAGAGGCCATTCCAGATGAAGATGGAGGCGGTGCTGGAGAATTCTCCCGCAGCATTGGGGATTCCCCCAGTGCTGTTTGAGTGTTGGAGACCACCTGCAGTGCTGCGAGAGAACTCATTTGTATACCAAAGAAAACCGGGATTTCTACCAAATGGCGGTGCGGATTAGACATCTAAAGGTAGCAGAAGAATAGCCTTTCTGAAGGCTATTCCTACATGTTAGTGAGAAAAAATAGCATTTTAATGATAGAATCCCTTTAAATAAAAGACCTAATATTTCAGATGGAAAAAATGCCACTAACCGAGTCTGCAGGACCACTACTTGAATAGCTGCATAAAGGAAAAGCTTTGTTTGCTTTGCTACATCTTGGAAAATATGTAGCTAAAGTTATTGTTGGCTTGATATACATAGCCCGATAAGGCTAGAGCAAATGCTGTCTGTAGCTGACAATAGAATACCTCAGTCTCTGCTTATTCTTTGGCTTGCCTTTGACCGTAGGGGAAAAATTCAGTTTGTTGGTTCAAAGGGACAGCCCAGTTCTTGCAATGAATCTGCGGGAATTCTCCCTATGCTTTCTGTCTCAATGTGAGTAATCTACCTAAATTAGTTCCAGTATGTTGACATTCCTTCCATCTGGTGTCTTTCCATGCATTGGTATTTTTATTACTATTCTAGCAACCGCAGACAGAAGTACCTTTCCACAGTTACAAAGTGGTTCTTTATTAAAGGGTCGCCAATCAAAAAGTACAGGCCTGTATGTGTTTAATTTTAACTATACTGAGCTAAAATAGCCATAAAGCCAATAAAACTGTTTCATGCTCCGTTACTTTGTTAAAAGTAACAACCGATAAATTGTTCTCGCTGCCTTCAATTTCTAATGAGTGGAGTATACAAAAAGATTCATGGTATAAAAGGAGTCTGCAAGAGGCCTTATCTCTAGGCATTGTGAATTCATCCCTTCCATGGGCAATTATTGTCTGATGCATCAAGAAACTAATGGAAGGCTATAGCCCCAGGTCGCGGAAATGCAACTTTTTTTTGTTGCAGATTTTGCTGCATTTTTTTTTTTTTTTAGCCAAAGCCAGGAGCGGATTAAGCAGAAGGGAGAAGTATAAGAACCCAAAATACGGGTACTGGTGCAGTGCACCGGCATCCAGTCGCGTACTCTGCTCCGGATTAGGCCCAAATGAATGGGCCTAGTCGGGAGGGAGTGTCTTTAGGCGGATTCTCCTCGCGAATGAGTATGTTGCTTCTTTAATTGAAAAAAAGAACTGACCAGCTCCTAGTGATTTCAATGGGATTTCAATGGGGGAGTGTGAACTTACCCTGAAAGTCACATGCACACTAAAATTTGTCGTTTCAACAACATAACTCCTTCCATGAAAAACGACTGCTGGGTGATCAAGTTGTGATCTCCTGGGATATGGCTCTTTGAACCTCAACTTTTATCACAGGATTTTATCACAAGGGAAGTCTCAATCACCCTCAAATGTATTATATGGCCCCTACTCAAATGACTCTATGGTCCGTCTCACCGACAGGGGTCTTTGCCTGGGGACCTCATTATGTCCATTTGTCCCAATGTAAAAGATTATTTGATGACATCGCTCAGTAAGTAAGGTCTGAACAGAATGTAGCCTGCAAATTCCGATCGTATACTAGAATGTAGTGCAATACAAATCAAAGTACTCAGCACAAAACAGCATAACTATAAATGCTACGAGTCCATTACTTAAAGAAATACATTGCAAATTTACATCTCTATTTATCGTCCACAATATGCCAAAAAGCCCAAACAATTTTCAACCTGGCTTTTAAAGTTACATGTAAAATTTTGATGTTTGTGTCTCTGTTTTTCTTCCATAACCATCATATTCTACATGGATAAGTGGTATACTTTGGAAAGTCTCCACAGATCTCTGGTGAACTAATCACATAGGTGTAGAACAATTATGTAAGGAAATCCAAGATCGCTGGAATGTAACAGAAGGATTAGGTTCTTGATTTAATGCCAGTATCGGCCCTGAGATGACAAGGTTTAAGTTCAGAGTGCTATCAGCGGAAAACAATGAGAAGTTGAGCACTCTCTGACGTCACTGCTCAGACAGACAGGAAATTAATTAGAAGCAGTCTAATTGAGAGGTAAAACGATGCCAGATTTATTATCCTGTTCTATGTTAAGAGTCTACTGATCAAATTCATTATTTGTTTTTCAGCTCATTTTCTTCTCTTCGTAAGGTCACCTCATTCCAGTATACTCAGTGGGAATATACAGTGGTTCTCATAATTTGCAGAACAAGTCTAATGCTTTTTATAACATGAAAGGAGCAGAAAAAAAGGAATGTGTGACCTAAAAATATAAATCTAAGTGAGGGGAATGTATTGAAAATGAATTAAATACTAGGGAATGCATCACGTTTTACTATTGACTTTTAAAACAATGGCATCCAGTAGAATATCTAGGAAAATGATGACAATTGAAATGAACTGACTTTTGCACAATAATATTCTGAGTTGCCTATTGTAGATAAAACATTGTTATAGTTAAAAGAAGTTTTTCGGGCTAAAAACATGGATGAACTTACCTTAAGATTTCCTTTGATCAGTATCAGATCGGTAAGGGTTCAGGGTGTCCGACCCCCACCAATCGATACATAGAGAATGATGCTGTAAGCAGACATTGCCATTCTCTGTATGGTGGCTGAACTAAGTCATTTCATCTTAGGTTCAATGAATGGCAGCTAAGCTGGTCTGGTAACTACAAAGGGAACAAAAATAGCTGCTTCCTGCTCTGTTCTCTGTGAATCAGCAGCAGAGACCAGCTGATCGGTAAGGGTCCATATCACCAATCTGATATGAATCTCCTATCTTTAGGATGAGTCATGATTTTTTTCTAATCTGGAAAAACCCTTTACACTCACCACAATGTATCACCACAATGTACTGTTGGTATCTGTCTAAATAAATTTTGTTTGCCTCCATAATGATGAAGAGCTGTCTAAGGGTCAGTTCACACGTGAACTGCCCGCGCGGGTTTTGACACCGAGAGAGACGCAGCGAGCCGCGTCTCTCTCTTGTCAAAACCCGCCTGCCGCGACCATCGCGGTCGCGGCTTTCCCCTCCGCTGTCGGCTCAAATGAATGAGCCGACATAGGAGGGAGCTGCCGGGGGCAGAAGCCGCGCGGCTGAGCCCGCGCGGCTTCCGCCTGAAGAAAGGGCAGGTCGTTTCTTTTCTCCGCTAGCGGCAGCCTGCCGCTAGCGGAAAAAAAAAGCCCGGTGGTCTACATAGACCACCATTGTAAAGGGGCGGATTTTGAAGCGAAATCCGCTGTCAAAATCCGCCCCTTTGCCTACGTGTGAACTAGCCCTAAACATGAAAAGGTACATACAGTCTAGTACATGGCAAGGGTTTATATGCATTTCCTTAAAGGGATCCTATCATTGGATACCTTTTTTTCTGACTGACACGTAGGAATAGCCTTAAGAAAGGCTATTCTTCTCCTACCTTTAGATGACAGGATCCCTTTAAGGACTCTAAATAGCACACATTATAAGGTAGTATTGCTTGGAAATATTGATTTATATGGGTAGGCATACAGATTTTTTTTCTCTGAAAATGTGCTAGAATTTTTCAGCCACTTTTTAAGCTTTTAAAGGAAGTCTGTCAGGGCATCTGGGACAGTAAACCACCGGTCATGCCTTGAGGACCAGTAGTTAAGCATCCCAACTATTCCTCTTCATGGTGCATGAACCCAGAGAACATTGGACTTATCTAGTAGTAACTGTTTGAGTCGAGGGTTTTTTTTTCACAATCCATTAAATCATCGGTCCATAAGGACTTGTTGGTGGTTTAGTATCCCAGCTTCACCTGACAGGTCACCTTTAAGGTCCATTCACACGGAGGAAAATTGGTGGAGGAATTTGGTGTGGAATTTCAGCGCTGAAAAAAAGCCTCCCATTGACTTCAATAGGTTTATTTTTCTGCTAGCAGAATACTATTAGACATAATTTCTTATTAACTGTATGCTGCTTCTACAATCATTTTACTTCTTGTTACAATCGTTACTTCTGCTCGTTTTATGTCTTTGCCACCTTCTCATGCCATGACAGAAAGCCTGGTCATCTCCATCACTATCCCCTTCCCCATCAGAAGAGACTGTTGGTTCCTTCATTTGTTTGTGAACACAAACTGAGCATACAGGTGGTACACAGAAGAAGACACTTTGAGGAGATCTATGAATTCCAGTGCAGCGTACAATCAGTAAACCAAGGTATCTTCCTCCATGCAGTGTGCGCCGCATTCATGAACAGAATACATGCTCTACTGGTGAAGTAGTGCAGCCTAGGCCAGGGCTGGCACTGGTTTCCTGACAATGTGAATATCAGGACTAAAAGACTTTATTCTTTGTCTTACTGGACCAGGAATAAATTGTCCTTGGTATTCTTAGACTCGATATGTAACACTAAGGATTTTCATGAAAGCAGCACGTTCTTCACAGATTAAATTTATACTCTCAGAAGTAAAGATCCTGGCAAAGTCAGCTCGAGCTGTTCACTACTATTCAAGATGTTTTAAGTCACTTCAACAGTATTTTCCTCCCAGCTGTACAAAGCCAATTGCCAACTTCTGTCTTGCTGAGCGGATGGAATTTCTCCGGACTGAGAATGAGGGTCTACCTCTTCCAGTTACTTCTGGAAATAAATGTACTCTCATTGGGTTACAGGACGCTATCACTACTATACTAAGCCTTGTCGTATTTTTGAATAATAGTCTAAAAAAAACACAGAATTTTAAATAAAACTTGCCTTTATAAAAATCAAGCAACTCGCTGCTTAAAATGCTTAGTTCTTATTAATTCCACAGAAAAATTAATATAGTGTACCAAAAGAAGTGACAATTGTTGTCTGATCAGATCAGATCAGAGTGTCTACTGTAGTAGTGATTTTTACAATGATAGTCTGAAAATATCAAACATACAAAGATAACATGCACACATATTTTCATTTTATTGGACTTGGATTTTTATGGTCTATTTCTATGAAGTAGATGGTTAATGTTTTACTATGGTCATACAAGCACAGCTTTGTTTTGTAGCAGATATTATACATCTATTTTATTTGAGCATAACCACATGATTTTGGGAAAGAAATCTCACAAATCTGTGACTCTCATTTATGTGAATGTGGCTTCCATAAATCCATGTGCATGCTACAGAAGTAACCCTATTCAGATGTATGAAGCATACTTTAAGTAGCAAAATTGTCTGCAACAAGTCTGTCCTCTATGAGATGAACCCAGTAATCTCCTTTTACTGGTCTTCTAAATGAAATCGTAACTCTTGTTGACAACTGAGGTCCTGTTGGTGTCCTCGGTTTATGGTTTTCCCATAAATATTGAAGAAGGCTGAAATTACATGCCATAGCTGCATACATTAATCCAATTAGGAATCATATACTCTGGCTACCAGTCATTATATCTTGACTTGTGGGTCCATACACCCAGTGGAAACAGGTGTGGTGCAGGCAAAAGCTGTATGTCACATGACCATGGACTGACTTTATCCACTGGAAGTAACAGAATGAATGGTATCAAACAATGATCTATAAAACTAAGGAATTCATACAGAAAGTACGTTAGAAAATTGTACACTTTTCATTATACAAAACAATAACATTTATTTCCTGAAACTGAACAACCCCTTTAAAAAGAGACGCATTATACCACTGCAAAAAACATCTAGAAAAACAATGTGCTACAGAAAAGACCTTTTATTCACTACTATCATGCTTCCTTTCCCACCAAACCTAAACTTTAAGTTTAGACTTCTCCAAATCTTCAGTCCTCCAAGGGACTTCTGTGATACCTCTGGAAGATCATATGTCCTGACAAGAACATCCAACTCCCCTGTGTATTGAAAAAATCATTAATGGTCTCAAAAGGTCCAAATAATCACTTAAAAGAAGCATGTTACTAGCTTTAGGGCTACTAAACCACCACAATGCCATTATGCCACAGGGGTTTAGGCTTTAAGTGCTTCTGTAACTGTAAAAAAATTGCAAATTCAGAGCTAGACAGAAAAAGAAGTGGGAACAGACCAGAAGGGAGTTTAGGAGTCAAGCGCAGGATCATTTAGAATATGAAGTTGAGGACCCTACACCTTGAATTAACTATGCCTGTTTCTAAACAGCCTGTTTTCAAAGGGGTGTCTTTACACAACCAAGTCCAAGCAGGATTCTGATGTGTCATTGGCTAAGGGATATGTCACTAACTGTACACCATGTACACTGTTGTCTTTTCCAGTATATGCCCTGGGGTTGGAGATATCGGTGTTGTTAATTTCGGCACAGATATCTCCCCACTGTCAGAAAAGCATTTCTGATAGTCTCGTGTCATCGCTGGGCTGTTAAAAATACCCCCTCCTCACAATACTCATCCATAGATTTGTACTGGGGGGGGGTAGAGTATGTTCCTCAGAGCTCAAGGTCATCTCTGTGGAGTAGGGAGTGTCCCCTCTGACAGGACAAGGCTATGTTAGAGTACATAGCGATGAAGCTAGACTGTAAAACAGTGCCAAATTTAATCAGGATATATATTAGGAAGTGTTTTGTATTGATGCCTCCTGCTATTAGGTTAAAAAAAAATTTAAAAAAAAAATGGATAACCCCTTTCAATAGCCTAGCCCTAACCGATACAAAATTAACAAAATATTTTCTAACACATAGAAGTAAATAACACTGCTGTGCAAATTCATATAGGTACGTGTGTGAAACGGGTTAAATCAGAGTTGGGTTATTCAAGCATTACTTTTTTCTTGCCATAAATTTCTGAAAACTCTTTGTAAATTACCTCTTTTATGGGAAAATTTGTTTAAACAAACCACACACAAAGAAAAGTGAAATCAGATGTGTTGTGTAAGGGGTCTGGGACCACAAAAACATCTATTAAGACATTTCTTTGTGTGACTGGTGCATTGTCAATGATTTTATAAACTCTTTTTATGTGTTACACTTTAGACAAAGTAAAAGGAGATCTGAAGTGGTTAAACAAAGTTGTAAACACTTAAAATGGTTCTATGAGCTCAACATTTACTGCATGTCATACTAAATGGAAATTTACTTTTGCTTTTTCTTATGCAGTACCATAACCAACTTTTAAAACCTCCACCAACACCAGACTTGGGCAAAGTCCGGCCCCCGGGCCATATCAGGCCCTCTGACTGATTCAGTCCGGCCCGCACAGCTTTGACTAGGGAGGCGTGTCTAGGGGGCGTGTCTTAGTGCCGGCCGAAGATGGAGATGTGGAGCGTGTCATAAAGTACTGAGAGATGGAAGGTGAGCTGCAGCGTGGAGAGAGAGTGTGTGTATATATGTGTGTGTGTGTGTGTGTGTGTGTGTGTGTGTCTATATGTGTGCTTGTCTATATGTGTGCCTGTCTATATGTGTGTCTGTCTATATGTGTGCCTGTCTATATGTGTCTGTCTATCTGTATGTGTTTCTGTCTATGTGTGTGTGTGTGTCTATATGTGTCTGCCTGTCTATATGTGTGCCTGTCTATATGTGTGTCTGTCTATGTCTGTCTGTCTATATATGTGTGTGTGTGTGTCTCAGTAACCTAGGGGCAGAGATGGAAGGGGAATGTTATACTAGGGCAGAGATGGCAGATGGAGGGGGGGACATGAAACTGGGGGAGAGATGGAGGGGGGGGGACATGAAATGGGGAAAATAAAGGGGGATATGAAACTGAGGGAGAAATGGAGGGGGGGACATGAAACTGGGGGTAGATGAAGAGGGCACAGACTGGGGGGACATTAAACCGTGGAGGTAGGTGGAGGGGGACCTGTCTGCCTCTAGTTGCCCCCAGTTTAATGTCACCCTCCAGCTACCCCTACAGTTTAATGTCTGCTTCCAGCTTCCCGATTTTAATGTCCCCCTCTAGTTGCCCCCAGTTTCATGTCCCGCTCTAGCTGTCAATTTATTGCCCCCCTCCAACTACCCTCACTGTTTAATGTCCCCCTCCAGCTGCTCCAGTGTCATGTCCCCTCTAGTTTCCACCAGTTTATACTGGGGCACCAGGAGAGGGGCTTAATACTGTGGGGCAGTTGGAAGGGAACATTACAATGTGGGGGCATATAATGTATGGGTGACTGTAGGAGGATTATACTGTGTGGGGGCACATGGAAAGATGATTGGGAATGGGCGGAGTCAACGTAGAAGTGGGTGGAGCTAAATTTGTCGTGGCACGGCCCTCTAGCATAGTTTCAATTTCAAATACGGCCCCATGGGAAAATTAATTGCCCACCCCTGACCAACACCAACTCTTTACATCCTTTAAGAGGTGCCGCACCACTGTTTGTGGCGCAATTGGAACTTTTTTGTAGCCTTCACCATTCCTGAGCAATCCCTTATGTTTGTTTCAGCACCCAATATGCTAATTAGGTTTTCTACTGTCAAGTTGGAGGTCCCCAACCCAAGACCGCTCACCTGACAGTATAGAGATCTGCTACTAACAGAAATTGAGAACAGTGGGGCTAGAGAAAAAAAAATGCACAGAAATCACAGAGCAGCACCTAACAAAGGATGTAAAAGTCAGTGTTGGTGGAGGTGGAAATATTCTCTTTAAAGGGGTTTCCAAAACTGATATTGATGACCTATCCTTAATATCAGATCGGTGGCAGTCCAGCAGCAGGCATCCCCACTGATCAGCTGCAATGCCCACTGGATCTGCAGTCAGAAATAGACAGTGATGGACATGAGTAGTCAACTAAATGGAAGCCTAGCTGCATTAGCCCAGATATTGCTTATCCACTGTTCAAATATTGGTAGAAGTTATTACTAAAAAAAAACCAAAATAACAGATGGTGACTTGCAGGAATCTATGGGCAGTTTTGGTCTATGATGCCCTTTTTCTTCCAGCTGAATTGCTGAAGGTCTCACAAAGTGAATCATTGCTGGGCTACCATAGTATAAAACTGTAATGTTAGCAATAATAAATAATCCATCAGACACAGTGCTTAGTATGTGTGAATTGCCAGTGACTAACCCTTACGCTTCTATCCCTGGGACAATGTGAGGTCAGCGGTTAATTATCTGGCAGCCCTTCACTACTTTTCCCTACAGACCTGTCACTCACAAAGAAAATCTGATTTTCTATAATTCTGTATGAATTTGTCCGACATGTATTTCAACAGTCTATTCAGCTGATTCTGGTTTTCCTCCAGAGTGAAAGGAAATCCCCATTAGGTGTTTCTACTTGGCTTGGTGCACTTGGCATGTGCTGCCCTTGGACTAGGGTGTGTACTTCAATCATCATTTTTGAAGAGACCATTGTACGCACTGCTTGTTTCTACACTTCCCTTTCATTTTTGTCCATGACGCTTTTCTGTAGATTCACTAAACTCCTTGCCTCATCCTCTTAAACTTGGCCTCTAGTGATACAATGCACAGCACATCACACTCCTGTTGTCTGACTTTGGCTGTTGCTTTCTTTAGCTAGTAGGGGGGTAGCCTCATATAAACTATAAGGAACCCTCTGGATGATTTACTTGTGCGATCTTTTCAACTTTTCACTTTCCCATCTGGAGCAACAATTTCTTGGCAGCAAATTTTTAGGTTACTTTGGGACAGCCAGGTTTATTTGCTAGAACTGACGGTAAGATGTTTTTCTTGCCGCATGTCTTTTAAAAAAGTCAGATGATATAAGAGACAAAAATAGTTGTTATATCACAAGTTCCTAAGTTACATGAATATATAGCCATGTACCAATATGAAAGATTCACTTAATAACAACATTATAGCAGGACATCTAGACTGGACGGCTTTTCCGTAGGTTTTCCACGAAATCAGTCGATTTGCCTAAATTCCATTGTGGCAATGCCGCCTAAAATGTTACAGTTTTTATAGTGGAAATCAATTGCATTGCAAAGAGTGAAACCAGTGGAGAAAAGATGTGCGTTACAGGTCACTTTCCCAAGCAGATTTTTTGCATCATGTATGGATTAGAGCTGTTTAGGCCTCCTCCCTTCTGTTGCTACTGCACAAAGCAGCAGACTTTAAGGGTAAGTTCATATGGGGGTTTTTGGATCGGAACCTGAGGCGAAGGTCCACTCAGGATCTGGACCAAAAACCGGGTAGTCGCGACTGAAAGCCAGTGCGATGCACCGGCATCTCCGCTCTGGATTAGGTCCAATGAATGGGCCTCGTCCGGAGAAGGGAGTGTCTTAAGGCCGAATCGCGAGGCGAAACGGCCTGAAGAATGAGCATCTTGCTTCTTTTTCATGCAGCCCGAACAAACCGGCTCCCGGAAAAAAGACCTGAGCGGCTCCCATTGACTTCAATGGGAGCCATCTTTTTGGTCAGGATTTTGAGGCTAATACGGCCTCAAAATCCTGACCAAAATACTCAGTGTGAACTTACCCTAAATCTGCAAGTCTGCAGTGAAAAATGCAGTGTGCAAGGTGTAGCTATAGGAGCAGTAGCAATTACAAGCAAGTCCTGGACCCTGTGTGGCCCCAAAGTTCCAACTGCCACATAAAATATATTACTATTCTAAGTGACATAAGGTAGGTAGGGACCCCATATGGACAAACCTTAAAATATGTTCTCCTTAAACAGCCTAATTCCTCCGTATTCACCAAATATAATGCACAGACAATCCCCACACACGACTGGAATGGTCACTGTTGTGGCACCTCCTGGGAAGCTAAATAAGGCCCCTCCGAGAGAGGGAGAACTCACTTTATATTCACTAGCTCTAGCAGGGTATAGAAATACGATCTTAACCAGGTCCTGTATATAGTGACCATCACTTTTGCTTCTTGGGCTCTGTGAGTATGAATTGTGAAGAGGATGAAGGATTGGAAATTTTTACACACTAAGGCTGCATTCACACTGAGTAACGCTGGCGTTTTTTGGGCTTATTTTTGCACATAGCGCCGCGTATACGCCGCGTTTGCGCCGCGCTATTTTGCGGTCGCGTTGAACGGCGCAAACGCGGCGTATACGCGGCGTTAAAGCGGCGCTATGTGCAAAAATAAGCACAAAAAACGCCAGCGTTACTCAGTGTGAATGCAGCCTTAAGGTTAAAACGCAACATTGAGGAAACGCCACGGCAAAAAAAAAAACACATGTGTTTTTGAAATTCACAGTATGTCACTTATACCTGTAGAAATGCAGTGGTTTTTTGTTGCATTTTGCTATGTGGAGCCTTAGCCTCAAGTAGATTTTTTTTTCCTCTGGTTCAACCAGATTGCTTTTTTACTTCAAGAATATAACATAGAACATCAAACCTACATTTGTATGAACAATGGACCACAGGGTAAAGAGGTCTGATCATAGTTTTAGTGAGGTACAATAAGGGCTCATACACACAGCGGAAAATTTTTCTGTGTGGTTTTTTGGAATGGCTAGCTGTAATGGGATGCTGAAGCAGTGCATCGGCATTCTTTTGCGGCATCCCGCTCCTGATTAGGCCCGAATGAATGGGTCTAAACAGGAGGGTGTCTCGAGCCATGGGCGCCGCAGCCATGGAATCCGCAGGAAGATAGGTCATGTTGCTTCTTTTTTCCACTACTAGCTAGCGGGGAAAAAAGACGAGCGGCACCCATTGAAGTCAATGGGAGCCATTTTCGCAGGTGGATTTTGAGGAGGATTCTGTTTCAGATTCCGCCTGCAAAAAAACTCTTGTGTGTACATACCCTAACTTGAGATGAAAAGTGGGAATTATGATTTTGGAGATAGAAAATAAATCATAAATCCAAAAGTCTGTCTAATATGAACTGTTACTTAGACCATTCTTAAGATAAACTTTTTGAGATCCGTTCACATGATGCACTGCTGCATGGTCTGCCAATGCTGTGGTGCTGTGCTTGTGGGGTGGGGTAGCATACAGCATGGGGGCTCAACCTAGTAGCAGGACTGTTGTTTGGCTGCTTAGTTGCTTTTTGTGTGAGCACTGTAGTCTGGTGATGGTAGTTGCCATGAGATGCCACACCCAATAACGTAGGAACTCACTATCAGGGCCGGCGTCAGCGCACGGCATAGTCGGGCAAGTGCCGGGGCCCACAGAGCCTCTGGGGGCCCCCCGGCACTTGCCTGTCACAATTTCAGCTCATCGGCGTCTGTCCGCCGATGAGCTGAAATACATACGCGATGCAGGAGCTGTGAGATCAGCTCCTGCTTTAAAGCTCCGGCCCCGGCTTGCGTGTGTAGGCGCGATGACGTCATCGCATCACGCCTACACACGCAAGCCAGTCCGGAGCTAAGCAGGAGCTGATCTCACAGCTCCTGCATCGCGTATGTGATTGGAGGGAGAGAGAGAGGAGCGTCGGGGGAACGAGGGAAGGTGAGTGATGTAAGTGTTTGTTTTGTACTACATATTAAGGTGAAACATAATGAAGGGGGCCCATGAAACTGGGGGGCAAATGAAGGGGAGGGGGGGAACAGCATGACACTGGGGCAGATGGAGGGGGGGAGAACAGCATGACACTGGGGCAGATGGAGGGGGGGAGAACAGCATGGAACTGGGGACAGAGATGGAGGGGGCCCAATGAAACTGAGGGGGCAAATGAAGGGGGGGGAACAGCATGACACTGGGGAAGGGGGTGGGGAGAGAACGGCATGAAACTGGGGACAGAGATGGAGGGGGCCCAATGAAACTGAAGGGGAGGGGGGGAACGGCATGACACTGGGGCAGATGGAGGGGGGGAGAACAGCATGACACTGGGGCAGAGACAGGGGACATTAAACTGTGGGCAGATGAAGGGGGAGAACGTGATGAAACTGGGGACAGAGATGGAGGGGGGACATGAAACTGGGGGCAGAGGAAGGGTGTATATGAAACTGGGGGAGAGATGGAGGGGGGCATATAATTTACAGGTGACTGTAGGAGGATTATACTGTGTGGGAGCACATAATAAATGAATGAGAATGGGTGGAATCAACATAAAAGTGGGTGGAGCTAAATTTGCCGCGGCGCGCAGAGCTCTTTAAAAGATTGGGAGGTATGGCGTTGGTGATGCCACACTCCTGCATGACGTCACTCGCTTCATCTGTAACGCACAGGGGGCCCACTGAGGCTCTGTCGCCCAAGGGCCCATAAAAACCTGGAGCCGGCCCTGCTCACTATGCAGAGGTTGCCCTGAAGTGGCTAGTGTTCTTATATACCTTGATAAAACTTAGGAATGAGTGAAATGGTTCATAAGGGGCCAGGTTTGTTGTTATGAAATTTCTAAAAACTTCAGGTTCAGCTCAACCCAAAATGTTAGGGGTTCGACACACACAAATTGTACTCTGGGATCTCATTAGACCTCGGACTGTGACAAGAAGAGGTCCAGGAGAGGTGCATAAAAATAAATAATGATACACACTTGTGCTTTCTCATGGTATCCGATGTACTTTGGGTCTCTTCTGTGCATTCATGGGCCCTAGCATTCTCACTAAGACCTGCGATTGGGCCTCAGGAATCATGTGGAACATGCTAACATGTGGCATGTAAACATCATGAAGTTAGCACAGACCACACGACACCCCACTCAGGGGCCAGTGAAGTCACGGAAGAGGTCAAGAGTGGACCAAAGATGATGGAGAACACACACCAAGCACCGCAGAGGAACCCAGGAAAGGGGAATATCAGTGTTTATTGCTTTTCCACACCTTCCCTGATCTTCCAAAGTATAATACCTGTAATAGCAGTTCCAGTGAAGAAAAGCAGGAGAGCAAACCTTGTGAAAATCTGCAATAGCTGGGACTCTCTCTACAATGTCATAATACTATACTGCAGATGATATATGATATATCTGTTTTAGGCACAAGTTTGGGATCTAGAGCTTGGGTCAGTCTGATAGTTGAACCCTCAAAATGTTGCACTGAACTTGTAGAGCGTCTTGTGTACTTTACGTGAACCTACAATGCTACACATCATTATTTGCACGGTTTCACAATGTGCATCCCACACAAATAAAAGCTATCAGGGGTGGACTGGAACAACGGACCACACAAATTTCACATGATTTCTAATAAAATATTACCTTCATATATGCTTATGATATGCGGATGGCTGAGTGATGACATTATTTCAATCTCTCGTCTGATGTGAACCATATCTTGCTCTTCTCTTATTTTGTCCTTACGGATAGATTTTATGGCAACCTAGAATATTTAAAACACTAAGCGTTACTTTGGGAACAGAAACAGATGTTAGGCAACAATTAGAACTGCTCAAAAATCAACACAGATGTTGTTTGCTGGCAATAAATACACTGTGAATGGATCAGACAGAAACTCAAAGACCTCCTCTAAGAATATTCCTCAAAATGTTAATATAACCAAGAAGTGATACAACATTTTATACATCTAAACCACATCTAAACCACTCTGAGGTAGGTAAGAATAAAATCATGAACGGAATTATTTAGATTAGAAGGTTATATTTTCCTGGCAAGTGGTCCATGTCTGAGGTTACTGTATAATATAGACTGCCATGGTAAAGCACATAGACATTGAGCTGCTTATATATTATTGGTATCAATGGTTCAACCATATCCACTGATCCCTGTGTCCATAGAGACTCCTACATAGATGTACCTGTTTAAATGACTTGGACCAGTGTTCTACGACCTTGGTGACTGTTATATAAACAGTTACAAAAATTACAGAACTCGAATAGAGGAAGGAATCATACACACTAAAGAGGTATTCCAGTCCGAAGCATCTATGGACTATTCACTGGATAGGTGATGAATCAGTGAAGGACCAACCACTGGGAGAAGTCTGCATGATAGCCGAGCATGCACCCTAATGCTCTATTCTAAGTCTATAGTACAGACAGACACAGTGATAATGGTTTTGGTTTAACTACCTTTTTCATCTGGCGGGAGATAAGGTGTGTCCATAAAAGCTTGGGCTCATCCAGGACCTTTGGCTTTGTTATTATGTTGCCCATGCCGAAGACACATCATCTGATTATACATGTAGGGTACAGGGGTGATATCACAATGATGAAATGCTATATGCAGAATGGGTTAGGGTGGGGTCGAGTCTCAGACAAGTTTAGGGTATCCTGCTTTCAAAAAGGTCGGAAACCTTTAACCTAATGTGTAATCCGACAGCCACCTATTGTCTGACCGACACTTATGTAATGTGTATAGTCCACCCAAACTAGATTAAGCTTTCCTCAGCTATAAGCTACAATGACAAAGCTAAAATAAAGTAAAAAATAAGGCATTGACAACCATGGAACAGGAGAATGACAGGAGCAAGTTAAAATTATAAAATATTTCCAAGCGCTATATACAACTTTTCAGATATATGACATTAGTTTTTATGTCACAAAAACAAGATTTAGGCTAAGGCCCCAAGTTGCAAGCCACAGCCAGAAGCGCTGTGGTAAAGATTGTATTCACAGAAGGTTCGCAGAGTTGTCCTCTGAAAACCTTCTGCTTCTATTAAACCTATATATGGAAAACGCCAGTGTTTCCGTAAATATAATGCGTGAATAGGATTAGTCAGAATCCCATTCACTTCGCAGGTACTGTAAAACACTGCATTTTTTGCTGCAGATTTTTTTTCCCAGCATGTTCACAAAGTGGGACCCTGGCCAAAAAGCCCTAATATTCGCTGAAAATGTTTGCCCTTCTCTAACCTTTAGGTGAAGGCCCCACATTATGGAAAAGCTGCTGTTTTTGTATCAGATTTTTTTATTTTAGTGGATATAACAGAATTCCTTTAGATTTTCCATTCCCTTTCAAGCCACTCTTGACTTTGGCTCAAAACCCCCCCAAAACACAGCAACAAAAAAAATCAGCTTTTCTGCAACAAGCAAGAAAAGAATGACCCAAGTGCTTTACCACTTATACATTCTAGTAATACACTGTAATGGGTACAGGCTATGAAAGTAAATAACAGACATGAGCTGAACAATAGTGAAATGCAAAAACCATTCAACTGTAAAAGTGTATAAGATGAAAAAAGTGGCTGCACAAATGAAAGCCGAATATTATATTTTACCCCTCTTAGAAAATTATATGCTCTAGTTGAAAGCCCTAGAAACAGATGGCAAAGACTGTAATAAACTAAGCTCCCCGAGGTGAGAATGAAGCCAAAGGCAGCACAACTCTTGGTGGAAGGACTTTTTTGACATTAGTAAAAATCAGATGTACAATATAAGACTTTGTAGACTGTACTGAAACCATTTTCGTCGTGAAAACATAAAACTTTCAAATAATATAGTAATATTCTACGATGCAAGTATGACAAAATGTATTGTTAATCATGAATTACAATAAGAAATATGGCTGCAGTAACATTCTGTATACCCAAGGATAAGGAATCATTTCCAAATGGTTGACATTTTGGTTCTCCGTGAAAAATACATAATTTACGCTCAGTTCACGCTAGTGTCGTCTCAGGGAACTGAATAACAGAGGTGTGGACCCATAAACAGCAGTGCCTATAATGGGATCTCCTGTTTATAATCTGAAACTTTATAAACTGACTCCTGGCACACATATTTGGAGCAATTAAAATGTAAAGAACAACATTTGGGTATTATGCAAAGTGTATGGCAATCGTGTGGCATACATGAGCAAACCTAAATTTGAGATCCCCATGGTTCACTTAAAGATGATGTCTGGGATAATTTTTTGTAACAGCAGGAGAGGCCTTATAGTATAAAAAGGCAGAAGCATGCTCACCTTTCTCCTCCCACCTGTACCTGCTCGGTTGCTGTTAATAAACAGTGAAATGAGTGCTTACAAAGGTCTTGGCAACAGATTCAGTAAGAACTAAGGCTATATTCACACAAAGGTCAAAAACTGCCTTGTTATACGCATTTTTTTGACAGTCAAAGTATAGCACAGGTCCTATGTTTGCTGAAATCTATAAGGGATCTGTAAAAACACAGAGGGATGCAAAATGACTGTGAAAAAAACACTGTAGCATCCATTTCTTGCAGTTATTACTCTCCACAATTGTGTGAATTTAGCCTTAGATCCTGAAATGTGTAATAAATCAGCTTTTAATAGGTAGAATATCTTAGTGAGTTAGAAACAAAAATGAATTAGTACTAAGTGTTAGTTGGGACGGATACAGTAGTCACCATGGCCTGCTGGGGCAGTGCCAAGATAATCTTATCTCAGGTAAGTTTCCTTTTAAAGTATGTGTTTATTTCTGTCAATAATGGAATGTTTCCCAAGACAAATGGTGATGTTCCCAAACCTACAGCTGCACCTACATGTAAGGTTGGGCAAGCAGGTACACGTCAAGAAAAGCTACACAGGCCAGAATCACTTATTTATCTTCTTATCGGACATAAAAAAGGAAAGTTACATAAAGCAAGTCTACTGCACACAGAAGAAATAAAGTAGACAGAGGCAAGCAAATATTTCCAAGATGATTGTTCTGCTCACTATTGATATATGACTATGTGTTTTCTACTAATGGACTGATGAAGTTAATTCCTTCCTGTATTTCAATATTCTCATCGTATCAGACTTTTCTTTTCTAGAAAATACCAGTTACTGGGCTCATTCTTCCCTTCTTATATAAGACATCATGTATCAAGATATGAGGATCAACACAATAAACCATTGGCTAGCCAACCATAACTGGTACATGTATGGATTGCTGTTAACTTTTGGGTGAACTTTTGTGTGTAGGTCTTCTCTTGGGACAAGCAGAGAAAATGCTGCAACTTCAGAAGCAACAATTTTCCCACTTCTTACTTGCAGACATAAAAGCAAGATTAAGCATGCATGTTCACTGCTGAACATTTTCTAACGTAGTTCAGGGGGTTGTTCCATTATGGGCATTATGGACAGGGGATAAGTGACCTATTTCTGGGAGCCCCGTTACCCTGTCCCCCAGTGAATGGAGCGTCAAAGCCCTAGCATGACCAGTACTCCCTTTACTTCTATAGGGCTGCTGGGACTGTAAACTGGCAGTGCCCGCAGCTCCACAGAAGTGAAGTGGAGTGCTGGTCACACAAGCGCACTGGCACCCCACTCACAAGGAGGCCTTAGATGGACTTTTGTTTTCCTCTCCTCCTGATCTTTAGGGGAAACCAGGCAATTTGGCCCCCCATGATTGGACACATCTCCTGACCTGTGTTCATAATGGGACAACTTTTTTAAGGCTTTTTAATGAACAGCAGGGAATGCTATTCTAAAATTACACCTGGACTATCAGTGGGTATGAGCATTTTTAGCATATCTCCCTTTAAGTATGCAATATGAGATACAGTACATATGACATGTCTATCCACCTATATATACATTCATTGCATTGTACAGTACTGCGCTCTAAATGAAAAACTTTATTCTGTGATCTAGAGCAGTTCCCGTAACAAAGCCACTCACCGGATCACTCACAATACTCTATAATAGTATCAACTACTGTGCTCACCATAGCGGTGCCAAAACTTGACATGACTATGCCGTGCACAAGCGCTCCATTAACAGTCTACAGTCAACCATATTTGCCGCAGTTCTCAGCCAGCGTCCTAACACAAGTAACTTCCTCTTCCAGTTCCAGAGGTTGGCACAAGAGAAAAATTGTTCTACAGAAGTGAAACATAAACCGATATCTAAAACACACAGAGTTATGAATAGAATACTGCTTTTCTACCGTATGCTTTATAGCTATTTTAAATGCACAAACTTTTCCAAATACCTTGTAAACCTGTCAGATGCCCACAGAATAACGTTTTTATGTTCTGCTTCGGTCTGGTTATGAAGAGCTGCACTCTTACTTTCAGACATGTTTCATTTCAATATATACAAGCGTATGTTTGGCTTGTGGGTGAAACCTAATGTGTGTGCCAGGTCCAAAGTGGGCTTCAAAGCCATTAGTGTATTTTAATGAGAGATGCTGGGCAGACAAAGGGAGGAGTACAGTGAGACATTGCAACAAGTATCCAGCCAAGTTTGTACAGGCTTCTTATGGCAGTACATCACAAGACATATCCTTTAAACACTGTCATATTCCTGACCACATCCCAGCTAAATTGAAGATGAGATTTCCTTTCTATTCATGCATACAAAAAGCAAACGCTTGCCAGATGTTAGCTACACACATTAAAACAAAAATATATTCTCTTTCCACTCAAAAGAAAAAAAAAATCCGCTCAGCTGAAAGTATTTAAACATTTGACTACAATTTCCTTACATATCCCCCATCTGCAAAGAGATAAAACACCAAGTGTAAATGAAAAGGTATTTCTAGATTTATGATCTCTTTAGGATTTATGGTCTTTTATGATATGGCAGCTCATAAAGCATCTGATCTCCTAAGGCAAACAATTCTAAAGAGGGTCCCTTTTTTTCGGTATTTGAAAGACTGAAATACATAATCGGACATGACGGCTTGACAAGGAGAGAGCTACATTATGACCGGCTCTAACACTGCCATCCATGACGCATAAATCCCAAATATTAAAGTTGTTGCCTGGGATGTAAAAAATAACATTTTAAAAACAGCAAACAGAAAGGAAAAAACATAATACATATATATTGTGAGTACTGGCGCCACTAGGTTCACACTATCGTTTGGCTCCCCATTGTTTGGGTCTGCATGGTGACTGAAAGGCGTAGAGCCAGTTCCTCACCTCCCATGAGGCGACCTGAAGCGACCGCTTCAGGCGGCGCTATCCCAGGGCCCCAGGGAGGGCGGCATTTTTGCTCACCTAAACCAGTCCAGGACAAGCTCCGCTCGGCCCCGCCCCCTCAGCTCGGCCCCACCCTGCCCCCTTCCGCTCGGTCCCGCCCCCTCCTCCGGGGGGGGGGCTTTCTGACGTCTGCCTCAGGCGGCAGAAACAAATGATCCACCCCTGCATAGAGCCCATCTGCATAAAAAGCGGTTTTATACCGCATGGTTGACTTTTCTCTCAGTCTATTTTAGATGGGAGTCTGAGTGGACTCCTCTAATGAGACTCCAATGCAGATGTGAACCTAGCCTTAGAAGATGGTGGGAGGGGCGCTGCAGTGAAGGTGCTGGGCTGATAGACAACGGACAGGGCTTTCTGCTTCTGTCTCCGTACAGATGATCGGTCTGGGGGCCATGTGTCAGCCCCCTAATGATCATATATTTACGGCCTATCCTGAGGATAAGCCATAAAAAAATAAGCCACCTTTAAGGATAAGGTCAACAAACTGCTTCAGTTGTTCCTGGAATAGAGAGACATGCATGGCCATATCTCCACTGAACCTCCAGCAGAGACAGAACCCCCTGCCCATCACACATTTATAGCATCTCTTGTGGATATACCACAAATATCTTTCACTAGTAAACTTATTTAATGAAACACATTGAAAATACAACAATAAAGATTTACTTTTGCCAATTTTTTTCAGACATGGCTTTCAGACTGTAGATTTTGGCTGTATATTTTGGAGGAAAACTGATGGCTGAAATCTGCTGTTTACGTAACTCCTATAGATGCACAGCCACCTCTTCATTCTCTATCTAGGTGCAGCCAGGGAGGCAGGTTGTAGAATCCCCATTATCCACACCAGTACACATCCTATTGGTGAGACTCACATCTATCAGGACTACGTCTTTAATGCAATGTTTCACAAATACTATTCTATAACTTACATGTCCCCTCACCTTGGTCACTTTGTGCTGTTTCAAGCTGTTCAGTATTTGTAAAATGTCTTCACAGGGACACATTCTGTTCCACATACAAGGACATTTATTAACTCAAAAAATTCGGGCACGCAAAGAAGTTGTAATAGTCCACCCTGTATGAAACATTGTGTAGACTCCCTCCATGCTATTCTGTGTCTCCAGATTTGTCAACTAGTCAGATAAAGTATTTTTAGATCCCAGCTATGTCTCCATATACTACTTCATTGAGAAATAGCGCCCCCTGTGCGATATCTAAGGTAATCCAGTAATGCTGTGATGAGGAGCAAACACAGTGCTGTCTATAGATGGGTAAACCCTGTTTTGCTGGTATGAACTAGGCCATAAAGAGGAAACATATTACACATAATAATTATCTGGACATATACAGAAAAGTCTTATCAGCATAAACATAATATGTAAATATGAATATGCATTCATGTTTACTTACTTTCCTTTCAAGTACATAGGAGCTGCAGATACCTAGTCGATCCCTTACTATGAAGTTTCCATAACTCCCAATCACATCAATGAAGAGTGACTAAGCACGCAGAGCTAGCTCTCTATAAAGAATGGCATCTTGTAATTCTCAGGAACAACAGGGGGTTATAGAGGCTGGAGTCCCATCGATCACACACGTCATAAAGTTAAATGCTCCTTTAATGTCAGACAGAGTCTTTCCAGCCCTTTAAAAGCACTCCATTAAACCTCTCTTTGTTCACCCCTAGCCACATAGACCCCTAGCATTTTGCATGTACTGTATATTAGGAGAGCTGAGTTTGTAGTTAGGCCTCATTCCTATTACAAAGCCGATGCATGGCGCCGGTAGAGGTACACAAAGCCTCTTCAGTTCCATTTTATGCTGTGTGCTGTCTTTTGATACTCCACATCTTCATATTCTCTATAACAGGCAAAGTTCTTCTATGTATTATATATATGCCTCCATAATGAAATTGGAGTCATGGTAAGATGACACAACATGTGTGCATGATATGTGAGAACCAAACTACATGATGAATCCTTACAATACGTATAGTTTCGGTAGTACTCTGGCTATATTCCAGTCCTTTAGAAATCCCCTGATGGGAGAAGCGAGACTATACTTTGTTTACAGAATATAGAATTTTTCTTTACTGTGAGAAAATGTTGGCCTGTTGTCTACTTGTCAGATTGCTGTACAATATTGCTCATTTATGCAAACATTTCTATATTGTATGTATCACTCCTTTATCTGCATACACACTCAGCTATCTGGAAAGTATGTAAAAACATATACAAACATTCTATAAGATTCCATTTTCCATATAGGCAAAATAACAGCATCTTGGCTGCTATACATCCTAAATGAAGTAGGAAACGTCATTGTTCCATTCCAATGTCAAAACACGTCTGGATATCTAGACTCTGCAACGGGGAGCCAGTATCATGTCAGGCAATGTGCTCTTTAGGATATATATAGAGTGTGAATACCGCTAGACTTGCGTTCACGTTGCTAAAACAACAGTAAAAGCATCTCAGCCTCTTGTGAGTAGGGTAACATAAAACACTTAAAACATAGAGATTTTATGTCTTTCTGGGCTCTGAGTGTAAAAGGATTCCTTAGACCTCTTAACGGGCTTTAAAAACACACAGAAAACTCATCTCCACCGATATCTTGCCACTGCCATTCCCAATGTACTCCACTTCCTGCAGGAAATGACTGATTCTGAACCACTTTCTCCCATGTCAGGGAAGATGCAGGGAGTGGAGCACCAGACCGGAGCAGCAGGGGATCGGTGGAGAGGAGTAGAAATTCTTTTATATTTACAAATAGTTTGCAGCCCCCAGCCAGTCATTTTTATATAACTCAAAAACCTCTTTAGGCTATGGCCCCATAAAAAAGGCAGCTTATTTTGTTGCAGATTTTGTTGCGGTTTTTTGAGCCAAAGCCAAAAATGGCTACAGAGGGAATGGAGAATATATAGGAAGCTTCTTATACTTCTCCGTTCTGCTCAATCCGTTCCTGAGTTTGGCTCAAAAAAACACAATAAAATCTGCAACAAAAGAAGCTGCGTTTCCGTGGGGCCTCAGCCTTAGTTATGAACTCTTGTTTATTCTCAGTGTTACTGGTGTAGGGAAAACAACTGTTCTCCAGACAAACATTTATTCAATGGTTTTATCAGCCTACTTAAATCTAATGTCTATGGCATTGGGCACTGAAAATTAACACGTCCTGTGCCCATACATCATTTACTGGAGGAGAGTCGGAACACCACCATACACAGTAAATGTTCAGTTAATTCTACATAAATCTAAAGTACGTAGCCATCTTTAATACTTCACAATAAATGCACCGTATAGGATATAATTTGTAGATCATGAGAAATTGCAGTTGTGCTTCTGCTCCAGTCATCTTTATGGGACAGCAGTCTAACAGAAATGAATGGAGCGATGGCAAGCCTGCGCAACCACTCCTCCATTCAGACAGGGCTACATAAGAGTCTAAAAAAACAGAAGTAACTATATACTACGTAACTTCAATGTAAGTTGCTGGGAATTGTAGTTCAACAAAAACCAAAGTGCGACAGATGTGCTGCTTCCATTCTTTCTATAAAAGTATATTTATTTTACATGTTACATATAGTTTACATTAAAGCCACATGACTTAAAGCAGTAAAAAAAATTTATGATGGCTGTTAAACCCAGGTCAGGCAATAAATCATTTGGAGTATAAGCTATAAAAGTGTAACGTATGACAAGTAGTAGAGCAAATGTGTAACTATCAGCAATATTTGCCATTCAAGACACTAATGAAACCCCCAGAAAATGTCACAATGTCCCAGGTCAGGCTGTCCTGTCTGCAACCTTAACTTAGGAGGATATGGTTATTTTATTTCTTTTGTATAATGCTATTAAAGTCAAATCGAGTACAAATCAGTCTAGGGGTCATCTCAGGAAAAAGATTAATATCCTGTAAAAGGTTCAACCGCCTAAAACAACCGAAATTGTACTTTTCCAAACCATTCTTGCAGCCGATATGAAGTTTCCTTGTCCTTGTACCTTGCATGAGCCATGTCCTCTCTAACTGTACATAGAATCTCTATACATATTAAAGGGGCTCTATCATTAGATTTTCCGGTTTTTAGATAAAAATATGCCTGAGTAGCCTTTAAAAAGGCTACTCAGGTGCTGCTAATCGTTTTTTAACCCCCTCCCCCTGTTTTTCTGAATTACAGTTAAAAAATATATGTAAATTAGTCCTACCGTGCACCGTGGGCATTCCGTGCATCCTCCGCGTCATAGCTTGTTCACACCCTGCTCTCTTCTTTGACTTCCTCCTTCTTGCGATTCACCGCCTCCAGCGCGGCGGTTTTGATTGAAATCTCGCGCATGCGCAGTAGCACTCTCTCCGAAGCGCTACTGCGCACGCTCCTACGCCATTTTTGTGTAGAGAACTGCTCAGTTCCCCTGAGAACTATGCCAGTGTGTTGATGCATGTGCAGTACGGTTGCGATGTTCACTATAGAAAAACGGCGCTGAAGGGAGCACTACTGTGCATGCATGAGATTTTGATTGAAACTGCCAGGCTGGAGGCGGTGAATCGCAGAAAGGAGGAAGTCAAAAAAGAGAGGAGGGCGTGAACAATCTATGACATGTGTGTGTGTGGGGGGGAGGTGCACAGACTAATTTACATATACTTTTTAACGGTAATTCAGAAAAACGGGGGGGGTGTTCAAAAACGATTAGCAGCACCTGAATAGCCTTTTTAAAGGCTATTCAGGCATATGTTTATCTAACAACCAGAAAATCTAATGATAGAGCCCCTTTAAAGTATTCATTGTGAGAGTGCATAGGGTCATAAGAAAATAATGTGTCAGTGTGCTAGCTGTTAAAACCCTGAGTGCATGGAGTCATACTGATATATTATAGTTACCAATAAGTAGATAGAACCCATTTACTTGGAGTGTAATAACCGAGAAGATCTCATGCTCTGAAGCATGACATGGGTATGGAGGTATGCTTTCAGATAAGATTTCAGAGGCAACCGTAAAAGCCATTAAAATTCTGTCAATGTTTAAAGACACGAGGAAGAGATTTTCAGAAAATGTACAGAGCATGGTAGAATTCCCAGGGAAAATAAGAAGGAGAGGATTGTGTAGCTTGTCAAATTACCTAGAAATCAAAAAGGGTTGTCAAGCAATCTAATCTTAAAATTTGGAGAGAATTTTAAGGTCGATTAGATTAGTCATTTCTAATTTTATTCAGTGTTGAAAATGCAATAAGTTGACAGGCAATTTATAACATAAGCAAGTACTGGCATAACCAGGATGGGATGTTCAGGACATGTTCTCGCATGGGATTGTACAAAAGAGGTGAGATCAGGACAGGGTGGATATTACAAAGTTCATGCCACTTCTAGCCATTCTGTATATGGCAGAGCATCTGTATCCCATTCAAGAGAATGGGACTGAGCTGCAATACCACACACAGCTGATGCACAAGAGTGGCACTGTTCTGAGGAGAAAGCAGACATGTTTTTCTAATCCCATACAGCCCTTTAACTCGATCATCAAAAAAATAAGGTCAAACTGAATGCAATGATGACAAACTGAAATTCCTCAGACTTGTAGCCTGCATCAACCCTTTCAGTTAGTGTTATTTCGGAAAAGTGATGTCATATTTGAAAAGATCGAGTTTCATGTTGCATATATCCCGCTGACATTTTCACTTCTACTGTTCTGTCCATGAAATATTTACATTTTTGGACCTGAGGTATAATGATGAGTGGAAAGATTATCAGCGGTGTCCCAGACTGCTGCCTAAGCTGGAAAAACACATTATGGTTAATGCATGAAACTCATAAAACTTTCTGCCTTGCTGTAACATTGAAGCCAACTAGATTGAATGACAAGGACGTGTGCCAGGCTAATTCTGGAAGGGTTCTCTCTGCCTCAATTTCTCATCAAGTGAAAGCAGAACACTGGGGCAGAGATCCACAAGAATGTCGGCCTCATTACACATGTCCGATTCCAGTGAGCCACAATAGCTACACAGTGCAAAGTTTATTTGGTGCTGAAACACATTGACACGTTTCATAAACTGACAAGAGATGTTTTAGTACTGTTACTTCACATGTCATGGCAGTAGAACGCCATTCACTGTTAACATGCAAACTGACGTAAGCAATACACAACACAATCTAATATAGGACTCAGGGTTCATAACATAGAGATCTGCAAAGACTATTATTGTATTGGTTGAGTCAATATTAAAGAATATGATTAGTAGCAATGATCAGGCAGGACGCTATTTGTCATCATTTCTAATGTCCTTATCATACTCTCTTACAGTAATATGCAGGACGGGAAAGGAAGAAAGAGATTAGAAGGAAATCTATTTAAAGAACTCCTCTGGTCTAGAGATACCTTACATTAAATATTTAGAAACTGCAGAAACAGAAAGTGTTCTTCAAGATGCCCCAACAGGATCTTAGAAGATAAATAGCATTAGTTTATGTAGTGCTACTTTGTTCCATCTAGTGTATATGATCTAGTCCTTCCAGTTTCTTATTTTCTACTGTCACGTAAAGTCTACACTAAATTATGTATTCCCATCTTAGGCTCGGGCCCCACGTTGCGGAAACGTAGCTTTTTTTCTTGCAGATTTTGTTCGGTATTTTGAGCCAAAGCCAAGTATGGATACAAAAGGAATGGGAAATGTATAGGAAACGCTCATGCTTCTCCCTTCTGATCAATCCACTCCTGGCTTTGATTCAAAAAACTGCAGCAAAATCTGCAAAAAGAAAAGCTGCGTTTCCGCAATGTGGGGCTTTAGACTTAGGCTAGTGCCTCACTGCCTCAAACTCCATTGTACTGATCCATCAGAGGGTCAAACAATGGGTGACACATTGATAAAAACATATGGAAGACCTTTTTACTCCCACTGTGGGTATATGTTTGGGCCTCAAATGTGGGACCCACATCTATGAGACATTTATGGCATATCCTGTGGAACCACACACGACCATGTCTACTCATGGTGGCAAATAGGCACATGATTTTGAATGTAATTGGATGCCCATTGGCCACCATAAAAGGACAGGGTTTTGCCTACCTACAGCATATCTGTTTCCTAAAAGCACTGGCAGATAAAGTGAACAACATTGATTATCTCATTGAAATGGCATTAAATGACTCATTAATACAGATGAGCAAGTAGTACTCGATCGAGTACCACTCACTGTTCGAATGTAAAAGTTCGATGCAGAACCAGCATTGATTGGCCGAATGCTATACAGTCGGCCAATCAATGCTGGTTCATCTCCTACCTTTAGAAGTCTTCTCTGTGCAACTTCCCTGCGGCGTCTTCTGGCATTTCCGGCTCTTCATTCACTCTGCCAGGCATCGGACCTGGGTAGAGCCGACTGCGCATGTCCGCTTGTAGTGCGGGCATGCGCAGTCAGCTCTGCCCAGGCCCGATGCCTGGCAGAGTGAATTCAGAGCCGCAAGATGCCGCGGGGACGCTGCAAGGAGAAGACTGCACGGAGGATCCAGCCCGACCCTCACTCGTGGACTTGGTAAGTATAATTTGATCGAACGTTGCCTACCCCTGAAACGAGTATTTTCCCCCCATAGACTATAAGGGCTAGTTCACACGTGAACTGCCCGCGCGGGTTTTGACACAGAGAGAGACGCGGCGAGCCGCGTCTCTCTCTTGTCAAAACCCGCCCGCCGCGACCATCGCTGTCGCGGCTTAACCCTCTGCTGTCGGCTCAAATGAATGAGCCGACATAGGAGGGAGCTGCCGCGCGGCTTCCGCCTGAAGAAAGGACATGTCCTTTCTTTTCTCCGCTAGCAGCAGCTCGCCGCTAGCGGAGAACAGAAGCCCGGCGGTCTCCATAGACCACCATTATAAGGGGAGGTTTTGGACGCGAAATCCGCTGTCAAAAACCTCCCCTTATACTCACGTGTGAACTAGCCCTAATAAGGTTCGATATTCGATTCTAGTAGTCGAATATTGAGGGGCTACTCGAAACGAATATCGAACCTCGGACATTTTACTGTTCGCTCATCTCTACTCATTAATGTACAAGGGGAGTAAAGGCCAAGCAGCCTGTATGGCTCGATCCTATAGAAGAGCTACTGTAGCACAAATAAATGCTGAAATAAAATAATGCTGGTTATTATAGGAAGGTGTTAGAACACAAAAAGCATTGTAGTTTACTCCATGTGGAGCTCTGTAACTGTAGGCAGTCAGAAGGCACATAATGTGCATCAGAAGTGGACTATACAGCAAAGTAAGAAGGTGGCCTGATCTGATGAGTGGCACGGTCTGCTACATCACTTACTCTAGGCTCACACTAGCATTGTGCTCTCTATAGTTTACGTCCGCCAGGCGAACCAAACGATGGAGAGCCAGATCACTAAAAAAGCAGGTTTTTAGTGTGAACAGAAACCCACAATGTTAAACTCTGCCCCCCACTCCTCTCTTACAGCAGCATGGAACCCATCCACGACAGGTTTTTCATACAGGCAGAGGCAAAGCAAGAGGATGCAGTTTGGTATCAGGGCAAGTTCCCATACTTTTTTTGCACAATATCTAGAAAACACCTTTAAGCTAAGGTCCCACGTTGTGGAAAAGTTGCCAAGAGAGCCAAACCTAATAGTAACTACAGAAGGAATGGGAAATATCTAGGAAGCATTTACATTTCTCTCCTCTGAGCAATCCATTATTGGTTTTGGCTCAAAAAACCGCAGCAAAATCTGCAAAAAAAGAAGCAGCTTTTCCACAATGTGGGGCCTTAGCCTTAAACTGGTCTTGATCCAATTGAGTGGGATATGCTGGAAAACAAGACTGATCCATAAAGAATTCCATCTCACAACTCAACGACTTACAGGACTTAATGGGGTTGTGCCTTGAAAAGTAATTTCTTCCCCTGTTGATATCAGGCTGAATGTGCAATGGGAGGAAAACCCCTTACTCTCAGACTTGGTTAGGGTCTCAGGGGTCAGACCCCTCCTATTGGGCATTTGTCCTTTAGTAAATATTTCTCACATTATAATGAAAGGATTCGCTGCCAACATCTGAGTGACAGATACCACAGAACACCATCAAAGGTTTTATGATGTCCATGCCTTGAGAAAACTGAGCTGTTCTGATGGGACCTTATTATGCAGGTGGCTTGGGGTGATTGGAGTGTAGATACGTAAAAATAAATAAATAAATAAATAAATAAATAAATTATAAAAGTATGACACTCAAGCTACTACACTTTCAGGATAAAACATTTTATTGAACTACTATACAATATTTTTGACGCAATGAAGATAGCAGCCACAATGTTTAATACCGCCTAGAGAGAAACACAAAATGGACTTTTGAGGTTTTCTTGACTATTTGTCTACAGTGGAGAAAACACCCAGCATGCAATAACATCTGCTAGGCTATTTCTGGGAAGAATCCAGGATATTGGATGGATATATGAATAGACACACCTCTCGCCTCTCCTGTGTATGTCTCTGATGACTCCAAACACTAGGATGCTGGCAGTGGATCACTCTGTATAACAGATGTTACATAGCTACGTCTACTTGCTGGCTGCACATGTAATAGACAATTAAGGGAGCTTTTTATTAGTAATATATACAGTTTTCTACCTAAACAATACACAAAAGCTATGGAGTTAATATCATGTGAGATCCATATGAGAAGAAAGACTAAATATGTCTGTAATTATTTCCTGCTGAGTGTCAGGGCTTGTCACTTGGCAATGGCAGCATGCAGATGAATCGCTTTAGTCCTGCTGACAAGTGAACGCTGAGTTCTGTGTGGGAAGACACTGCAAGGAACAGAATAGCAACACTTACTCCCTTATCTTGTTTCTTACAGAAGGAAACGGAAGTGTTTCCACTATTGGCTACATATCTGCATTGTTTCTCTGCCATGTGCTTAAAGTGCAGTTCCATTTACTGTAAAATCTTATAAAAATGCATACATTTCATAAATGGTTATTCCTCAAAGGGGTTTTCTGTTTTGTTGGGGGTTTTTTTAACAAATCTGCCTTAAGCTAGCTGCACACGACAGTGTTTCACCCATGAAATTCAGTCCGTGTCTTAGCTGGATTTATCGGCTTGAAGTTCATGCTGGGAGTGGGACTCTTAGTAATATAGTTTTTATCTATCATGCTAGGAGTCCCTGACTCCCAGCGACATACTGTCTTGTACTATAATTGGTACAGGACAGTATGTTACTGAGAGACAGGGTCTCCTACTCCCAGCAAGAAGTTAAAGCCAATAAATCTGGCTAACACATGGACTGAGTTGCAGCTAGCCTTAGGGGGGAGGAAACTGTATAAGACCAGGCCCAATGTTAGGGAATTGCCTGTTAAGCAACATGCTGCTGGGACTTGGGAGGAAGGGGAATGACAGAAACAACAAGTCCTAATGCTTGACCCATCCTCAGTCCCTACTTACTTGCCTCAACTACCCTAAGCAGTAGACGACAACTGGGCGATGGTCCCTTCCCATGATACAAGTGAATACACAAAACACAGACAAAACAAATAGGAATGGGTAATCAAGAGAGTCAGGGTTCAAAACGAATCAGTAAACAATCAGAACCAGAAAAATAAGGGAAAAGCCAAGGTCAGAAATAGACAATAACGGAAACAGTATAACACTAGCACGCTCCATGAGACTAATAGCAAGCATCCAATGGAGGATTGGAAAACTATATAAAGAATATCAAGAATCCATCCGAGACTTGATTGGCAAGGAAGGTTGTTAATCAAAGAGCAACTAATATTAACTCTTTAGTAACCAGAGAAACTCAGAGCAATGGCTGGACACTACAATAAACTCTGAGCTTTGCTAAAACAGCAGGAGGCCCAGAAGCAGAGGAAGGTAAACTGAAGCACCTCCTGCACTGTAGCATGCAGCTGGAGGATGGCACAGAAGTCCTAATGGGCAAAGATGTTACACCCACGTTGTGAAAACACTACGTTTCTCCTTACCTGCAAAGTGGATGGAATTCTGGCTAATCCCTGTCATCACTGTAGTCCTTAAATATTCACTTGTGGGGAGCTACAGAGCTAAGGCGTTGGGGATAGTGAAGAGATAAATATTTATTTTATTATTTTGTACAATTTTCCCCCAGCTTACTGTGTAAGCGGCCAAAAGAAAATGGCCGCTTACACCAGCTTACTACGTAAGCGGCCATTTTCTTGTGGCCGTGAGCATGCGCAGTCAGCTCTGCCTGAGGCCCGATGGCAGCCGAATGCGCATGCCTAGAAGATTGAAACCCAGGACGGAAGAGGACACAGGGAGAGGTCATTCCAGAAGAAGATAGAGGCATCGCTGGAGATATCTCTTGCAGCATTGGGGGCTGCCCCAAGTGCTGTGAGAGAACTCATTTGCATACCGAAGAAAACACAGATTTCTACCGAACAGTGGTGCGGAAAAGACTTCTAAAGGTAGGAGAAGAATAGCCTTATAGCCTTTCTTAAGGCTATTCCTAACGTGTTAGTCAGAAAAAATGGGTATCCAATGATAGGATCCCTTTAAGATGGAGAGCGGAGTATTCTGAGACAGACTGGTTGCTATGGACTCTGTTCCAAGGCTTTTAGTGTCTCTCTGCTGACCAGTCTGTCAAATGATTCAGCAGCTCAGATTAATATTAGGCTGGAAGTATACCGATAGCAGAGAGGGGAACGGCAGCTTGGCAGCAGTTATGCCATTTCAATCCTCATTTCCGCTTGCATTATTAATCACATTGACTTCAGGGTAATGTACTATAAAATGTTCAGACCTATAACAGTACAGTGACCGCCCGCCTCTGCTACATGAGGCAAAGCTTCTAAAGATAATGGTAGTAAATGATAGTAATTATCAGCAATGATAACATAAGATGCCACAAGTCATCCAAACATCTGTCTCCAAGCTGTGAAAAATAACACCCCCTAAAATCTCTTCAGTTTAGCACCAAGAACCTTCGTATTTTCTGTGGGGAACTTACGAATGGTATCAAACATCATGACAGGAGGGTGTAATGTGTGCAGAACAAACATGACTTGGACCTGCAAACCACTTGTTTGTGCAAGCAGCATATTTAGATGCATTTCTTGAATGTTTAGCAAACACTAGCTAGAACTATGCATACATTACATAGCCCATTGTCAGAAGAATTTCATCCGAAACAAAACCCCTATTGTGCTCTGCATACTTTGTTTTATTATGCACAATGTACGGTATTGCATTGCTTGGATAATATTACATGCTAAGTGAATTCCATGATTTTCATTACCTCACCTGATGGTGACAGAAAGAACTGACTTGTTGCTGCAACAGAGTGGATGGATGGATAGATGGATGAATGGACAGACGAAGGTAAAAGACTATACAATAACAAGTATATAATGCAGAGACATCTAAACAAAAATGTCAGGCTAAAAGGCTTTTTACATGAGCTGGATAAGTTTTGTCCTGATCATTGACCCGTCTATAAAGCTCATTTGTCGACTGCATTTTTTATGCCGACAGCACATCTCTCTAGTTACACAGTGGATATTCTGCTGGCAATATAACAAGCTGAAAGGTGCGTGTTTAGAACGAGGCCCCATAAAAGCTGCGGTTTGGCCACAGTGTTTTAGACTACCTGCAAAGAGGATGGGATTATAGCAAATCCCATCTACACATTGCAGGAAAATATGTGTGGCAGAAATGCTGCAATTTCCAAAACTGTTGCAGTTTATGTCCATTATACCTACAGAAACACCGGCAGTTTTCCTACAATTATAAGTGAAGCAGAAACTCTGCAGACTGTCTGTGAAAAGCAGTGCAGGAGAAACTGTGAAATGTTTTCACCGCAGTTTTTCCCGCAGCATTTTTTCACTGCAGCCTGCTACATGGGGCCTTAACCTTAAAGAGCCTTTTAGGCTTAGCCCTACATTGTGGAAAAGCAGCTTTTGACTAAGGTCACACGGGACGTCCCACATTGAAATAAGCACTGCAGGAAAAAAAGCAGCAGCAATGCATTGTGGTTCTTCCCGCAGCGCTTTAGACAGAAAGTTCACAGAGCTTTCCTCTACAGACTTTCTATTATTATCACACCTATGGGGAAACCGTAGAACCGTCGGTGTTTCCATAGGTATAACTGACATGCTGCAATTTGCAAAACCGCACCAGTTTTTCGTGCGGTGTTTACGTCCTGTGGAGCTCCAGTCTTTCTTTTTTCAGATTTTGCAGAATTTTGAGCCAAAACCAGTAACAGATTTAGCAGAAGATGTATAAGGCTATGTTCACACGGAGTAATGCGCCGCTCATTCTGACACGTAAACACGTGTCAGAGTGAGCACAGTAAAACAGAATCCCATTGATTTCAATGGGTTCGGTCTTGCGCACGCTACCCATTGAACTCAATGGGAGGCGTTTTACCTATTGCTTTCAATTTCATACGCACGTAAGACCGAACCCATTGAAGTCAATGGGATTCTGTTTTACTGTGCTCACTCTGACACGTGTTTACGTGTCAGAATGAGCGGCGCGTTACTCCGTGTGAACGCAGCCTAAGAACCTCCTATATATTTCCCATTCGTTTTGTATCCATACTTGGCTTTGGCTCAAAAAAACACAGCAAAATCTACAACAACAAACAAAAGCTACTTTTCTGCACTGCGTGGCCTTAGCCTGTATTTATACAGTGCTCTTTTGCAGAACTGCATGTAGTTTTTAATTGAAGCAATTCCTAGCACGTCACTATACAAGTCAGCTGTATGGTAGTGGCCATTAAAAATAAAGCCTTTGGTTTACTGGTTGATAACATACAGGTGACAATCATAGTAACATGTGCTAGGCATTACTGCAAAGAAAAAAACGCATGCAGTTCTTCAGCAAAAAGTGCTGTGTAAACTCAGCCTTACATTTGTCGATGCAAACAATATGAGGACAAATGATTACTAATTCAATCATCAGATACTGTTTGCATATAGTTGGAAGCATATCCCCTTTTCACACAGAGCAATGTCATGCTGACAACGATTTTTTTACCTCCATACAGGACATGATCCGGGACCTTTTGCACAGGTCAATAGCCAAGAACAAAGTATGTAAAAGCCCCTTTGTCCTAATTTTAGAATAGGGGATGAAGTCAAATCATCCTTTTTTGTCCTGAGGCTAGATATACATCCTGCATCACTGACACATAGTATAGCTACAATCTACACCAGAGGTTCCCAAACTTTTTTTCTTGCAGACCATTTTCAAAATTTTACTGGTTTCGGTGGACCCCCTGCTGCTACATTTCTACCATATTCCAAAAGCTCGTCAAAAAATGTGAAGATTAGATCTAATTATGGAAATTTGCGTTGCGGCTGAGGCCCCTGGGGGTCCACCTGGACCACTTTGGGATTCACTGATCGACACTTACAATTTGTTTCTACTTGCACTTGTTAGTCATCATCAATGAAAGTAATAGAAAAAATGGCTCTAAGGAGTCAGGCTATGGGGGCTACCAATCAAGGGTTTTCTAGGATTTTAATATTCCTGACCTATCCATCCTGGAACCCCAGGATGTAGAGACTGCAGCCTTTAGTTGAGAACTGTGGCCCTTTCAATGAATAGCAGAGTGCTGTACATTAAGTTTAGCATTGCAGTTCAGTCTGACTCACCTTGAATGGTCAAAATAATAATAAGATTTTATTATACAGTGCCGATATATTCCACAGCACTTTACAAAATCAATGGGAATGAACTGCTTATATGAAGATTGAACATGACATCACTGGCCAGTGAACCCTGCCATTTTAAGCAGCTCACCTAGGGGAGTCCCTGATATTCGACCCCAAAGATCAGATATTGATGGGATAGCTCATCAATATTTAATGTAAGAAAAACCTCTTTAGGCCGGAGCCCCACTGGCAATATAACAAGCTGAATGGTACTTGCATAGGCTGGGCACCACGTGCCATAAAAACTGCGGTTTGACCACAGCATTTTACAGTACCCGCAAAGTGGATTGGATTCTGGCTAATACCATCCACACATTGCAGAAAAATATTTGCAGCAGAAACGTTGCGATTTCAAAAACCGTTGTGTGGATATTTTCCATGTAGATATAATACGGACAAAAGGTCTGCAGACGGACTTTCCGTGAAAAAATGTTTTACATGTTTCCACTGCTATCTTTTCAACGTTTTTTTTTGGGGGGAGGGGCTGAGGCTCACTACGTTCTACCCCACACTGTAGAAATGCAGTGTCTTTGGCTTTTGCAGAGATGTCCCAGACAGTGAATGAGAATTTAATCACATTCACACATTACAGGAAAAGAATTCTGAGGAAAACGCTGCAGTTTTTTCTGGAGTGTTTTTTCCTGCAGCATTTTTTAGCTGAGTTTTACTACATGTGGCCTTAGTCTTAAGGTTATGATGAAGCAGGAGAAAAAAAAAAACTGGTAATTCTCAACTTTAAAAACTGAGCTTTTTTTTTATAAATTTGCTCCACACTTTTTAATACTATAACTGCAGATGCAAACAAACAAAAAGACTGAATAACACAGTTAGCTAATCCCATAGGATCTAGGCGTTTCTGCTTAATAATGGCTTAATCCTAAACAGACCGATTACAATATTATTGGCTAAATATTTTATTTCAAGATACATCTGGAAATCTGCAACCTCATTGTTCATATTGTTTGCTAAAAGAATTAAACTTAAAACAATTGTATTTAAAGACAAATTCCATCTTATAGGCAGAAAGTTGGTGTATGACAGAAAAAAAACTCTGAACTTAGTCACCATTTTATAAGCAAATACAGCAATTCGATTAAAGAGCTATTACACTTTTACATATAATTTTTTCGTATTATTCATCATTATGTGATGTTTGTGAACCTATCACAGACCAGATGTTGCAGCAGCCTCTGGATGCTGGAAACTGCTATTGGACGAGTGGCATGTGCAGCAGCGCTCCTAGTCAAGTAAGGGTAAGTTCACACTGGGTTTTTGGTCAGGATTTTGAGGCCGTGTTCGCTTCAAAATCCTGACCAAAAAGACAGCTCCCATTGAAATAAACAAGAGTCGGTCAGGTGTTTTTTCCAGCCATTTTTCTTGTGGCCGCGGGCATGCACAATCGGCTCTGCCCGAGACCTACAAGTTTGACCGCCTGCGCTGGAAGAAGACGTGTGAAGCGGCTGTTCCTGAAGAAGATGGAGGCAGTGCTGGAGAGTTCTCTCGCAGCATGGGTGACGCCCCAAGTGCTGTTTGAGCACTGGGGACTGCCCCCAGTGCTGCGAGAGAACTCATTTGCATACTGAGGAAAACAGTGATTTCTACAGAACGATGGTGCGGAGATGACATCTAAAGGTAACAGAAGAATAGCCTTTCTTAAGGCTATTCTTACGTGTCGACCAGAAAAAAATGTGTTTTAATGGTAGAATCCCTTTAAGTCACCAGCTCTGGACTCTGGATTGGATCTGACTGTATTACTGGCATTACAGATCTGTTCTATGTCACTTCAGAATAAAAAAAAAAAAACTTTAAAAAAGTCACAGACATTTTCTTGCAATTCCACCAAGTCTGCTGGAAAAGGGCCCTCAACCTTTCATCGCAAAAACGTGTTACAAATATTTAATGCCAGTGAACAACTTGATGTATTACAATACTTGGAACAGAAATGTTTATATAGTAAATCACTTGTACTTCACCTATACAATAGCTTAGGCCACATGTCTTCTTTGTGACATCATACAAATTATAGCAAGTATATAATATCTTTGCAAGGCTTCTGCCTATATTAAATGCTACAGCATGTGATATCTGGCAGAAGAATTAGATCTGCCTGACCCTAAATTTTCGTTCCAAAACAACATCATGTAACATCCCTATGTGAAATTTACCTTACACCTTATATGTAATAGACTGGGATATTTAAGACCTGATTGGCCTCATTCGTAAATTGAGTGTAGAGACTTGAGCGCAGGTCTAGTGTTCTGAGAGCAGGCGACGTATCAGTTTCCATTCTAATTGACCATTCACATAGCAAATCAGCAATCCTACCCAACTGCTGAGTGACACTGTCTCTTTATACCATAGCTAAACATATCAAGAGGAAAACTGGAAGAAATCAAGCAACATGGAGGCTCAGTTTACATGGACAGATCCATCCCTAAATGACATGAAAATCCAGATGACTATACACATTACTCATCATTCTGCTGGGGTGCAAAACTAAAGGACCAATTACCAATTCACATTCATTGCCCAGTGGGAAAAGGCCTGCGATCAGTTGAGGATGTGTTAATAAAACTCCACACAAACATAGTAGTACTTATCTCTTTAATCCCCTTCGTTCAGTCCATGCTGGTCCCTGCTGATGTTTGTTGTTGGCCTGCAGCGGTGACCTCAGATTGACAGCATTTTACTGCGGCAGCCAGTTAATGGCCTTGGTGAGCACACGTCAACTGGGACACAGCAGTGACATCATATCAATGGCAAATGATTAGCTGCAGTGGTCACATGATATCTGATGTCACCGCTGCAACCTCTCAACAACAGAGGGATACAGCAGAGACTGAAGTGGGGGATTCAAGAGCTATGTAATGCTCCATTTTTTTTTTTTTTTTTTTTTTACACATCTCCTTCTTGTGAGCAATTCTTAGTCCAAACTAGACAACCCCTTTAAATAACTCATTAACGCGCCCGGTCTCCGCTTTCAGGTTTCCGTCTTCTGCCCAAGAAACTGGACAGGAGACAGAAACCGGCAGTCAGTTGAACGGGTTTACAAAGTGTTCGCCCGTGTCTTCTGGTCTCCGTGGTGAAACAGTTTTTTTTTTTAACCAGACACAAAGTTGGCCATGCAGGACTTTGTGTCAGGATTAAAAAAAAAAAAAAGTTTCACTGCGGAGACCACGAAACGCTTACAGGCACTCACGGGCAGACACTGACTTCTGGGTTTCCATCTCCTTTTGGCAGAACACGGAAACCCACAAAGTGAAGACCGGGCGCAAGTGTGAGCCCGCCCTTAGTTGGTCAGTCGCTGTTGATTTCCAGTAAATAATCCAACCATTTACAGAGACTTGCTATTCTCCTTCCTTGAAATACAGCATGTCCACTTTGTCTTACCTCGGACATTTGTCTTTGTGGAAGAGTGGGGACAACACAAAGCACATGAGCCACCTTTAGTTTTTGCTAAAATGTAGTAAATGAACGTACATTCACACTTGGACTTGATCAGTTTGAGGGTCCATTCACACGGAGGAAAATGGTGCTTTATTTGGCGCTGAATTTTCAGCGCTGAAAAAAAAAAAGCTTCCCACTGACTTCAATGGGTGCCGCTAGCTTTTTTTTTTGCACTAGCAGAATTTTCCTCTAGTGGAAAATTGTGGTAGTGGAAAAAAAAGCTAGCGGAACCCATTGAAATCAGTGGGAGGCTTTTTTTTTAGCGTGGAAAATTCCACTAGAGGAAAATTGCGCTAGCAGAAAAAAAAAGGTAGCAGAACTCATTGAAATCAATGGGAGGCTTTTTTTCAGCGCTGAAATTCCACACCAAATTCCTCCCCATTTTTCTCTGTGTAAATGGACCCTTAGACCGGGGCCACATGGGCCGAAAACGCTGCAATTTGCCCGTGACGGTAATGCCGCAGGAAAAATCGCGGCGTTATACAGTACTTGCAAAGTGGATGAGATTCATGCGGACCATTGCGGTTTTGAAAATTGCAGAATGTCAATTAGCCAGCGGCTTTCCTATAGATATAATGGTAAGAGAAAGTCCGCGGAGGAAAACTCTGTGAATTTTCTCTTCAAAGCGCTGCGGGAAGAACCGCAACGCAGCGGTTCTTCCCGCAGCACTTTAGCGCTGCATTTACGGCCCGTGGGGACTGAGCCTTACACAGTTTTTTATTGGAACCCCACAAACACATTGCCATCCTGCCAACATTGCTAGTATCATCTGCATGTTTTTTTTCACATTCTGGAAACATGCAGATCACATGCATATTCTCCTTCACTATTCATAGATAGATAATGCGGTGTATGAAAATGACTTACAGTACTCATAAATATATAAAAAGATCTGAACAAAGTCAAATTAATGTTTTATGAGAACAGAAATCTGCAAAAATACTTTTAACATTATTATAATCACCAATTAGAAGTCTTAAAGGGGTTTTGCCTTGGAAAGTATTTATTCCCTATCCTTAGGACCCCCATGATCCTGAGAACAGGGTTGTTTTCTCCCCATTGTGAATACAGCCTGAGCGCCAAGTGTAGGTGTGGTCATGCAGGATGGAAAACCTTCAAGCTCCTATTGACTTCAATTGGAGTGCCGAATGTAGCCTAGTTCTGTACTTCGGCTATCTCTAGCACCTCCATTGAAGTGGCCCGGAAGCATCCTATCGTACATGGCCACACATTTAGCCTGGCTGCTGTTTGGCTGAATTCACAACACTGGGAAAACCCCCCCATTCTCAGGATCAGTAGGGGTCGTAGCAGTCAGACCCCCACCTTTCTGTTATTTATCCTATATCCATAGGTTACTATTTGTGCCATAACCCTTTTAAGTTATAAAAAACTAAGACGGACAGTATTCTTGTACCAGCAGATAGAAGGAATCTAGTAAGTGACCATGTGATATATGGTCATGCTGAAGTTTCCAGAACGAGAATCACTTTTTGGAGTGGACCTCCTAAGGCATGACTGGGAGAGTTCCCCAAAACAATAGAACTAACTAGTCCTGTATGACATACTTATGCCCTAACAAGTGACATGGACAAGGTTGGTCTAAGTACACAACCCTTTTAAGAAAAATGGTCAGACTTGCCAACGTACATGATGATCCGCATTATGGCCCACGTTATGCTCTGTACTTGCTGACAATGCTCCAATATACTAATTTAAAAATTGGATTTCAACCTCAGTATGAGACATTTTAGTGGATTAAAATGATGAACTTTTGGTAGCTAAGGTCACTGTGGTCAATCTCTAACCTGCTGTTTTCTTAATATAAGCATTGCATTAGATACCTCAGCAGAAGTCTTACGATATTCACCTTATGTAAAAAAAACAAAAAAAAACTGATACCATTAAGGTACGATTTTAAGAGCACACTTTATTCTGAAACCACAGAGAGAACTAGAACATTACTGGAAAGATGCTGAGAGTGCATCATTTTAGTCCAAGTAGGTCAGTCACATCACCGCGCTCATCTACACGGTACACGCTCTGAACTTTGCTGAGCCATATCAGATGCTGAATTACACTTTTATGATAGGTTTCTCTCCTTGACTAATATTCTAACCGTACTGTCTCACACCGCCATGCAATACAATAACTCTGGCAGAAAATGTCACCTTGCTATACCATGCCTTGATCTTGTTGTGCAGAACTATCGTAGTTGAATGGCTGCAAGGCAAAGAGAATGACTGCTATGCCTACTGTATATACCGATATAAATAAAGACATGTGGCTAACATTGTGATCAATTTGGCTAAGTTCATCTGCCACCAACAAGGCTACCTCTTTAGATGGGACCCTGCACTACAAAGACTCTCCTCTCTCTGAGCTTGCATGTCCAAATACATTCAGGGAAATAAACTGCACTTCATTTGTAGGCCCCAGAGAGAGGAGAGTATCTGTAGTGTATGGTAAGCATAATATGGCTGAAATATAATGTTTACCATACGTTTTCATCAGCACCGTTCACCTTGGTAGGCTTACACCACCCATGTACTATGGTCAGCCATTCATATGACTGCCACATGTGAAAAGCTGGACCTGTAGTGATCAACAAAGGTTCCACCTGAAGATTTGTCTTGATATCTTGATATGAAAACCCCTTATACCTAATACGCTCTGGATTGCTGACAATGGAATGCCTGTTATAACAACATGATTTAATAGGTCACATTGGTGCATGCAGTGATGGCAGCATCACAGGCAACATATTTGGAAGATTATCTCAAAGTACACTTAACATGCCCCTGTGCGCCAGTCATCCCTTCAGGCATGCGGGAGACTAAGTGGCAGACGTCACTGCATATATCTCTCTTGGACAAGATGCTTTCACCTGACACCCCCCTGCTTGTCCCTGTTTTGCATCCACCCTGATTTGCTGGCATATAAACCATGTGACTGACAGCAGCAGCGACACTACTGCACACAGCTCTGCCTGGAGCCTGTTTGGGTCCAAAGGTTAGATAAACTGTTATGAGACCTCACAGAGTGTATTACGCCAGTACAGGACAATAACCAAACAATGAGCGATGTGGATATGTAACACCTTATTCTTTGTATCATGAAAAGTTATTGAAAATTACAATATACTCAGCACTTGATTCCTCACTATTGTTAACATATCTGCTTGCTGTAAGTGAACATCCTCTTGTTTACATCCAGAGGGCGAAGGCCTATACAGTTCTAGAGCTTTATTCAAACGTGTTTTTAGCAGACATGTTACAGCTGTATTGATATAAATTTACTTGAAGGTTGCCATCCACAGAATAGGTCATCAGTATCTGGTGGGTGGGGGTCAGACACCCAGATCTTGCACCAATCAGCTGCAGTCTAAAGCCATTGCACAAAATAGAGGTAAAAGCAGTAATAGGCGCAGAGCTGCTGCCCCATCCGCTGTATAGCAGTGGTGGTAGGTTCCGCATCCTGTGCAGTGGCTTCCAGGACACTCAGTCAACTTAGCTGATCAGTACAGGTTCTGGGTGTCAGACCAGACCAGACCAATTGGATATTAATGACCTGTCCTGAGGTCCTCAGTATAAAAAACACCTGGGAGCAGAAAATCCCTTTGAGCTTTACTTACACATATCTGGAAAACCCCTATTTAAGAAGCATTTCCTATAAAAGTGAAAGAATCTGAACAGTAAATCCTTATCTTTTACTTTTACTCATCGTTCTAGTAAGCCATTCCTTAGTTATGTGTGTTTCTTCTAAGACTGGGTGACAACCAATATGACTGCCATTATAGCTACCATGAGGAGTAATAACTCAACTTTCCTAGTGTTCTGAAGAACAACACAGCCTAGAGAAGCAACCAAATGTCTGAAAAATGTAGCTATGTAAGCTCTACTTGCAGGCATACATGTTTTCCTTTATTTCTTCTACCATAGCTTTGGTCCCCACCATATGCAGTTCATTGCCATGATGATCAGCTAGGTAGCCCATACAGATGGACATACGGACGCATTCACATGGTGCACGTGCGTGCAGTTAAACTGCATCTGAAAAATTTGCATTCAGTTTCGAGGCAGTTTTTGGTGCAATTTTTTACGTTAAATAATTTGGTTTCACTTACAAAAACTTCAAATCTGCATGCAGCTCTCACTGTATCTAACTGCACTATGGGAACGCACCCTAAGACAGAGTGATAGGACAATTGGCTGCGGTGAATAATATCACATAGTAGGGTTAGTCACAAGTTGTGGAGCATACTTACCACTCTGCCTGAAAACCTCTCTATCGCCCTCTTGACTTTGCCATAGGTGCCTTTGCCCAGGGTTTCCAGCAGCTCATACCTGTGCTTCAGGTTATGTTTGTGATGGTGCCTCTTGACCCCATGCTGTTTGAGCACCAGCTCTGGGGTAGTTTCCTCCTCAGAAGGAGTATGGGATGGAGAGGACAGGTTCATCTGCTCCACCATGCCCACAGTCCCCTTGTCTGGTCCCATATGTTCTCTGCTCTTGTCATCCTCATTGGGCTCCAGTCTGTCCACCTCAGCATCTCCATCCATGTCTCCAGGGATTCACTAGACACTGGTCAGAGAGTGTGGCTACTGCAGCTGCGCATTTGGCACATGTATATACCCTAGAGCCCGGCTTGTCAGCATCTCCCCATGATGTGTGTCCCCAGGGTATGACGAGTGTAGCACTAGGCTCAGAGCATGGTGTGTACGGATAGCTATGACATGTGAATGCTACCCATGCCCAGACGAGGTATGCCCTGACTACAATTGTTCCGAGGTAATGCTTGCTGATGTACTCGGCATTCAGTCAGTGCAGTGCCCGGGGTGCAGGGGTAGAGATCCGGTGCCCAAGGGTGCTGTGCCTGCTGCCGGGATGCTGCTGATTCACCTTTCCTAATGCCATGTTCCTCCGCTCTCCTTCCTGTCGCCTATATGATGCTCTCGGGCAGCAGTTTCCAGGCTGATGTGAGAGGCCCTTTTCATCCCCCTGTTCTCTCCTCTTGTGTGAGGGAAAGCCCATGTGGGTGGAGCCGCGTCCTCCTCCTTCTCCTCACATTCCAGGCAGCGCTAAACACTTAGACCATAGTGTATGTTGTTCAGCCTAAGCTTGTCCCCGGGAGAGGAAGGATTTGCACATGTGGTAGGGAGAGGACCTTCCAAATCACTTTTGTAATTGGCACCGATAGTAGCAAGTTTACGAAGTTGTAGCACAGTCTGCGAGTTCCCTGCTGTGTCACAGGATTTTTGCTATTGTGTAGCCTACCTCCTCCCCCCTCAGTTAACTCTTTGTTCAGATTGGGGTTAGATGTGTACCAGGAGGTTGCTGTACTGGACAGGCAGGGAGATTCATTGCTTTTACTTTCTAGGCAAATATACATGTACCTGCAAAGTACCTCATGCTCTAACTGTAATTATTACGGCAAAAAGACCCTAGTGCCCCTCCACATGCCGTATCTAAAACCGCCAATGTGAAGGCTGAAGGTCCGAGAGACCGTCACACTGATCCCATAACCTTGTAACACCTTGTCACTGAACCCTTACATTCTTGCGGGACAAAATTAAATCCTCATAAGAGGACCAATTTAGTTATTCTGTACATTGTACTGGGTTACATTAATTTATAAATTTGATCTGGCATTGCATAATCTCCAGATGTGATCTATGGGTGAGGTAGATAGGCGAAGCGATATATACTGGATGTGACATGGTCAGTGACCAAGGTTAGTGGATATGTGGTGTCCAGGTGACGAGAGATCATCCAGTTGCTTACAATAAGGTCTCTGTTATAAGGTATTGGTCCCATTAAGAGTGTATAGGAGTCATGATGATGATACGCTATATACATGGAGAACAGTGGCTGCCCGATAGCTCAGGTGTAGGCAAAGACAGGCAGCAGAACTCGAATTTACGTAGGGAAGCGTAAGACCTAAGGCCCTTTGAGTCAGCATGTGCTAATAAAATACAGGAATAAATAAAAAAATAAATAAATACAAAATAATAATAATAATACGACAGCCCCGAACACAACTGGTGACGGCTCATAAAGTTTTATGTTTGATGTAATGATAGTAACTTCTATTACAAAATTGTCTGACCTCAGTATAAGCAATGCTATCTCCAATGCCGCCCCTGCTACCTCTTGTGTCACCCCCTCTACCTCATAGATTGTAAGCTCTTGCAAGCAGGGCTCTCAGTCCCATTGTGTGAAATGACTATTTCTTTGTAATGTATCTTTTGTCTGTATTTGAACCCTACAAATGTACAGTGCCGCCATATAAATAAAAATTTTCTTTTTCATTATTATTATTATTATTACACTGGAAAACACGCTGTGGATATCTTAAATGTCATTAAGTGTTTCTTAAGCAGTTTTTTATGCTGATTTCAAATCTGAAAACCGTTTTGCTCTATCAGGTCAAATTATTAAGATACTGACGAATAAATGTTTTTATTTTGCTTAAATAGGACTACAAGCTTCTGACAGTATACAAAATGATATATATATATATATATATATATATATATATTCTCTCTCTCTCTCTCTCTATATATATATATATATATATATATATATATATATATATATACTAGCATCTGCCCACGACTTTGTCTGCGTGTTGCTGTTGGCAATTGTTCCTGGCGATGGTCCGCCTGCGCCCTTGTCTCGGCTCTGCTACATCTCTGTATATTTGCAGTATAACCAGGTGTGCCCCGGCTACCGATCATCCAAACACACAAACATCCAAACACTCAAACGTTCACATTTATAATATTAGTATGATATATATAAGAATATTGCATTATAATTATTTATTAAAGGGGCTTTATCATTGGCAAAAGTCATTTTTAACTTGCATAGCCTTTAGAAAGACTAATCCAGACCTACCTTCTGTATGTAAATTGCCTCAGTAGTGTTTGAATAAGTCCGTTTTTATCCATATGCTAATTAGCCTCCTCTGTGCACAGGAAGTTGTCAGCCAGCTCTCCTCTCTATGCTGTGTGCTGTGTATGAGAGCAGGGAGGAGTCAGCAGCAGCAGCAGCCGCCTGTGCTGTATACACAGGAGACAGAGCACGAAGAGACTTCCGGGCTGCACGGAGAAGGATCATTAGCATACGAATAAAAACGGACTTATTAAAAATCTACTGAGGCAATTTACATACAAAAGGTAGGTGTGAAATAGCCTTTCTAGAAAACCTTCATCGCAGTCAGCGATGAACATGGTGAGCGCTTCCACCAAGACATTTCGGTGATGGAGTCACGCTATCAGGGTCGGGGGAGTGCAGCGATGTTGGCAGACTACTGTTGGACGCTTCAGCATGATTTGTCAACTCATCAGTATAAGCGGAAGTCACAGCCAAGAAATTTAAACCATGAACATGTTTAACGAATTTTTGCACATATTTTACAGATATTAGACTTCAAACTGAATTTTTGTTTATCATACAATTATGATCATTACATATAATTTCAGTAGTTTCAGCCAGTAGTTATAGCCATGTTAATGTTTGCATTTAAAATTCATGTAGCAATAACTTTTAAAATACAAGCTTTTGTGCAAAAATTACATTTCGTATGTTTTGAAGTAATTAATTGAAATATAAACTAAGATCGATTATTGTATACCAAGATATCCGCGGAAAGTTTTTTTTTTTTGTTTAGTGTTATCAGCCATCATGGCTGCCAGCCCACTAAATCCTCGTGAAAAAGAGGAAAAGGCCAATATGGTACAGTAGCAAGTACATGGCCTGCATCACATATACCTTAGCAAGTACATGGCCTGCATCACATATACCGTAGTAAATACATGGCCTGCATCACATCTACCTTAGCAAGTACATGGCCTGCATCACATATACCTTAGCAAGTACATGGCCTGCATCACATATACCTTAGCAAGTACATGGCCTCCTCCTTCTCCTCACATTCCAGGCAGCGCTGGAGTGGGGAGCACACGGGGCACAGCAGAACGAGCGGCTGTAGTGAGGAAGCTGGGGTCAGCAAATGGGGCACAGTCGAGCAAGCAAACGGCTGTAGTGAGGGAGACTACATGAGGGAGCCGAGGTCAGCACACGGGGCACAGCAGAGCGAGCGAACGGCTGGAGTGAGGGAGACTACATAAGGGAGCCATGGGGCACAGGAGGGCGAGCGAGCAGCTGGAGTGAGGGAGACAAAAAAGTCAATGGTACCGCACACTCTAAGATTATATGTGGTGCTAGCGAAAAAAGGTCCTTTGACCCAAATATACTAGTGAAGATAGATTTTGCTGCACACACTTTTTTGTGATCAAAGGAATTAGAGATTTATTTTACAACATAGTTAAAGGGGTTGTCCCATCACAAGGATCCTATCTATACTGCTTGTTAATGTGGATGTAAGACTTTTCCTAAATACACTGCTTCAGCAAAGCTGCTTTGTTTGTCCACTATCTTACTTTATTCAATTAATTGTTGACAGAGCCCTTGACTTATCTGCTCTAAAGTCAAGTGATGTATCTGCTGCTCTCAGGGGGAGGAGGGGCTAAGTGCAGGGGAGCCAGCCTGTGTATCTAGCTATTCCTGTGTCTACACCACGTGACCTAGCTTCCTGCTGTCAGATAGAGGAGAGGAGCTGCTTTCATGTCTTCTGTTCTCCCAGTTATCAGGCTAGCTAATTCATTTGTGTTCATGATGGCAGAGACAGGCAGTCTCTGTATGTAACACGGAATGGAGTTGCTGCTGCCTGTACTTCATAGTCCAATATGGGTGGGTGGAGCTACACTCGAATTTGGGGGCGGAGCTAAACGGCAGGTTGCATGTGAAACCCCGCCCACTAAATGATGCAAGAAACCAGGAAGAAAGAAGCTTTTACAGCCGTGAAAACTGGTGAGTATGCGACCTGGGAATACCCCTTTAACGCCTTTTGAAACAATGCAAAATATTGGTATAGAAAGACAAGCTAGATCAATTGGATATGATGTTTCAGTCCTTAGACCTTCATCAGAAGCGATCTAGTGTGGTAGCAGGATCAGTATAAGTGTCAAGGCCTTGACACTTTTTGTGGACAGGGATTCCGTCTTTTGGGGCCCCATACGGAACCCGAAGGATGAAAACCAAAACGCTAAAATAGACAAGAATTAATACAGGTGAACCCCAACATAAATATGCAAAACCCAAAATAATGAAAAACACAAATATATACAATCACATATCACAACGCGTTTCCCCCTTCATGATTCAGGGTTCATCAGGGAATAAAAGTATGATATGACAATTGACTACATGAGCCTCCATATTATTGCACACAGCACGATCATGGTATGGATATATCAATATAGACATAAGCACACTGCTAAGGTAGCAATTAGGATTCAGGCAAAGTTCACACAGATGAAACACAATAGGGAAAAAAATTATCTCCTATTTGATATATTATCACAGGGGGAGCAAATTTAACACCATGAGGATTGAAACCTCTCATTAGATATATAAAAGGAAAGCTATAATACATAGGTCCAAATGGAATAAACACACAGATAGTAAACATGCCCAATGAATAAACCTATATATGTATGCACCTCGTAGAGGATCAGCAACTCACTGTATTATAGAGAACTCACCCAGCACAGCCATATTATTACTGCAAAGTGGTGATACTCATCTTAGCACTAGTGTACAGTAGGTATGTGCTAGTAGTACAGGTGGACATCTTCTGTCCTTCAAACTTTAGGCTACCACCATCTTTGGATGGAGTGTATGAAGCCAATGGGCCTGGACAGGTGCCAGTGTCTCCATGTGAAAGGGACAGTGATGCCAACCTGTACCTGGTTAAATACCCCTCCTGGCTTCTCAGGTTACCTATCATTGCTCATCATACACAGCATGCAGGAATGTAGACAGTTACCTTTTCAACACAACCACAGACTAAGGCCTGCTTCGCATCAGCATTCAGGTTTCCGTTCAGGTTCTCCGCTTTTGGACTCCTGAACATTCGTAAATCGGGTTGAGCCAATCTTGAGATTTCATTTTCCAGCTGATCCTGATCGTGAGATTTGCTTGATCGCCAATCGGAATCCGATCTTTTCCGATCCCGATCGCTCAACCCCATTCGGAAACCTATACGCATTAAAAAGCGGTTACCTAACAAACCACACAGTCCCCATAGACTATAATGAGGTCCGTGTGGTCTCTGCACGAAACATGCACAGAAAAAAAGTACTGCAAGCACCACTTTTCTCTTTGCAAGTTTCGTGCGGAAACCAAAAGGAAACCACATGGACTTCTTTATAGTCAATGGGGTCCATGTGGTTTCTTAGGTAACCACTTTTTAATGTATATAGGTTTCCGTTCGGGGGGGTTCCTAAGCAAACCTCCGGAACAGAAACCCGAACGCTGATGTGAAGTTTGCCTGTTGTGATATATCAATGTGATCTAGTGCAAGGAGGCCGGTATTGGTAAATATAATAAATACAATAAATACAGCAAGCTCAAATGCAAATCTGTAACCTCTCTACAACTACATGCTGATGTTTTTAAGGAGGTAATATCTGTGATGATTAGATACAGGATGGCTGATATTTGTAAATGCTGTAAATACCACACGATCAGGTTCGTATCCATTTATCATCTGTGTGAACTTTGCCTGAATCCTTATTACTACTTTAGTAGCCTGTGTTTACCTTTACATTGATAACTATACATTCCAGCTGGTTGGGCTGTCTGCAGTAAGGGCTAGTTCACATGGGGATTCCGCGTGTCTGGGACTGTCAGAGGGTGAAAGGCACAGAATAAAAGCAGAGGACTGAAGAACAAATCTGAATGGGGAGTTTGCATGAATTCCTCTTCATATTCTGCCATCTGAACACAGAAGAGTACCCTAAGGCAAAGTAAGCTCCTGCATCTTACTAAGAGGATATAGATAGGTATGAGGACATGTACCCTGTCATTTTTTTTTTTATTTTTTTTTTGCCTATTCCAGGAGAACTACTTTCAAGAAAGCTTGGTTTAGGCTAAGGCCCCACGTAGCATCCCACAGAGAAAAGCGCTGCAAGGAAAAAAACAGTGGCAACACGGCTTGGTTTTCACCACAGTGCTTTTCACGGAAACCCCTGCAGACTTTCTGCTTCAATTATACCTATAGAGAAACCGCCGGCATTTCCGTAGGTATAATTCACATGCTGTGATTTCCAAAACAGCCTATTTTCCTGCAATATGGGGAATCCCATACACTTTGCAGGAATTTTAAAACGCTGCGGTTTATCCTACGGCGTTTATGCCACATGGGGCCCCAGCCTTAAAAAGGAACGGTCACCATGTACAAAATACTAAATGTTGTAAATCATTTGATTCCCAGTGTGCCCCTGCTCAAAATGGCATTTTTGTTATTAAAATCTGTCGGCCCGTTCAAAAGATACAGTCCCTGGAAGGTTATATGTAAACTAACCAAGTGGGCGGTAAACCTTTATTTGAGAAAAACATGAGAAAAACAAAAGGTTTCTTCCCACTTGAGGAATGAGAGCTAATTTACATATAACCTTCCAAGGACTGTATCTTTTGAACGGACAGACAGATTTTAATAACAAAAATGCCAACCTGATCGGGGGCACAGTGGGAATCAAATGATGTACAATGTTTAGTATTTTGTACAAAGTGACAGATCCGATTTAAATATAAAGAAAACGCCAATGTTATTTTTCCATCATGGAGACCTTCATGCTGTAAGAATATTTGTGAGCGGTATTTACAAGGCAGTGAGCTGAATTTGTTCCGACTATTGCTTAGAAACAGATGCCACAGCCAGTGGGTATCACTACCTGAGCTGCAGCTCTCCATATTCTAGATTCATTCTTCTCAAACCGTGAGGCGGAAACCAAGGAGGCAGCTTTGACAAAAGAGATGATACGCAGGTCTTGTCTGCTATGACACTTTATATAGTTGCAGCAGTGTCTGGGTTACCAACGTAATTGTTCCCTTTTGTGCTTCCAACCCAAAGTTAATATGACATGTAGGATAGGATGTAGTTTGCATTTAAGAAATTATTAAAAATTCCTACTTTTATTGTGACAAGCAGGGCATACAATTTCAGAAAGATTCTATATTAGCTTTCTTTTCTAAGGCAAGACCTGCCGCTTTATACTTTTTACTGTCGGACTGTTTTTCCTCATTCTCTCCGAACATGTGTCAGTATTGACCGTTGTTACAGGTCTGTGCTCTTGCAATCCACATAAGGGTCAGTGCACACAGAGTTTTTTGGCACTGATTTTGAAGCTGAATCCGCCTCAAAATTAGCTTCCAAAAAGAGCCTCCCTATTGGGAGGTTTTTTGGAGGCTGATTTTGAGGCAGATTCAGCATCAAAATCAGCGCCAAAAAACTCTGTGTACACTGACCCTAAGGCTCCATTCCCACGGAGTAACGTGCCGCGCATTCAGACACGTATATACGTGTCAGAGTGTGAGTGATCAAAACAGATCCCATTCACTTCAGTGTGTGTCGGCTCGCGTGTGCTACACATTGAAATCAATGGGTTAAAAAGCCTCCCATTGATTTCAATGTGTAGCGCCCGTAAGCGGCACACATTGAAGTTAATGGGAACTGTTTTGAGCGCTCACACTCTGACACGTGTATACGTGTCTGAATGTGCGGCGCGTTACTCCGTGGGAACGGATCCTAAGACCTCAGGTGAATATTGCAGCACATAAAGCCTCTCCTTTATAGGTGGCTATACATAGTAGAGGCAAGAGAGCTGGACCTACTTATTTCTACAGGACTGACCAACTAATGTGTATGTCAGGGTTCCTAACTATCCACCAATGGCAGATGTTGAGATAAAGAAGGGTCGGACATATTTGAGTTCAACATGATTCTTTGTTTTTGCGGGGGATAAGCCACCACCGGAGGCATTTTATAGGGGCTTATTTCCTTCTCCCTATTAAAAGCAGATACACATTCCGCTCATGTTAAGGGAGAGTTTGGAAAATGTGCTGTCAGCTGATGCTAGATTCACACCTGTGTTCGGGTTTCCATTCTTTAGGTCCATTTAGACACCCGAAAACCAGAAACCCATGCCGCTTAAAAAGCAGTTACCTGTGAAAACCCGTGGACTCTATAGACTATAATGGGGTCTGCCGGGTTTCCACCCGAAAAATGAGAAAATCCTGTTTGCATTTTTTTAACTGGATTCTGGGGCATAAACATCAAATATAGAGCAGGTGTAGGTGTGAACCTAACCTTACAGCTATATAATGTGTATGGCCACCTCTAAGTGCACATTTAGAATACTCCATGCATTAAAAACCTTTGATTCTGTGTCTATAGTTGTCTGCATGAATCTTTCAGATTAAATAGTACAGTAAGTGTATTCTATCAGTATATATTCTATCAGTATACAGAACATTTGTCAACTCTGGACAATGGTGTTACTGATTATGCTTGCTGAAAAGAGAAGTCTTGGATCTGAAAAGGGTAAAAAGAGAGACCAAATTTTTCTTTACAAAGACATTCATTCAAAAAACAGAATCTTCATCCCGTACATTAGAGTGCTACAAATACAATTCTGAGCAATGCTACCCTATTTGAACCTAAGTGTAATTGTCTTTAAGCAGTAAGAAATGCGCATACATTGACCTTTGAACTCTGAGGAAGTCACTTTGAGATTAAATATTTTGGAGGATTGATGGATGTTGTGGTGACTATGGGTTTGTACACATCATCATTCACATAATTTACAGTTCCTACACCATTGTAGAAGTTTCCTTAGTAGTCTGCTAGGAAAAGTGAACTGTAAGATATCTACAGAATATTAAATTAAGTATATATATTTTTGAGTGCATATTGTATGCATATCAGTGGTGTAACTACCATCGTAGCAAATAGGGGGCCATGCTTTTTTTTTTTTTTAAATATAGGCCATTACCTGCTGGAGTTAGCCCCTGGAGGGCAGAAAGAGGAAGCAGAGGTGGCCATGAGCAGGAGCAGGGATCCGTAAGTAAGGCCACTGGCCCATGACAAGAATATATGTTGGGCGAACCCAGGAGATTCATCTAGCAAGGCTAACTTGGCGGTTCTGTTCAGACTAAATACATCTGAACTAAAACTGCAATTATTATACTCTGAGGTATCTTCATATCTGGGAGCCTAATGATCAGAAGCCCAGAAAATGTGAGCAAACATAAATACCGGTGAGACTTTCTACTGTCGGGCCACTTTAGTGTCACAGACATTAAGTGGGTCGAGCCGGTGTCATGACGCATTAAAGAGGGCTGAAGACAGCAGGGAGTTGCGCAGGAGCCCAGAAGAGGTGAGTAACACTGATATTTATTTATTTGAAACCTCTGATCATTATACTTTGTGGTGGTGTGGAATAAACTAGAGTACAATAATAGTTTGTGGCTGGTGAACCTGAAATGTTTGCAATATTTGCATCCAACATCATAAGGGCCACTTTGGGACATTATACTGTGTGGAGCGGCCACAATGAGACATTATACTGTGTGGAGGGGAAGCTATGGGACATTATACTGTGTGGAGGGACCACTATGGGATATTAAACTGGAGGAGTGTGTGTAAATGGGGGGTTAATCCAGGTGGGTGCCAGCAAAGGGGACGCTATGCCGTGTGGGTTGTTGGAAGTCCAAGTTAAAAGTTTGCTATGGGGTCCAGTCTTTGCCAGTTATGCCATACCACCAAATGGTATAGATATAAATATCATAAAACATAACTTTTAATAATATTTTAATAACTTCCTGTCGACCTACGACTAAGGGACATTTGTTCCGAAACGCGTCAGCCCAGATGCTCCTTTTATCTTGTAATTTGTGAGTCAAATATGGCCATACACAATATGGCATTTCCGTAAACTTTTTTTAATGAAGCAAAAATAAAAACTTGGATTTTATATCATCTTTAACCATTGATTGCTGGATACCTTTCTTGAAAGTTGGTTCACATATGTTGATGTGTTCTGTACGTAAGAGTCCGCATGAGGACCCCTACAGACGGAACACAAGCGCAACTGCAAGCACTGTGCAGTTCAAGCGCACGGGCCCCATAGACTATAATGGTGTCGGTGTGCTTGAACTGTACAGCGCTTGCAGTTGTGCTTGTGTCCCATCCGTAGGGGTCCTCATGCGGACTCTTACGGACAGAACACATCAGCATATGTGAACCAGGCATAACACTTATCTTCACAGAAGCACTGCCGCTGGTCCGGTCCCCTTGTTCTCACTCCTCTTCTCACCTCGCTGTCCTCGCCTCCCAGATTAGTGTTACAGACCTAGGAAGAAGGCGAGGCTTGTGGCGTAGGAGAGGGCGCTACTGGGAGGGGAGCACTCACGTCTCCCCACCCACACTCTCCTAAACCACAAGCCCAGCCTTCTTCCTAGGTCTGTAACACTAACCTGGGAGGCGGGGGCAGCGTGGTGAGAAAAGGAGCGAGAACAGCGGGGACCGGACCAGCGGCAGCACTTCTATGCAGGTAAGTGGGCACCAGGGGGGGACTAAGTAGCCAGAGGATTTTTTTTTAATCACTACACAGCATGGAGGGTTCAATTTTTGGACTCCATGCTGTATAGTGAACAGGATCGTTTTTAAAATCCGATCTTCGATTATTAAAAAAAATCCCATTGACTTACATTGGGATCGGGATAGGGTTCGAATGGAAAATGATCGGAAATCGGATTTTAAAACCCATCCTGAAATCTCAAGATCGGCTCAACCCTAATTATTATGTAGATTTAATACAAAATCCTAAAAATCTTGCAAGACCGAAACCTGAAAACGGAGTCCGGGCACTAGTGCGAACCCAGCGTCAGTGGCAAGAGGTGGAGTTGAAATACTTTAGGATTCCTTTAAATACAGAAATAACATGGAATATTATAAGCAACATCATCAAAAATTCTTAAAAATATGTTTTACATAAAAAATGTGATTTAAAGAATAGGTCATTTCCTGGTGACAAATACAAATAGTTGTGTAATTTCTGCAGAATGATTTCTTTACTGCTACTATTTGTAGCTTAGGGCTAAGAATGCATTTCTATACTATACATAGAGGTGTGGAGGGCCCCCTGTATAATACTGGAAAACAATACCACACCCATAACCACCTGGGAAAGGAACACTTGGTGTTGTTGTGACCCATCTCCTTTCCCAAACCCTTAAGATTAACTCTACACACCCTTATTTGCAGACTTTCTAGAATCAATCTGGACTGTCCCCCATTTCTCCAAGGGCTTGATAAAAGCCATATGTTCTGCATCTATGGGATGCACGCGCCTGTCCACATGTGTGCTTATGTTTCTGTGTTTTTGTGTATGTCTATGTTTAGTTTCTTAAAAACATTTTACTAAGAACTGTGTTGAAAATGTTAATGTGTTACCTTATTAAACACTGCTAAAACTTAAGGCATGTGTAAGCGGAAATTCCTGTCTTGTTTTCTGAATTCATAAGATATCAAATATCACCATGTAAAAAAGCAACATTTATGGAAGCAATTCCGGTTGGTATCTAAGCAGCATTTTCCATAATTATAGCTTTTAGATTGGCAATCGGCTCCATTATCTTAACAATATGTTCAATCACCATTGGCATCAATCACCATTGGCATGTATCAGTATCACACTCCAAAAAGCATGTCACATTTGTCTTCACCTGCAGATAATAGCACTCTTGTATGAACAGAATGCTAACACGTTCTATAGAAGAGTTGGATTGTTGATGGAGCTCCACTATACCTTAGATATGGGATATGTCAGTTATGACATACTCCAAACGTACAGATAGATAACTCATGTTTTGGGTACATGGTGTACTGTACATACTATTCCTCCTCTATATTTTACAAAAATGACATTTGGGAAGAAAAGTATTTAAAATCGACTTCAATATTTCAACTCTGACCATTATGCATTCAATTCTTGTGGCAGTAGATCACAGTTCTGGAAGCCATAAGGCTTGTGTGGCCGCTCTGACCAATCAGGGACTATCAGAATCTGATATGTGGGGGACCAATACCTGGCCTACACACATATCAACTATTCCAGCATCCTCTGTGCACTGGAAACTGACATTGGCTGAGTTCACGCGTAGTAAAGTGGAGCTTGATCTGGGACGTATACATGTGTCAGCAGTTTGCGCGCTCAAAAAGATCCCATTGATTTCAATGGGAGTTATGAGCGTACACGCCCTAAATCTGTAAGTCACTTCTAAGTATGTATGTATCCTATTAATATTATAAATGTGAAAGTTTGTGAGTTTGTGGGTTTGTGTGTTTGGATGTTTGCATGTTCGGATGTTTGTTCCTCAATCACGCAAAAACTGCTCCACCGATTTGGCTGAAATTTTCCACAAACATAGTTAATACACCCGATTAAACAATAGGCTACTTTTTGTCACAATATCGCACATACGTTTTTCCCAGGACCCCCACAAAACCCAAACTCACACCACTATCTCTGCAATCTCACACACTTTGGACCCCGATTTGGCTGAAATTTTCCACAAACATAGTCCCTACACTCAATGGCGCAATAGGCTACTTTTCGTCACAATAGCTCACATACGTTTTTCCCAGGACCCTTTGGATGTTCGGATGTTTGGCGGTCAATCACGCAAAAACCGCTCCACCGATTTGGCTGAAATTTTCCACAAACATAGTCCCTACACTCGATTGCGCAATAGGCTACTTTTCGTCACAATAGTGCACATACGTTTTTCCCAGGACCCTTTGGATGTTTGGATGTTTGGCGGTCAATCACGCAAAAACCGCTCCACCGATTTGGCTGAAATTTTCCACAAACATAGTCCCTACACTCGATTGCGCAATAGGCTACTTTTCGTCACAATAGTGCACATACGTTTTTCCCAGGACCCTTTGGATGTTTGGATGTTTGGCGGTCAATCACGCAAAAACCGCTCCACCGATTTGGCTGAAAATTTCCACAAACATAGTCCCTACACTCGATTGCGCAATAGGCTACTTTTCGTCACAATAGCGCACATACGTTTTTCCCAGGACCCTTTGGATGTTCGGATGTTTGGCAGTCAATCACGCAAAAACCGCTCCACCGATTTGGCTGAAATTTTCCACAAACATAGTCCCTACACTCGATTGCGCAATAGGCTACTTTTTGTCACAATATCGCACATACGTTTTTTCCCAGGACCCCCACAAAACTAAAACTCACACCACTATCTCTGCAATCTCACACACTTTGGACCCCGATTTGGCTGAAATTTTCCACAAACATAGTCCCTACACTCAATGGCGCAATAGGCTACTTTTCGTCACAATAGCTCACATACGTTTTTCCCAGGACCCTTTGGATGTTCGGATGTTTGGCGGTCAATCACGCAAAAACCGCTCCACCGATTTGGCTGAAATTTTCCACAAACATAGTCCCTACACTCGATTGCGCAATAGGCTACTTTTCGTCACAATAGCGCACATACGTTTTTCCCAGGACCCTTTGGATGTTCGGATGTTTGGCGGTCAATCACGCAAAAACCGCTCCACCGATTTGGCTGAAATTTTCCACAAACATAGTCACTACACTCGATTGCGCAATAGGCTACTTTTCGTCACAATAGCGCACATACGTTTTTCCCAGGACCCTTTGGATGTTCGGATGTTTGGCGGTCAATCACGCAAAAACCGCTCCACCGATTTGGCTGAAATTTTCCACAAACATAGTTATTACACTGGATTGCGCAATAGGCTACTTTTCGTCACAATAGCACACATACGTTTGTGCCAGGACCCCCACAAAACCCAAACTCACACCACCATCTCTGCAATCTCACACAATTTGGACCATAGCACGCCACAAAATTCATATTACCCTCTACAGCAGAGGTCAGCAACCCCTGGCACACATGCCAAGAGTGGCACTCCTGCCATATTTCACTGGCATGCCAGCAGCACAGGACCTGCAAGAGTTAAATGAAGTCTCTGCTAGAGCTGAGGCATAAGGACACTCCCCTTTGAGAGGGGTGCAGGAAACCCAGGGGGTGGAGCTTAATCGCTCAAGTCTCTGCCTGCTATAGTGATAGCTCCTGCCGAAGCTGCTAGCAAACTGAAAGTAAGAAACACACAGCTCCCTTCCTTTACTACCTATTCTCATTAATGTCAGGCATGGGGTTATTAGTTTAGTGTTAGTAACTCCATGTGCCTCACATTAATAGGAATAAACCCCATCATGTCCCTCATATTAACCCCTGTGTGCCCCATATAAAGGTTACTAATATGTGAGACATATGGAGGTACTAATAACAGACCTCAGTAATGAAGATACTTAATTATTACCTCCAAGTCTCTCACATATCAGTAACTGGAGATGAGCGAGTACTGTTGGGATCAGCCGATCCGAACAGCACGCTCCATAGAAATGAATGGATGCACCTGGTACTTCCGCTTGGACGTAGCCAGCGTGCTTAACCCCCCGCGTGCCGGCTACGTCCATTCATTTCTATGCGAGCGTGCTGTTCGGATCGGCTGATCCCAACAGTACTCACTCATCTCTATCAGTAACTCTTACACTGGGGTTAATGTGAGGGACATGATGGGGTTAATTGCTATTAATAAGAGGCGCATAGAGTTACTAAACTGTCATGCACAGGGCCAGACTTTATGTTGCTTGCTCAAGAGTATCCTGTGCCCAAAACTTACATGTACTGGCGCAAAATAACAACTCATACAATGTCGTATATCAAAGTATATTAACCTGAAATACTTCTGTCCCAAAGACACTATGTACAGTTTATACCAACACCGTATAGCGGCTGAAATACAAATTACATTCAACACAAAAGTCTCATGTGCTCTCAGAATTACAACAAAAACAAGATACACAGTTACATTTTATATCCCATACCTTATACACAGTACGAAAACCTTACCCGCGCCTGTATATACCCACTTCTACAATCACCGCAGACGAAGTCGCGGGTACCAGCTAGTTAATATTATAAATTTGAAATGTTTGTGAGTTTGTGGGTTTGTGACTTTGGATGTTCGGATGTTTGGCGGTCAATCACGCAAAAACCGCTCCACCGATTTGGCTGAAATTTTCCACAAACATAGTCACTACACTCGATTGCGCAATAGGCTACTTTTTGTCACAATAGCGCACATACGTTTTTCCCAGGACCCCCACAAAATCCAAACTCACATCACTATCTCTGCAATCTCACACACTTTGGACCCCGATTTGGCTGAAATTTTCCACAAACATAGTCCCTACACTCGATTGCGCAATAGGCTACTTTTCGTCACAATAGCGCACATACGTTTTTCCCAGGACCCTTTGGATGTTCGGATGTTTGGCGGTCAATCATGCAAAAACCGCTCCACCGATTTGGCTGAAATTTTCCACAAACATAGTCCCTACACTCGATTGCGCAATAGGCTACTTTTCGTCACAATAGCGCACATACGTTTTTCCCAGGACCCCCACAAAACCCAAACTCACATCACTATCTCTGCAATCTCACACACTTTGGACCATAGCAAGCCACAAAATTCATATTACCCTCTACAGCAGAGGTCAGCAACCCCTGGCACACATGCCAAGAGTGGCACTCCTGCCATATTTCACTGGCATGCCAGCAGCACAGGACCTGCAAGAGTTAAATGAAGTCTCTGCTAGAGCTGAGGCATAAGGACACTCCCCTTTGAGAGGGGTGCAGGAAACCCAGGGGGTGGAGCTTAATCGCTCAAGTCTCTGCCTGCTATAGTGATAGCTCCTGCCGAAGCTGCTAGCAAACTGAAAGTAAGAAACACACAGCTCCCTTCCTTTACTTCCTATTCTCATTAATGTCAGGCATGGGGTTATTAGTTTAGTGTTAGTAACTCCATGTGCCTCACATTAATAGGAATAAACCCCATCATGTCCCTCATATTAACTCCTATGTGCCCCATATAAAGGTTACTAATATGTGAGACATATGGAGGTACTAATAAAAGACCTCAGTAATGAAGATACTTAATTATTACCTCCAAGTCTCTCACATATCAGTAACTAGAGATGAGCGCGTACTGTTGGGATCAGCCGATCCGAACAGCACGCTCCATAGAAATGAATGGATGAACCTGGTACTTCCGCTTGGACGTAGCCAGCGGGCTTTACCCCCCGCGTGCCGGCTACGTCCATTCATTTCTATGCGAGCGTGCTGTTCGGATCGGCTGATCCCAACAGTACTCACTCATCTCTATCAGTAACTCTTACACTGGGGTTAATGTGAGGGACATGATGGGGTTAATTGCTATTAATAAGAGGTGCATGGAGTTACTAAACTGTCATGCACAGGGCCAGACTTTATGTTGCTTGCTCAAGAGTATCCTGTGCCCAAAACTTACATGTACTGGCGCAAAATAACAACTCATACAATGTCGTATATCAAAGTATATTAACCTGAAATACTTCTGTCCCAAAGACACTATGTACAGTTTATACCAACACCGTATAGCAGCTGAAATACATATTACATTAAACACAAAAGTCTCATGTGCTCTCAGAATTACAGCAACAACAAGATACACAGTTACATTTTATATCCCATACCTTATACACAGTACGAAAACCTTACCCGCGCCTGTATATACCCACTTCTACAATCACCGCAGACGAAGTCGCGGGTACCAGCTAGTACAATATAAATTTGAACAAAATGTGGACAAAATTGGTGTCCCCCCTCATTTAATGAAAGAAAAACCCACAATGGTCACAGAAATAACTTGAATCTGACAAAAGTAATAATAAACAAAAATTCTATGAAAATAAACAAATGAAAGTCAGACATCGATTTTCAACCATGCTTCAACAGAATTTAAAAAAAAAAAATTGCGACACAGGCCTGGATAGAAATGATGGTTCCCCTGAAAATAATGTGAAAAAAGGGACAAGTTAAATCAAGGGGTGTCCACTAGAGATGAGTGAGTAGTGAAAGATTCGATATTCGATATTCGTTTCGAGTAGAGCCTCAATATTCGACTACTCAATCGAATATCGAATCTCATTACAGTCTATGGGAAAAAATGCTTGTTTCAGGGGAAACCACTATTCGACTAAAGGAGAGTCACCAAGTCCACGAGGAGCAGGATGAGAGTGTTTAGGAGGAAAAAAGTGCAGTTAAAGCGCATGGACCCCATAGACTATAACAGGTCCGTGCGCTTTAACTGCACAGCGCTTGCAGTTGCGCTGATATTCCGTTTGGGGGTTCCTCCTTCCGGATGGGAGGCAAGCGCTAATGTGAACTTACTCGTCCTGCAGAACCAGCATTGATTGGCCGAATGCTATACAGATTCCATGAGTTTACAGCTTATTTAAATAATAATAACTGGGGAATAAATCTAACAGGTAAAATTGATGATAAGGAAATCGAGTATTTAGATTTAGTCCTAATGGGTGACGAGAAAGGTGTCCGGACTAAAACGTTTTTTAAAAAAGTCGATAGTAACAGTTTATTAAATTTTAAAAGTTTGCACTATCATAAGTGGATCAAGAATGTCCCGTATGGACAGTTTAAAAGATTGAGACGAAACTGTACGAATCAATCGGACTTTGTAGCCCAGAGCAAGATTATGGCCACAAGATTTAAGAACAAGAACTATCCAGCCCCTTTAATCAAAGAAGCTCAGTCTAGAGCAGCAAACCTGAGTCAAAAAGAATGGCTAGTCCCTAAAAAAATTACGAAAAAAGAAAATGAGTTTAAATACAACTTCATAACGACTTTCAATATAGCCCACCGTTCCATCAGAAAAATTCTGGAAAAACACTGGCATATTTTAGCCAATGATCAATTTTTAAAAAAAACTGATTCCAAAGAAACCTACCATGACTTTCAGGAGGGCGCAAACCCTAAAGAGTATTATTGCCCCAAGCAAATTAAGATCCTCTACAAAGATCAGTACTAACTCTCCATTCATCAGTAAAAATGCTGGTAGCTATAAATGCGGACATTCAAGATGTAAGTGCTGCTTAAATATAGCACATAACATGAGTGAAGTTACTAGCAGATCTACAAACGAAAAATTTCCTATTAAATCGAGACTAGATTGCTTATCCTCGTATGTTGTATATATTCTAAATTGCCCATGTGGGCTACAGTATGTGGGACGGACAACAATGTCTCTAAGGGATAGAATCAAGAAACATCGTTACAACGTTTCCAATGGCTATGAAAAACATAGCGTTTCTAGGCACGCCAATACGAAACATAGTTGTAATTTTTCAAACTTTACTGTGATTCCACTAGAACAAATCCCCACTAACACAAACAACCGTTTTGAGGCATTAAAAAAGAAGGAGATGTTCTGGATCTTTAAACTCAATACCCTTCATCCAGAGGGGCTGAACGAAGCTCTTGAAGACATCTCTTACTGAATTTCTGTGATTTTAAATACATTTAGTATAGGCTAATACAAAAAAGGAATGAATATATAAAAAAAGCATTATATTCTCGACGAATGAATTATTTGTTCCATTTTAGTGTATTTATTATATTATTTTATTTAATTGCTGTTTTTATATTGTCATATATTCAAAGAAATTTTTTTCTATATCAATTTTTGTACCAATTTCCCTTAAATCTTGCATATTATTGGATATTTATTATCATTTATTTATTATTTATTATTTAAATATCTAATATTCATTATGGAGTATCTATCTTTACATTATATTTACAGTCCTATGAAAAAGTTTGGGCACCCCTATTAATCTTAATCATTTTTAGTTCTAAATATTTTGGTATTTGCTACAGCCATTTCAGTTTGATATATCTAATAACTGATGGACACAGTAATATTTCAGGATTGAAATGAGGTTTATTGTGCTAACAGAAAATGTGCAATATGCATTAAACCAAAATTTGACCGGTGCAAAAGTATGGGCACCTCAACAGAAAAGTGACATTAATATTTAGTAGATCCTCCTTTTGCAAAGATAACAGCCTGTAGTCGCTTCCTGTAGCTTTTAATCAGTTCCTGGATCCTGGATAAAGGTATTTTGGACAAACAATTCAAGTTCAGTTAAGTTAGATGGTCGCCGAGCATGGACAGCCCGCTTCAAATCATCCCACAGATGTTCAATGATATTCAGGTCTGGGGACTGGGATGGCCATTCCAGAACATTGTAATTGTTCCTCTGCATGAATGCCTGAGGATTTGGAGCGGTGTTTTGGATCATTGTCTTGCTGAAATATCCATCCCCGGCGTAACTTCAACTTCGTCACTGATTCTTGAACATTATTCTCAAGAATCTGCTGATACTGAGTGGAATCCATGCGACTCTCAACTTTAACAAGATTCCCGATGCCGGCATTGGCCACACAGCCCCAAAGCATGATGGAACCTCCACCAAATTTTACAGTGGGTAGCATGTGTTTTTCTTGGAATGCTGTTTCTTTTTGGATGCCAAACAATTCAATTTTTGTTTCCAAAATGAAGCTGCCTTGTCCAAATGTGCTTTTTCATACCTCAGGCAACTCTATTTGTGGCGTACGTGCAGAAACGGCTTCTTTCTCATCACTCTCCCATACAGCTTCTATTTGTGCAAAGTGCGCTGTATAGTTGACCGATGCACAGTGACACCATCTGCAGCAAGATGATGCTGCAGCTCTTTGGAGGTGGTCTGTGGATTGTCCTTGACTGTTCTCACCATTCTTCTTCTCTGCCTTTCTGATATTTTTCTTGGCCTGCCACTTCTGGGCTTAACAAGAACTGTCCCTGTGGTCTTCCATTTCCTTACTATGTTCCTCACAGTGGAAACTGACAGGTTAAATCTCTGAGACAACTTTTTGTATCCTTCACCTGAACAACTATGTTGAACAATCTTTGTTTTCAGATCATTTGAGAGTTGTTTTGAGTAGCCCATGATGCCACTCTTCAGAGGAGATTCAAATAGGAGATCAACTTGCAATTGGCCACCTTAAATACCTTTTCTTATGATTGGATACATCTGGCTATGAAGTTCAAAGCTCACTGAGGTTACAAAACCAATTTTGTGCTTCAGTAAGTCAGTAAAAAGTAGTTAGGGGAATTCAAATCAATAAAATGATAAGGGTGCCCATACTTTTGCACCGGTCAAATTTTGGTTTAATGCATATTGCACATTTTCTGTTAGTACAATAAACCTCATTTCAATCCTGAAATATTACTGTGTCCATCAGTTATTAGATATATCAAACTGAAATGGCTGTTGCAAACACCAAAATATTTAGAACAAAAAATGATTAAGATTAATAGGGGTGCCCAAACTTTTTCATAGGACTGTATTTATATGTTTCACTCTACAGACTAGTCTTATGCTCATAAACACTTTTAATAACTATGATTCTAGTCTGTAACAAGACCATTTTGTTATTAAATTCCCATATATCCTTTTTTTTAAAGAAAAAAAAAAAAATCACATCCATCGGTCATCTTTGTGCATCTGTCGTTCCCCAAGGGGTTTTGGATGAAACCACTGCTGCTGTGAATCTCTCTTATATCTTGTGCACAACTAATTTAAGTGTATCATCTGTGGTTGCTCGGTATATATTCCTTTTTGATTGTTGGCAAAAAGGCTCCAGGGCGCCCAAGAAAGACCAGCAAGTGCCAGGACCGTCTCTTAAAAGTGTTTCAGCTGCGGGATCGGGCTACCAGCAGTGCAGAGCTTGCTCAGGAATGGCAGCAGGCAGCTGTGAGTGCATCTGCACGCACTGTGAGGCGGAGACTCTTGGAACAAGGCCTGGTCTCAAGGAGGGCAGCAAAGAAGCCACTTCTCTAAAGAAAAAAAATCAGGGACAGACTGATATTCTGCAAAAGGTACAGGGAGTGGACTGCTGAGGACTGGGGTAAAGTCATTTACTCTGATGAATCCCCTTTTCGATTGTTTGGGACATCTGGAAAACAGCTTATTCAGAGAAGACGAGGTGAGCGCTACCAACAGTCTTGTCTCATGCCAACTGTAAAGCATCCTGAAACCATTCATGTGTGGGGTTGCTTCTGAGCCAAGGGAATCAGCTCTCTCACAGTCTTGCCTAAAAACACAGCCATGAATAAAGAATGGTACCAGAATGTCTTCCAAGATCAACTTCTCCCAACCGTCCAAGAGCAGTTTGGCGATCAACAATGCCTTTTCCAGCATGATGGAGCACCTTGCCGTAAAGCAAAGGTGATAACTAAATGGCTCAAGGAACAAAACATAGAGATTTTGGGTCCATGGCCTGGAAACTCCCCAGATCTTAATCCCATTGAGAACTTGTGGTCCATCATCAAGAGACGGGTGGACAAACAAAGACCTACAAATTCTGACAAAATGCAAGCATTGATTGTGCAAGAATGGACTGCTATCAGTCAGGATTTGGTCCATAAGTTGATTGAGAGCATGCCAGGGAGAATTGCAGAGGTCCTGAAGAAGAAGGGTCAACACTGCAAATATTGACTTGCGGCATTAATTCATTCTAACTGTCAATATAAGCTTTTGTTACTCATAATATGATTGAAATTATATTTCTGTATGTGATAAAAACATCTGACAAACACACATAAAAACCAGAGGGCAGCAGATCATGTGAAAATATAAGATTTGTGTCATTCTCAAAACTTTTGGCCATGACTGTATATACTCGTATATCTATAATGAACATTGAGGAATAGTAGTAGAAAGTTACCGCAAATATGATTCTTTGCTCAGAATGAGAAACTGCAGTTGGTATGGTTTAGTTTACATAATTGTAAGAACCCTTTCCCTGAGGCGGATAATATGGAATGCATTCCATTGTTATCAGTTTAGAAATGGATGGATCTTTATCAGGAACCATAACATGGTGTCTACAGATGGAGTGCTTTAAATTACTTCTCTCCAAGTTACATCTGTATTTCCAAAACTTGTCCCTTGATGATGCGTGCTTCTCCAGACAAGTTTTACAATGCAGAACTAAATACATAAACTAAGAATCCTTGGCTTTGTACTTTTTAAACTGCTTTATTCTCGATTACATGTGTTGATATTATATTTCTAATTGATTTTTATTCGGTAGATTCAAATCTCATTTTTGTGTCGACAGGGAGCCAAAATATTCTTTCAGTTTTGCCTTTTATAAACTACATTTGTTGCAGCTTGCAAGTGTTTTATGTAAGGAATGTGGAAGAAAGACATTCCACTGCATAGGAAGGGCGGTTCTCCTGTCAGAAAGTGTTTCATTGTAATGTATTAATAATTAAACTCAACTCAGACACAATAGAATTGTATTGTGTTTAGTTTGCTGTCACAAACGATATATGGTCATTGTAGGTTCTGGTTTTCCCACCATGTTTTATCATATCTTGATCGGACATGCTTTAAAATACTATAAAGCAAATGTCACATTACATGGCAGTAAGTTTTGTAATGTGATGTCATCACTTCAGTTTCATCTTACCCGGAATACAAACAGGATATTGCCAAGGAATGGAGAATTGTAAAGGAGAGTATATTGCAAACTTTTTTTAAATATTAATATTGATGACCTATACCATAAAGAAAGGCAATCAATATTCTGATTTTAGAAAATCCATTTAGACTAAGGCCTAACGTAGCGAGACATAAAGTGCTGTGGGATAAACCACTATGGAATCAAATGGCAGGTTTTTCCTCTAGCTCTTTTCACAGAAAGTCCGCTGAGATTTCCTCTGTGGACTTTCTGCTTCTATTATACCTATATGGAAACCACCTGTGTAAAATTGACATTCTGCGATCTCAAAAAATGTGACAGTTTTAATATGAAGTAGAAATGTTTTCCCATCAGTTATTAAAGTCAAATGATAAGAAAAGTAATAGAATGTGGGCATGCTTTTCTTTTGATGTCGCACTCTTAGGGTGCATTCACACTTCAAATATGCTGACTGATTCTGAACGTTAAAACACGTTCAGAATCAGTGCGTATAAAGCAGATCCCATTCATTTCAATGAGAGCCGGCATATGAGTGCTCCCCATTGAAATGAATGGGCTGCTTTTTTCTCTATGGGCCCCTTCACACGGCATAAGCGCTTGGCTCATTCTGAGCCGTACACGCAAGTGCTTCTAAACACTTCCAATTTACTTCAATGGGAGCGCTCGTAGAGAAAAAAGCAGCCCATTCATTTCAATGGGGAGTGCTCGTATGCCGGTTCCCATTGAAATGAATGGGATCTGCTTTATACGCGCTGATTCTGAACGTGTTTTAACATTCAGAATCAGTCATAAGTGTGAATGCACCCTTATGAAGATGTTTTGGATGTTGTCATTGTGAATAGAGATGAGCGAGTACTGTTCGGATCAGCCGATCCGAACAGCACGCTTGCATAGAAATGAATGGACGTAGCCGGCACGTGGGGGGTTAAGCGGCCGGCCGCCGTCAAAGCGGGAGTACCAGGTGCATCCATTCATTTCTATGGAGCGTGCTGTTCGGATCGGCTGATCCGAACAGTACTCGCTCATCTCTAATTGTGAGGGACCAGGAAACAGGAACACTATACCATGATCATGGTGCTATCCTCTGAGTGTTTGATAAAACGTAACATACCTGGAAGCGACTCTATTCCACTTTTCTAAATCAGAGTAATACATTTAAGTTCTACTAAGAGGTCTGTGCTTTTTTATCACTGGCGATACAAATCTAATATATCTCCTTTTTTTTCAACTGGAGTCTTCTGAAGAAGTCCTTCACTCCTAAAGAGTTACTTGTCACAGCCCTTTCAATAGTCAGTGTATGGGTATATAAATATGCACAAGGCCTGTACACACTGACCACTGCTTGTATGAGCACCCTTTCTTAACTTCCAACATATAATCAGTTATTAAATATTGTTTTGCTTATATGTTAAGCATCTGAATATCAAAAGAAACTTCTAGTCACTCAATGTCTAAAGGATCCTGCATTCCTTTTTGTAAGAACTCAGTCTATGAAGACACCTTATTTATTGGATCTGAAGTTTTACTTCTCTTTTATTGACTTAAAGAGGACCTTTCACCACATCAAGTTCTTAGCATATGTTTATCAGCATCAGTCTATGAATTCCATCGCAATTTGAATTTTTTTCTGTAGCCCCCACTGTTCCCAAGCAATAAGTGCAGTTAGTTTTGGTGTCTGAAGTGCTCTAATACTCTCTGTCATATGTCAGAAGGGCAGTGTCAGTGTTTCATTCAGAGCTCCAACCAGGGGCAGATATTGTCAGAGATCAAAATCAGACCCCTTGTCTGTTCCTGCCTAAGAGTCCATTCACATGGAGGAAAATGGTGAGGAATTTGGTGTGGAATTTCAGCGCTGAAAAAAAGCCTCCCATTGACTTCAATGAGTTTCTTTTTCTTCTAGCAGAAAAAGGAGCCCTAACAGTGAATGGACCCTAACTGTACAGATCCTAAGTAGAATATCATGAACCGAAGCTAACAGCATTGGTTGCTCAGAAACAGTGGGGGCTAGTGAAAAAATTCCAGCTGTGTCAGAGTCAATTAATGTAAAGAGCTGGACTTGTTGTTCACCCTACACGGTGGCTTGGCCTTCAAAGGAAAGTTTCAAATACTTTAATATGATCCCTTAAATCCATCCTGCCATATGTACATCCTTGGGTTTAGCTGAAAGACATGGCCTAGTATAAGAGGTGAGATCTTTCTTGCATTGTCTCCATTAATGTTATAAAACGTAAGGGTAATGCTGAAGCTTAGCTATCTAGATTTTTTTTAATGTTAGAGTTTTGTTAATAACACATTTTTCTAGATATTCTCTAGACTCAGAGCCTTTATTCTTTCCAACGAAAAGAAAAATGACATTTCTAATGGTACAGAAAAATCTAGTATTGTGTGTTCCAATAAAGATTTGACTCTTTCAGTCTTTGACTTAGTTGGCTGTCTGCCAAGCTTATGTCATATGTGTTGTGCACATCCTTTGGATGCTGGGGAAATAGAGTAGTGGAAAGTGAGAGTGTAGAGAAAGTTCTGCACTATGCTGCCTCCTTATAAAAGTGACAAGCATTTAATTAGGCTTACAGCAATGTGTTAAAGTAGTAGAAAGACACCTCACTTTATTTCCAAAACACTTTGTTGTGTTGCTAAAACAGTAAATGTTCTTTCAGAAAATATTTACAAGACACTTAAAATATTGCTTTGCTATTGAATGTAGTCAATGTGATATATGAAAGATGCTTCGTATTCAAAGGAGTTCTAGACAAATCTAAAATATGGATTAATTAAATATTGCCATAATGTTTTTTTTTTATTAACTCCAACCCATATATCTATTCTAGGGCAAAACTCAGCATGTCAATCTCCTCCTTTTTGGACTCTTTCAAGGGGTTGTCAATGGAGTCTAGTTTGACTTACTTCCTCCAGGGGTTTTTAGATGCTATACCTAAGGATTCTGGGTGGTTCCAACCTCGGGCCATCTGATCAGAACTAGCATCTTGTCCCCATACTACAGCTAGCGCCTACAGCACAGGTGAAAACAGTGGAAACAGAAAGGAGGGAGAAGGTGAACAACCCGAGGCCAGGTGTTGGTTCCAACAATGTAACCTGTGGTCAGAACAAGCCCAGAACCCCTTAGGCACAGCATCTGAAACCGCTGAAGGAAGATAAGATAAGATATTCCTTTAATAGTCCCACAATGGGGAAATTTCAGTGATACAGTTTCATAGATGGTACAGTAGTATATAACAAGAGAGAAACACATAGAAGCTCATGGCAGATAGAGAAATCCTAGGAATCATAGCAACTAAAAAAGAAAGAAACACAGACACACTGCAGGATCATTTAGTTCTCTGTGCAGATTGATGTTAATAATAATAATTATAATAATAATAATACAGCCGACTTGGTTGTAGGACACGAGGAGGGGGGTCACAGCATGTGGATATAACAAGCAGAAATTTTTGCAGAGGTGGGGGACATATGCAGCTATCATGATAACATGTGGCAGTTCCTTTGGTAGGTGGTGAGATCTCCTGCTCACAGCTGATAGTTCGGTATCTTGCATCAGCACTATTGTCCTTTTTAACCACAAAAAATGCCCCAAATGTCCTTCGTCCCAAGCCCTCCTCCTCCTCCTTACCACAGTGTTCTACTGCCCCAAGGAAGTCAGAGGCCATCCAGGTATACAGGGTGCTGCTCTCTTGCCAAGCTTCCATAACTCTTGGGGTAGGTGGATGATGGTAGGTTCCCAGGTTGTAACAGAGTCCCACGTGTCCACAGTAATAGAAAGAAATACCAGTCAGCTGTAGCATCTTCACACATCAGCAATTGACGCCAGAAATCATCTCCTTGAACGAAGAAGTCCGCATTTCCATGTAGGTTTCTCTTCCATGCCGCATGTTGAGCCATGCTGTCCTAGCTGGGGGGATGGTAACAGGCACATGTGGAAACCAGCTGAACCAGGTCTTGAGTCCATGCTTTACAATGGAAACAAAAGGAACAAAAAACTCCACAGGGTCTTCCTTTCGATTTATAGTTGCTAAATTCATAGTGCTAGATTGCTTGGTTACCGGATTCTTGAAGATATAGAGAAAAAGAGTGAAAAAGGAAAGAAAAGTTTGCTCCCAGCTTGGAGCACTGCATCAAAGGCAGCCAGCCTCTCAGGGGGCGGCGCCTAAAAAGCAAGTCAAAAAAGACTCCCTGGACAACATCTTTAATGTTTTTTTTTTTTTCTTTTTTTAACCATCCATTCTAGTCTTGTCCATTTGTTTATTATTGTGCTGAGTTTCTGAATTATTGTGTTTTATTCAAAACCTTTACATTTTCATTTTTTTTACTGTTTCTATTTATATCACTACAACATGTCCCTTAATATGTAGTGTAAATTGTATTAATAACCATATACTTCTGCAATTTTCTTTTTCTTTCATTTCTTTGCTTTAGAATTTCTTCTTTATTTGATCTTGCATTTAAAAATTTAGATTCACTGAGATACATGGATACATATCCTTGTAATCACACTTATTATAGTGTCTAATGTAGGTCCAGAATTATTAAAATAACACAACTAATACCTGATAAAAGCAATGCAAGTAGCTAAATGATACATACAGCTTTTGTCTTAGCTCCTATTTATCTAAGCTTCAGCATATGAAACAAGTGATGATAGAGCTCCATATCATATTGCCAGTCTCTGAGCAACTCAATCTGTTGGGAAAATAACATGTTGCCTCATAGGATATTCCTGCTCATTAAAGTATTCTAGTCCTGCAAACATCATGCTCCCAACATAACATTGCACTTACTTTCTTGCAAGTGAAATAGATTTATAATACTTCCATCCATATGGTCAATGTTTCTATCTAAATAGCAATAAGGAGAAATGCTAAACGATAAATTACCCTTGACAAACCATAAGTACGGTATGTAATAGAAAATATCTATAACATATGACATACATAGACTCTGACTTACAAATATATTAAAGGGACTAACCTGCACTACACACTTTCACTGCTACCTACATGTCCCAAACTGGCATGCATATTGTTTTGCCAGCTGATATGCCATTGCCCACTTAAAGAAGACCTTTCACCATCTGGGACACATACAGTGTAATACACCGCTAGAAAGCCGAGAGTGTGCTGAATTCAGTGCACTATCGGCTTTCCGATTCTGTGCCCCGGTGAAGAGTTATCAGTGCCAGTACCTGTAGCTCTTCATTGTCAGAAGGGCATTTCTGACAGTCAGTCAGGAACGCCCTTCCTCACAGCAACGTCTATAATGCTGTACTGTGAGAGCAGTCATTGCTTAGCACCCAGCGATGACGCTGAGCGGTGAGGTACACCCCCCAGGGCTTGCCTATGGACGAGCACTATCAGGAGGCAAGGGGGCGTTCTTCCCCGCTTTCACAGTACAGTGCTATAGGCTCTACTGTGAGGAAGGGCATTCCTGACTGACTGTCAGAAACTCCCTTCTGACAGTGAAGAGCTACGGTACTGGCACCGATAGCTCTTCAGCCTGGGCCCAGAACAGGAAAGCCGATTCAGCGCACTTTCTAGTGGTATATAAAACTGCATGTGCCCCAGATGGTGAAAGGTCCTCTTTAAAGTAAAAGCAAAATTCTAGTAGATGACGGAGCATTCTAGTGACTGGATGTTTATGTATTTGTTGAGTATTACAGATTTCCTTAATAGACCATAATGCTTTCATAGAATGTTTGCAACCGCCTAGTTGTTTCTATAGTTCCACAGACCACTTTTACTTTACCCCACATCCCAATTTCCATGACCTAATTGCCCGCTTACCTGAAACAGTTTGCACATGGCTTTCTGCCTCCATTACATTGAATCAGTCAGTCTTACATAGCGTATTTGCTATGGTATACCAGTATTAGGGATTACAAAGGGTTGCACCCTATGCTTACTTTTCCAAATTTCAAACATTAAAAGCAACCCAATACTAGTATGTCTACTATAATACAATAGTGTATTGCTGTTCTTTATTTTCTGGTGCCTTCATTCCCAGTGGATGGATTTATATAATTAACTGTAAAAGGACTAAATGACATCTGCTGTGAATTATTGTTCCCCAAGAGATGGAGACTTTATCCTCAGCAGCAGCACACCCACCAAAACAATTTTAACTACAGGGTTTCTGACATTTAACATAATAGCATTTTGTGCACAATATAGGCAATGGGATTGAAGAGAGGACTTTTCTGGATTTGCAGATAGTACTTACAGTGTACATAATTATTGTAAGGACTAGCACCAAGTGTGAACATAGCAATTATGTGGTCGCTTCAGCAAAAAAAAAAAAAAAAAAGAATGTGATTTTATAACAAGTGCATTTAACCAAAAAGGCATTGCGCTATAAAGAGTGGCAGGACCGCTATTATTTTATCTCAGGGGCAATGGACTAATGTGGTTCTTTGGCAAAGTATAAATGTACCCTCAACTTCACTAGACAGAGGAGTTCCTGGATCCAATGCACAACACATAACATGGCCCCCTTGCCTAAAATGTAGAATTTATACTACTAAAGCCTTCTCATGTGGTAGATTGGTGTTTGGGCCATCTTAAGCTCCAGGACACAATACATGTTATTTTATTTACATTGAATGTATATTATTTAGATCTCTTTTTCAGTGTAAGGTAAAGTTAGTAGAGATGAGCGAACACTAAAATGTTCGAGGTTCGAAATTCGATTCGAACAGCCGCTCACTGTTCGAGTGTTCGAATGGGTTTCGAACCCCATTATAGTCTATGGGGAACATAAACTCGTTAAGGGGGAAACCCAAATTCGTGTCTGGAGGGTCACCAAGTCCACTATGACACCCCAGGAAATGATACCAACACCCTGGAATGACACTGGGACAGCAGGGGAAGCATGTCTGGGGGCATAAAAGTCACTTTATTTCATGGAAATCCCTGTCAGTTTGCGATTTTCGCAAGCTAACTTTTCCCCATAGAAATGCATTGGCCAGTGCTGATTGGCCAGAGTACGGAACTCGACCAATCAGCGCTGGCTCTGCTGGAGGAGGCGGAGTCTAAGATCGCTCCACACCAGTCTCCATTCAGGTCCGACCTTAGACTCCGCCTCCTCCGGCAGAGCCAGCGCTGATTGGCCGAAGGCTGGCCAATGCATTCCTATGCGAATGCAGAGACTTAGCAGTGCTGAGTCAGTTTTGCTCAACTACACATCTGATGCACACTCGGCACTGCTACATCAGATGTAGCAATCTGATGTAGCAGAGCCGAGGGTGCACTAGAACCCCTGTGCAAACTCAGTTCACGCTAATAGAATGCATTGGCCAGCACTGATTGGCCAATGCATTCTATTAGCCCGATGAAGTAGAGCTGAATGTGTGTGCTAAGCACACACATTCAGCACTGCTTCATCACGCCAATACAATGCATTAGCCAGTGCTGATTGGCCAGAGTACGGAATTCGGCCAATCAGCGCTGGCTCTGCTGGAGGAGGCGGAGTCTAAGGTCGGACCTGAATGGAGACTGGTGTGGAGCGATCTTAGACTCCGCCTCCTCCAGCAGAGCCAGCGCTGATTGGCCGAATTCCGTACTCTGGCCAATCAGCGCTGGCCAATGCATTCTATTAGCCCGATGAAGTAGAGCTGAATGTGTGTGCTAAGCACACACATTCAGCACTGCTTCATCACGCCAATACAATGCATTAGCCAGTGCTGATTGGCCAGAGTATGGAATTCGGCCAATCAGCGCTGGCTCTGCTGGAGGAGGCGGAGTCTAAGGTCGGACCTGAATGGAGACTGGTGTGGAGCGATCTTAGACTCCGCCTCCTCCAGCAGAGCCAGCGCTGATTGGCCGAATTCCGTACTCTGGCCAATCAGCGCTGGCCAATGCATTCTATTAGCCCGATGAAGTAGAGCTGAATGTGTGTGCTAAGCACACACATTCAGCACTGCTTCATCACGCCAATACAATGCATTAGCCAGTGCTGATTGGCCAGAGTACGGAATTCGGCCAATCAGCGCTGGCTCTGCTGGAGGAGGCGGAGTCTAAGGTCGGACCTGAATGGAGACTGGTGTGGAGCGATCTTAGACTCCGCCTCCTCCAGCAGAGCCAGCGCTGATTGGCCGAATTCCGTACTCTGGCCAATCAGCGCTGGCCAATGCATTCTATTAGCCCGATGAAGTAGAGCTGAATGTGTGTGCTAAGCACACACATTCAGCACTGCTTCATCACGCCAATACAATGCATTAGCCAGTGCTGATTGGCCAGAGTACGGAATTCGGCCAATCAGCGCTGGCTCTGCTGGAGGAGGCGGAGTCTAAGGTCGGACCTGAATGGAGACTGGTGTGGAGCGATCTTAGACTCCGCCTCCTCCAGCAGAGCCAGCGCTGATTGGCCGAATTCCGTACTCTGGCCAATCAGCGCTGGCCAATGCATTCTATTAGCTTGATGAAGCAGAGTGTGCACAAGGGTTCAAGCGCACCCTCGGCTCTGATGTAGCAGAGCCGAGGGTGCACAAGGGTTCAAGTGCACCCTCGGCTCTCCTACATCAGAGCCGAGGGTGCGCTTGAACCCTTGTGCAGCCTCAGCTCTGCTACATCAGAGCCGAGGGTGCGCTTGAACCCTTGTGCACACTCTGCTTCATCAAGCTAATAGAATGCATTGGCCAGCACTGATTGGCCAGAGTACGGAATTCGGCCAATCAGCGCTGGCCAATGCATCCCTATGGGAAAAAGTTTATCTCACAAAAATCACAATTACACACCCGATAGAGCCCCAAAAAGTTATTTTTAATAACATTCCCCCCTAAATAAAGGTTATCCCTAGCTATCCCTGCCTGTACAGCTATCCCTGTCTCATAGTCACAAAGTTCACATTCTCATATGACCCGGATTTGAAATCCACTATTCGTCTAAAATGGAGGTCACCTGATTTCGGCAGCCAATGACTTTTTCCAATTTTTTTCAATGCCCCCAGTGTCGTAGTTCCTGTCCCACCTCCCCTGCGCTGTTATTGGTGCAAAAAAGGCGCCAGGGAAGGTGGGAGGGGAATCGAATTTTGGCGCACTTTACCACGCGGTGTTCGATTCGATTCGAACATGGCGAACACCCTGATATCCGATCGAACATGTGTTCGATAGAACACTGTTCGCTCATCTCTACAAGTTAGAAAAATGTCCCCAATTAACTGAGCAACCCTGTATGTAGACATGTGAGTGACACATGCTAAGAAGCATAGAAGCATCTGATTGCCACCAAAGTTATTACATACAGCGGCTGGAGGATGCTGATATTTCTCGCAAAATGTGTATTATGGGAAATACTAGCAGTTACCCGCAACTTCGTCTGGCGTTGAACTGCTTATATGTGTTGTCCCCCCATCTCTGCGGCCAGTTTTTTGTCCCCCATCTCTACCCCCAGTTTTTTGTCCCCCATCTCTTTCCCCTAGTTTCGTGTCCCCCCATTTCTACTGCCAGTTTCTTGTTCCCCCATCTCTGGCCCCAGTTTCTTGTCCCCCCATCTCTGCCCCCACTTTCTTGTCCCCCCATCTTTGGCCCTAGTCTCTTGTCCCTCCATCTCTGCCTCCAGCTTCATGTCCCCCCTTCTGTGCTCCCAGTTTCTTGTCCTCTCCATCTCTGCCCCCAGCTTCATGTCCTCTCCATCTCTGCCCCCAGCTTTATGTTCCACCACCTCTGCCCCCAGCTTCATGTCCTCTCCATCTCTGCCCCCAGCTTTATGTTCCACCATCTCTGCCCCCAGCTTCATGTCCTTTCCATCTCTGCCCCCAGCTTTATGTTCCACCATCTCTGCCCCAGCTTCATGTCCTCTCCAACTCTGCCCCCAGCTTTATGTTCCACCATCTCTTCCCCCAGCTTCATGTCCTCTCCACCTCTGCCCCCAGATTTATGTTCCACCATCTCTGCCCCCAGCTTCATGTCCCCCCATCGCTGCCCCCAGCATCATGTCCCCCTCCTACATCGGCCACAGTGTATGAGCACTTACCTTGGCCACGCTCCGTTGAAGCTGCTTTCTCCGCTCACTGCTGCCTGTGTGTGTCCTAGCGGTGTCACATTGCTATGACGCCGGGGCGCATGCTGCTGCATAGAGAACACACACAGGCAGCAGCGCGCATACTATGTGAACTGAGCGAGCGAGAGAGCGGCTGCAAGGGAGCGTGGCCTATGTAAGTGCTACTACACAGTAAGAACAACAAGGCTCTGGAACTGTCTGCCCCAGGAAGTGGTGATGGCGGATTCACTGAACAAGTTCAAAGTGGGCCTGGATGCCTTTCTTGAAGAGAAAAATATAGCGGGTTATGGTCTATAGATTTTAAGGACACGTTGATCCAGGGTTTATACTGACTGCCAGATTTGGAGTCGGGAAGGAATTTTTTCCCCTGAAATAGGGCAATTGGCACGAGCCTCATGGGTTTTTTTGCCTTCTCCTGGATCAACACTGTAGGGGATTGTAGGGTTATAGGTTGGACTTGATGGACTCATGTCTTTATCCAACCTCATCTACTATGTAACTATGTAACTATGTATCTACACTGGGGCTGATGTCAGAGGGGGACATGAAGCTGGGGAACGTTGGTGATCCCTGGGGACAACCCCAAGCCCCCCCCCCCCCCCGGGACACCCCCTCCCCGGGACACCCCCTCTCCCCGGGACACCCCCTCCCCCCACTGCACTGACCTGGATGTGTAGGGTCGGGTGCAGCAGCCTCCTCCTATGTGTGGAGGTGAGCTTGGATAGCTGCGGCTACAGTATATTGTATGGGCGATCAGATGCCCTAGAGTTCAAAGCAAGTAAAAATAAAAAATAAAAAAAGTTTAAAAAAATATGTATATTAAAGTTTTTAAAATCACCAAATATGAAGCTAAACAACTAAAATGTATATATTTTTGCATCTACGCTATGGCCACCACAAAAGACCACACTGAGGTTTTACAGACTTGGACTCACGTCATCATAGGCAACTGCCATAACAATAAAAATTCTGACACCTACATGCTACATCATATGTAATGAAGTCATACTTGATCACACCTTATTTTCTACGTATTTAGACTTAGACAGACACAAAACTGTAACTTTGAATTTCAGCATTACTCCATTACTTTACTCCAGTTTATTGGTTCCAGACAGTACAAGGACCTTCAGTGTGGGAACTCAAGATGGTGGTTAGTCTCTAATAATCTTACGTAGGCAGCCCATGTAGTTTATGGTTGAAAGCTTTTTTTTTCCAAAACACAAAACAGAGGCAGGATACGGAAACCTGCAGAACTGTTTCTCACCCATTCATTTGAATGGGTTTGAAAGCTGTCCGGCCGTGAGCGGCGGTGAGCGTTTTATACTCTCCGCCGCAAAACCGTTTTTTTTAATCCGGACACAGAGTCAGACATGCAGTACTCTGTGTCCGGTTTAAAAAAAAAACGGTTTTGCGACAGAGAGCATAAAACGCTCACCGCCGCTCACGGCTGGACCCAGTCTGTGGTTTCCATCTTCTTGCATGCAGAAGACAGAAACCACAAAACGGAGACCCGAATGCAGATGTGAACCTAGCGTAACACGTTGGAATAGCCTTAAGAAACTCTATTCTTCTCCTACCTTTCGTTGTCTTCCATTACTTCCATTCATTTTTATGGGAGCGTGCTGTTCGTAACGGCTGATCCGAACAGTGTTCACTCATCTCTAATCTCTACCTCCCATTGTTTTCAATTTGGGTGAAATATGTTGCTGATTTGGAGGCAGATATCCGCTCCCAAATCAGTGCCAAATTCCTATGTGTGAACAGCCCCTAAGGATCTCAACTACAAAATGTATCACACTGTTGCAATCCTGCTCCAGCTCTTTAATTGGCATTTCAACCAGATCTCAAAGCAATTGGTGAACACCCCAGGTCCAGGCCAACCCCAGAATTGTTTGGCTGTCAATCACACAGGCAAGGCTAAAATTAACTATTTGATGAACAGAAAGAAACAAGGTGCAGGAGATGGGTGTGGTGGAAATGCAATTATAGAGGAGAGGTAATAGAGCAGTGTTCAGACAGAGCAACAAAAAACTCTAAGCAAAGAATGAAACTGAACATGCCTCCTGCGCCGCAGCATGCGAGCGGAGTGCGGCGCAGGGACCTGAACAGGCAGAGACGTTACACATATACTAGTGTGGCTATCCTGAAATATGTTTGTCTGTCCCTAAATTTTAAGGTTTATTTAGCAACCAATACTTCCCAAATTCCCTTATTTTACTCCTCTCCCCCTCACTTCTTCTATATTCCCTTTTTTCTTTTAGCTTTCTGTCTTCCCTTCCACTTTATAATGATTTTGTCCTGTTGTTACCTTTGCTACGTATCGTGTTCATTTTATTGTTGTATACCTCTGTCTCTTAATTTCCCTATAATGTTGCTGGTATATTCAGCCGTATATGTGGTCTCTCTTCTCTGGTATTATAAATGACCTGTTACCCTGTTGGAAGTTGCCAAAGTTAATGATTACAGACATGTTTGTTTTTTGTAAAGCTTTATTGCTTTCTTAGTAACTTTAAAATGATATTAATAAAAACTGATTAAGCATAATATTGTGTAAAAGAAACAATGTTTTGCAATTGTTCACAGTATGGTACTTATTGTTTGTAACACCGAGCCAATAAAGAAGCAGGAAATTAAAATATGAATCTTTTATTGGTTTATGATACAACCATGGCCAGCAGGGCATCAAATGATTTCTTGATAAACAGTAAGCTAAACCATTTTGTCATGTACTGGGGTTGATGGAATAAATTGGGTATGTCGCTATTTGGAGGGAAAGGAGCATGGTGCTGTGACTAGACAAAGACTGGACACACAAATGCTGCATATGCTAGGTTCACACCTGCGTTCGGGTCTCCGTTCTGTGGTTTCCATCTTCCGCCGTGAGCGGCAGTGAGCGTTTTATGCTCTCCGCCGCAAAATCATTTTTTTTAAACCTGACACAGAGTACTGCATGTCCGACTCTGTGTCCGGATTAAAAAAAAACGGTTTCGCAGCAGAGAGCATAAAACGCTCACCGCCGCTCACGGCCGGATAGCTTTCAAACCCATTCAAATGAATGGGTGAGAAAGAGTCCTGCAGGTTTCAGTCTCCTGCCTCTGTTTTGTGCAGGAAACGGAAACCTGCAGAACGGAGACCGAGCGCAGATGTGAACGAGCCCATACACAGACATTACATACACAAATATACTATAGACCCGTGATGGCGGACCTATGGCACGTATGACAGAAGGAGCACTCAGAGCCCTCTCTGTTAGTACGTGCGCCATCGCTCCATCCAATATCTCTGATCTCTCACTAACAGGGAATCTGGTACAGGATTCTTTCAACTGTACACATACAGCTGAAAACTCTCAGAGTAGGCTACGGGTTCGCTGAACTGCGGCTTACACTGACAGCAGAGTGTGACCTCTGCCCCAACGTAGGTGCGATGATGTAATTCATCAGTGCCTGCAGTGATAGAAGAAGGACACCACTTACCTGCTCTTATTGTATATTATAATGTGTGGGGCCCCGCAGGGATCAGTGTGGAGCATATAATACTGTGTGGGGGCCACTGTGGAGCATATAACACTATATGGGGGCCCACTATAGATCTTATAATACTGTTACGGGGCCAATGTGGAGTGTATAATACTGTGTGGGGACATCGTGGAGCATCTACCGTGTTTCCCCGAAAGTAAGACAGTGTCTTACATTCTTTTTACCCCCAAAAGTCCCACTATGTCTTACTTTCGGGGTATGTCTTATATTGGGAAAACCAACCACCCTCCCCCCCATCATCATCATCAATCATATGGATTGAAGCGGCGGCACACGAGGAGTTAAGCGGCGGCCGTCGGCAAAGTCTCCGTGCCGCTTCCATACATTGCAATGGGAGCGTGCTATTCAAATAGTATTCGTTCATCTCTAACTTCGATTGTAACTTCTTACAACTTCTTACAATTGAAGTTAGAGATGCGCGAATACTATTTGAATATCATGCTCCCATTACAATGTATGGAAGCGGCAGGCAGACTTTGCCGGCGGCCGCCGCTTAACGGGATTCTACCATTAAAAGAAGTTCTTTCCTCTGACCACGTCGGAATAGCCTTAAAAAAGGCTATTCGTCTCCTACCTGTTGCCATAGCCAGCGCTGCCTTCTTCCTCAGCTGCGTCCGCCCCGTCTGTCTCTTCTTTGGGCCTCATGGATGACGCATGCGCAGTCGGCTCTGGCTGCGAGAGCCTGTTAGAGCTGACTACACATGCGTCATCCATGAGGCCCGACGAGGACACAGACGGGGCGGACGCAGTTGAGGAAGAAGGCGGCGCTGGCTATGGCAACAGGTAGGAGACGAATAGCCTTTTTTAAGGCTATTCCGACGTGGTCAGAGGAAAGAACTTCTTTTAATGGAAGAATCCCTTTAACTCCTCGCGTGCCGAGCGCTTCCATTCATTTCAATGGAAGCATGCCATTGAAATGAATAGAAGCGGCTGGCACGCGGGGGGTTAAGCGGCCGCCGGCAAGGTCCTTCTTCACAGCGCTGTGCTGTGAGAGCCGGGGGGAACGCCCTCTGCTCGCAGTACTCGTCCATAGACGAGCATTATCAGGGAGGGAGGGGGAGTTCCCCCCGGCTCTCACAGCACAGTGGAGCCCCGAGTTTCCCCGATACGGTAGTAACACCCCCCCCCCTCCGAAAGTAAGACAGTGTCTTACATTATTTTTACCCCGAAAGTCCCACTATGTCTTACTTTCGGGGTATGTCTTACATTAGCCAACCTCCCTAAAACCCCCGCTACGTCTTACTATCGGGGGTGTCTTAATATCGGGGAAACACGGTAATACTGTTTGGGGGCCCACTGTGGAATGTATAATACTGTGTTGGGGGCCCACTGTGTTTGTATCATTGAAAGCTCTGTAAAACCCCCATTTACATGACTATGTTTTGCGGATCCGTAACTTTCCACAATTGTGGTTCCGCACAGTATTGAGGTTAAATTGCCGTGATGGCACATTGCGATAAATTAGTGGATTTTGGGTTCTCAGTCTCTACAAGGTTTGCCACCTGTTTGGAAGATATTTCCTAGAATTGTGAAGTTAGGTAGGATGTGACAGTGGGCCAACATACATTTAGTAAAATCTGTGAATGGCTTATTGTTTTACCCAAACGCCCTTTTTGTCTTACGCCCTACTATTTAGACATATAAACCTTTCAAACAATACATGTGGTTTACTCAGAAAACAATACAGAATAAATACACTTCTGTCTTATTTGCTGGATAATACACTATTAAAAGATCATTTATTTCAATTTATCATTTAAAAGAGTCATCATAGTGCACAAGTAATAGGTCTCTGCTTGCTAGAAAGATTTGTTCAAGAACCATGTATCTTTACTGCCACCCAGAGTTCACATCATACAGTATATTCCCTGAGCAATACTCATATCTAGAGAGAGTCACTGTGTTAAACGAACAGTATTGAATTACAAACCTAATATATACATAATTATCATTATCTACAGTTATCTTTGTTACCTATAGCAGTCATTACTTGTGTTGTACTAGTTATATTTCTTATGATGAAATGCTCACACTTGAGTAATAAAATAGCTCAGAGTATGCTGGTAATAGTACATTTTATAATGCAAAACATGTCAGCTCCTTCTAACAAAGTGAGACAGATGGACAGATGCAAATTTGCTGTGAGTCCCATGCAAAGAAGCAAACAAAAATTTGCAGATTGATTTTTTATATATTCAGTGCTTGCATATATTGGGGAAGGTTTATTAAGACTAGCATATCATACCCCGGTCTCAATAAAAGGCCCAACAGATGCAAAGCACTCCTAATTTATTAAGAGGCTCGGCCATGCACCAGATAGGAAATCTACGCTAGTCAGGAATGGAGTATTGTACATTGTATTATATTTCATGCATTATAGGATGTTGTATAGAAGTAACTAGCAGTTGTCCCAAAAAATAATGTAACATTTGTGGGGGACACTATAAAAAAGTGTTTAATTTCCTTACATCACTTTATGGAAAACATAGCATTAGATAGTACTTAGAGATGAGTGAACAGTGAAATGTTCGAAATTTGAAATTCGATTCGAGTAGCCGCTCAATACTCGACTGTTCGATTGAATATCGAACCCCATTATAGTCTATGGGGAAAAAATACTTGTTAAGGGGGAAACCACTATTCGACTCAGGGTCACCAAGTCCACTATGACACCCCAAGAAATTATTCCAACACCCTGGAATGCAACTGGGACAGCAGGGGAAGCATGCCTGGGGGCATCTAACATGCCCAAGTCACTGTATTACGTCGGGATCCCTGTCAGCTTGCGATATGCGGGAGTTGACTTTTTCCCATAGGAATGCATTGACCAGCATTGATTGGCCGAATGCCATACAGACTACAGCATTCGGCTAATCAACGCTGGTTCTGCCGGAGGCTTGTCTGAGAGGAGGCAGAGTCTAAAATCGGACCAGAATGGAGACTGCTGTGGCCCAATCTTAGACTCCGCCTCCTCCGGCAGAACCAGCATTGATTGGCCAAATGCTGTACTCTGCATGGCATTCGGCGAATCAACGCTGGTCAATGCATTCCTATGCCGAGATGTAGCAGTGCTGGCCGTGCACTCAGTTCGGGTACACCGGAGATGCAGCCAAGCTGAGCGCACAGCCAGCACCGCTACACCCGAGATGTGAACCCTGCTGCACACTCAGCTCTGCTGCATCACAGATGCGCTGAACTCTGCTGCACACTCAGCTCTGCTGCATCAGAGATGTAGCAGAGCTGAGTGTGTGCTGAACCCTGCTGCACACTCAGCTCTGCTGCATCTCCGGAGTAGCCGAGCTGAGCGCACGACCAGCTCTGCTTCATCTCCAGTGTAGCAGTGCTGGCCGTGTGCTCAGCTCGGCTGCATACTTGTTTTACACAAGTAGTTTTTTACTGCAGAAAAACTCTGCTGATGACAGATTTTATTTGTTATTCAATAAGACATTATAAATAACTTTATATACAATGGGAAGTATTTACTAACCCATGCCAGTTTTCTTGCCCTTTCTTGCATCAAAGATGTGCCATATTGGTAGTTGTGCACCCCGCTCGCCACTATTTATGGGCAGAGTGGGGCAGAGATCAATGCAGGTCAGGTCTAGTTCCTAACTGGAATAGATTTCAATTCTGGGGCACCATAATGGGGACTTGTTTAACTCTGGTGTACAGAACACCAATCTTAATAAATTCCCCCCATACTGTTTATTCATCTGATTTTTTTTTCATCATTTAATAGCTTTTTTTGAATTTGTCATTTTTTTTTTTCAAAACATAGCACGCTCTGACTTATTTTTCTCTCAGGACATTTTTACAAAGTTACATAGTACGGATAAAAACTCTCTGGATACGATCCTTTAACCAATTTTCAATCCAATTACAAACTCTATTTTCCAAGCCAATGGACCTGATTTCACCCTTTAAATGTCTATGAGGAACAGTGTCACATGCCTTTGTAAAGTCCAGAAACACTATATCCAGAGTCTCCCGTCTGTCCAGCCTAGTACTCTCCTCTTCATAAAAAACAAATCAGGTTAGTCTGACAACTTCTGTCCATAGTAAAACATTAAGTGCTTTGTAATGATCACAGGCTACAGCCGAGCCTTCAGATTTATCTTTTGTAAATGCCCCTTCTAATAGTTTATTGCCCTTTTAACTGTAACTGTCAGCTTATAGGTATACATTTTACTATATACTTACACAAAGTAGTTTTAGTCCCACTTGTTGGTATCATTATCTGATAATAGCTGCTCTCAGTCTATACTACATATACTATAGCCCTTAACCTGGGAAAAATTGGCCTTTTTAAAATTGAGGGAGTTTGCCATGCCAACCTTTATTTTTTTTTTTTACAATTTAGGTGGAAGCTGAATAGATTATGGTCACTATTACTAAGGTTTTCGCCAACAGTGCTGCATTATTAGAAAGGATCATATGCAACAGAGCATTCCCTCTAGTCAGAACTTTAACACACTGGACCATAGAATTGTCCTGCAATAATTTGATGAATTTCCTCCCTTTGCAGAAGATGGAAAACCATGACCCCAGTCAATATCTGGGTAGTAGAAATTTTCTATCAAGACCAACTTACCCATCTGTGATGCACCCTCAGTTTGCTTATACTCTGCAGTTGTGTTAGGGGGTCTATAGATTATGTCAAGAAGTATTTTTTCATTGGTCCCATCCTTATGCAATTCAACGATAAAGATTTAACATCCTCACAATCTTCACCCACATTTGCCTCTTTCATACTCGTTGCCATACCACTTCTGACACACGTACACACTCTACCTCCTTTCCTTTTAGCTCTGGCTTTGTGAATGAGTGTAAGAATCTGAATGTTAAGAGCCTGATCATGTGAGGGATCTAGCCATGTCTTAGCCACATCAACAACATCAATAAATTCCTCTTCCACCTCGTTTGCTTGATAGGCTTCTGTCATAAGTGAACATACACTTAAACTTGTCATCCAAGTTCACATATTTATTTCCAGAAATGTGAATTATTGAAATGTTATGGTCACATGTATCTATAGTGGTTGGAGGTAACAAATGGATCTCTCCATCACTGTTCTAACCCCCACCACAATCCTCTCCTTGTAATTTCTGCCTGGATCTCCTCTCTCAGACTCAGTAAAACCTTGGAGGTCCTTCCTTTGAGTTGGCGCCAGTGTCCCTAATGGAGTTAAGCTGCAATACCAAATACTGCACCTAGTGCTATTTATGGTGGACAAAGAGGCAGAAACAACCCTACTTATTAAAATATTCTCTTCATAAGAAACTAACCACTTAATTGACTTTAATTTGAGTTTTTCAATATGAATGTGCCAGCTTGGTAAATCAGCCTCTTACAGAAGTGCTTAGGTTTTCTAATAAGAAATTAGTAATAATAAAGTCAAGTACAAGGACTATACATGATTGATGAGACACTGAATACAGCAACGTGCTTTGTTTGGCATTCACTACTAACAATGGTCCAGGTATTAAACTGAAGATGGATTTGGAAATCTCATTTCCAGCAACTGTGCCAACAAGTAGTTTATTTTACAAATTGCTTTTACTTTTCCCCTGATATCTGGAACACATTATTAATTGTTAAAAGCTCCAGAGTTTTCTTATTTCCAAAGCATAACATGTTTTTGCATATTTTATTTTTATTCAATTTTATCTTTACAAATAGAGGTAATACTTACATCTACTAGCCAAAGCAAGAACACAGAATTCACAACCAAAAAAAGCATTAAGGAATCGTGAGTTTAGACCAGAACAGGGATATATAATATAACGTTATCACGTAGAAATGATAAAGATCCAGTAATAGACTCTGAGCCAAACACTTTTATGACTGAAGACTTTTCACATTGGTAAGTCTTAAGCCCCTTGCAGATGACATTCATTGAATATAAGGGGCCACGGAAGCACGGCCAGTGTGTTGCCTGATTTTTCTAGATCTTGGGGTCTCCATTTCAACTGCTGAAGTTGCCTGTCAGTGTAGTGTATTTCCATTACAGTCCAGGGTGGACCCCTAAGTGTATCCACAGGTACGCAGAGCAAACCTAGCATGTGTCTGTAAAGTGGGACCTTACACATTTATTTGTGCCTGTGCTGGGTATTACAACTTTAACAGATAGCAGGGTATGAACCCACTGTGCCAGTTTGACATTAGGCCACTCCCAAGGGTGTATATCTAAAAATCCTTGAGGCTTTGGACTTTGCTGCAGGGGGTCTACTAAGTTTCTTCCTTTGGAGCGGTCCCACTGTAGCGGACAGCTAGCCAGGGACCTGAGAGACACTTATACACAGCACCAAAGGGTCAGGTAAAATATGTTTAGGTACAGGACAAGTATCAGGGAGGTCAGGATGGACAGATAAATGTCAGGACAAGCCGGCACAGTTTTGGAAATTGCAGAATGTACCGCAGGGCCTTAGCCTAAAGTACTTTCTGAATTCTTTAAGTTTTACAAAGACCTCTAATTGTTTTCATTAAGCATTTTTCATGGTTCACTTTCTGGAGATGAAAGTCTGTCTTGGCTATGTGATGGTCACACTGATGCTGCAACAAGTCTATTTGTCCATCAGAACAGATTTTCATACCCAAGATGTTAACCATGAAATGTATCATTCAGTGAATACAAGTTAGATGAAAACTATAAGAAACTGATGTAGAAATTGTATATTTACTGCAAAATTGTATATTTTTTCAATATATAATGGATCAGTTTTATTTGTTGAAACCCTAATACCCCTTCACTTTGTATACGAAATTACTGAATATATTTCAGATAAAATACTTTTATTAAGTTAATTCTAGAAAGATGAGAGAATAGCATTAGTATTCACTTAAGCTTCCCTGCTTTCAGAATAAGGTTCTAAGCATTTTTGGAGATGACCTTTTATTAGATATTCACTTCATATACTTCTAGCAAAAAAGAAATTGCAAAATTGACCTGCTTTAGAATTTGCCTGGGTTGGATACATCATTGTTAACAGAGGGGTACACTGAAGTCACCTGGGCTTACAGTATTTCAAAGTGTTGATAGACAGATCTCCATGGAACGTAAATTAAATACACCCTGATGGAAAGGGCACACCCTGACCTCCTACAGCTGCGCTCAGTACAATAATGACGCATTTTATGAGGTTTGCTGAACACAGGCACCGAACATGCCTGGAATTATAGTGAGCAGTCAGCTGATTCCAGAACAGCTGCGCTTCCTGCATGTCGTGCTCTAGTGCACTGGCATAGTATTAAAGGATAACTTTCCATCATTGTCTAAATGCTTTAAGGTATAAAGAAATCCTGTAATATTAGGAATTCTTGATAATTATTAAATCAGGTTTGACTTAAAGGGGCTTTTCAGAAATGAGAGATTGACAAACTACGCTGAGGATACGTCATCAGTGTCAGATTGGAGGGGTAAATAGCAAATACATGGTAAACTAGGAGGACGGATCACACAGTCCATATATGACAAGCAGTGTCATCCACAAAGTCCTAAATAGGCTCCAAATAACAAACCGTGCCCTGACAACAGATAGACATTAGAGTTGAGCGAGTACTGTTCGGATCAGCCGATCCGAACAGCACGCACGCATTGAGATGAATGGAAGCACCTTCAAGAACCTTGAAGCTTTAGAAAAAACTTGTGTGAAAAACTGATCATTATATGTGAACATATCCTAAAAGGAGAAATAGATGATGGACGCAAAGTTCACTGATATTTGACATCCTCTTCTTCTCTAACTACTTACGCTGGGTTCACACCAGCGTCGGGTCTCTGTTCTCAGGTTTCCGTCTTCTGGACACAAAGTCCTGCATGTCTGACTTTGTGTCCGGTTAAAAAAAAAAAAAAACGGTTTTGCCGCAGAGAGCACAAAACGCTCACCGATGCTCACGGCCGGACACTTTTCAAACCCATTCATTTGAATGGGTTTGAAAAATGCCTGCAGGTTTTCGTCTCCTGCCCAGTTTTGGGCAGGAAATGGAAACTGGAAAGCGGAGACCCCGGGCGCAGATGTGAACGAGCCCTTAGATGACAAGGTCTGTTTTTTCTGATCCTGGGAGTTAGGCCTCTTGCAGATGAGCTTGGCCGTGGTCAGTGTGCTATCCGTGTATTTCACGGATACCACACTGAGCCATTCTTTTCTGTTGGCCCATACACATTTCCATGAATTTCACAGTCCCGTGTGCAGGCCGACACTGCAGGCCACTAAATACTTAACCGGTCTTATTCCTGTCCTATTTTGCAGCCCTTGCTTCCGTGGCTCCTAATCATTTAATGAAGGTAGCTGTGGAAGCATGGCCTGTGCATGGGTGGCACACAGGGACATCCCCGTGTACCGCCCATGCTTTTAATTCACGACTGTTGGGTTGCAATACGGTCGTCTGCATCCGGTCTTAGAGTGAGTTGTCAGTCATCTCTATAATACCACTGACAACCACAAGCGATATAGATCAGTCAGTACCAGACTATTATGACATTTATGGAGTTAGTGACCTAATTTTTTAAACACAGCATGTTTTGAATGCAGAATTTCTTTCTAACTTTTTTCGCATAGGCATCTATATAAGACTTAAGATGAACTTTTAGATACTTTTTTGTGTATAAAGAAGTGCAAGTTATATTATTTTTGACCATTTTACAATTGTTTCACTTCACTATTGATATGTACCGTATTTTTCGGACTATAAGACGCACTTTTTTTCCCCAAAATTTGGGGGGAAAAGAAGGGTGCGTCTCATAGGCCGAATGTGGCGCCTGGCATCCGCTGTAATAGAGAGGCGGAAGCCGGCAAGTGATAGACGCCATTACAGGTGCCGGGGCCTGAGACATCGCTGCCCTGCCCTGCATGAAGCCAGCAGCAGGGGCGATGCTATTCCGCTCCTCCGTGCCCCCGCCGCTGGCTTCATGCAGAGCAGGGCAGCGATGTCTCAGGCCCCGGCGTCTATCCCTCCCCGGCATCCGCCTCTCTAGTACAGCGGATGCCGGGTCAGTATCAGCGGCCCCTTCTCCCCCGAACCTATGCCTCCCCCGTACCTGTAAAGATGCAGGCCGGCTCCTGCGTGGCGATATCGCAGGAGCCGACCTGTCCGGGTGACAGCCGGGAGCCTACTGAGGCTCCCCGGCCTGTCACTGCTGTATTAGTATTGCGGCTGGTCTCTATGACCAGCCGTAATACTAATAGACAGAATGTCCCATAGACGGCAATACAGTTGTATTGCCGTCTATGGGACTTGCGATCAAGTGACCGCAGGCTCAAGCCCCGGTTGGGGAATAAAATAGTAAAAGAAAAAAAAAAAGCTTTAAAAATATATAATAAAAATATGAAATAAATAAAAGTTCTAAATCACCTCCTCTCCCTAGAATATATATATATACCACCGGGTTTTTTTTTCAATAAAAGGTGATCTAAGCAATAGATATTCCCCAAAATGGTATAACTAAAAAGTACATCTGGCCCCGCAAAAAAAACACTCTATGCATCCCCGTACAGCTGCAGGGTCACCTGTCAATGTGGCCTTGCAGCTGTTGCAAAACTACAACTCCCATATATTAAATATTTTACCAGTTTTTGCTTCAAAATTTTTTTTCCCTATTTTCTTCCTCTAAAACCTAGGTGCGTCTTATAGTCCGAAAATACGGTAAATGAAATCTTCTTACAATTTTGAACAGGCCGGCCAAGGAGACAAATAAAAAAGCAGCCATAGAAAGCACCAGGATGTCAGTAGTTCAAATAAGGTATTTTTCTCATTGACACAAATAAAATTCTTTATATCCATATTTGTTGCTGCTTAGTATACTTGAGAAGATGAATAATAGAATATTTCCTACTGGATGGCAGAGACATTCTACAGTACAGTAGCAAGAATTGCAATAAATACCGTATTTTCCGGCGTATAAGACGACCCCCAACTTTTCCAGTTAAAATATAGAGTTTGGGATATACTTGCCGTATAAGACTACCTCTTCTGTGGGGTACCTCTTCTTAATGCACATTTACCCCTTGGCATACTCTTTAATGCTTTTTTATTTGCTTTCCAGTCCTGAACATCTTTTCTGTAAAGTAGGGTTCACACTACCGCCGCTGTCCGCCCTGGGGTTTCCGTCCTAAACCCCGGAGAAACTGAACAGGCTGCGGCTTGCCTTCGGTCTGCTTTACAACCCATTCATTTGAATGGGTTGTAACGCAAATGGCTGGTGTCCGTATGCGGCCTCTCTGCCTGGATAACCTTTTTTTTTGCACTGACAATCTGGCAGGGCCAGAGTTACCATAGATATACCATTTTGGGGAATGTCTATTGCTTAGAGCACCTTTTTTTAAAAAAAATCAGAGGCGAAACTGTGGAAAAAAAATGGCGGTTTGGCACTTTTGATTTTGATGTTCACCGTACAGGAAAAATATTTTATAAGTAGACTGGGCATTTTCGGACACAGGGGTAAGTAATATGTGTATGTATCACCGTAGTTTTCTACTTTTATATGTATTCTAGGGAAAGGATGTGATTTAGAACTTTTTTTATTTTTTAGATTTTTTTTTTTAACTTTTTTTTTTTTAACTATTTTTTTTATTAGCCCCCACCTAGGGGGCTTGAACCTGCAATCATTTGATTGCATGTCCCCATAGACGGCAATACAGCTGGTCATAGACTAGTAGCGATAGTAATATCGCTATGACAGGCCTGGGAGCCTTCAGTAGGCTCCCGACTGTCACAGGAACAGGTCGGCTCTAACGAACTCGCCACGCAGGAGCCGGTCTGCAACTTTAAAGGTATGGGGCCACTTTGTGGATGGGAGTGGGTTAAGTTTTAATGCCTGGAATCAGAGTACATTCTGATTGCAGGCATTAGCATCGGGCCTCTGCGTATAGCGGAGACCCGGTTGCTGTGGCGAGAGCGGTCGCCATTAGCTTTGCATACCTGGTGGATGCCGTGGAGGCCAGGGCTGCAGCATCGCTCCGCTGCAGGAAACCAGCAGCGGCAGGAAGGTTGCGATCCCGCTCCTCCACCCCCTGCCACCCCCGTATACCCGGCGTATAAGACGACCCCCAACTTTTCAGAAAAGTTTTGGGGGTTAAAAAGTTGTCTTATACAATGGAAAATACGGTAATATACGTATACAGTATATCTTAAAGTCAGAAAATACATTATAGCTCACAGCACACAAAGGTGCAGAATCAATTAGCAGACCTAGTACAATTACCAGGAAGAATCTGTCCAGGAAGGATGTAAGATATGCATGGCAGAGTCCGACCAGTGGAAGTCATCTTGGCAGGCATTTTGAATGATTTTCCAAAAAAGCCATTGAGAAGTAAGCAGAAGTTAGAAATGCTGTTCTGGAAGTTTGCGAATACTACATGTAATATGCTGTTGCCCAAAAAGTTCTTTTGTGGTCATGTGCCTGAATTTGTTCTCAACTACAGAGCCACATCTGGAAATGTAATTGGTTTGGATGATGAGGTTATACAAGTTGATTTTCCAAATGGGTATATTTATTTGCTAAGCTTCAGCAACACTCCTGTATACCTGCCATTTTTACTTTCCGATGCGTAATCTTATATACAGAAACATCGTATGCAAAACAACTGTAAGTCAAAGACTATTGGTCCTGGTCTTGTTCCATCAAAGTTTACATTATTGTACATGGTGTACTTGCAATATAACTTTTATCAACTATATTACCCTCTTGTCATGACCCTCTGTGAAGAATATCTCATCATCTCACCCTCAAATGTCTAAAAACAACAGGAATATTCATCGCATAACATGTAACTCCTGGGTCCCAATATACAATATACTACAATATATTGTACTGGTCTCCTTATGTTGGGAAGAGACACTTTATAAACCCCTAAAGCTCCTGGACCTGGCTGCAACTGCACCTTTTTAGGTTCCCCCTGAATAATAGCAATATATTAGCTATATATTCATCTCAGATCCGGTTCAGAACTGCGTTCGGGCTTCCATTCAGATCTCCGTTTTCGTCTCTCTTTCATACCCTGCTTGTAATGGACAGCAGACTGTGGACCCACTGTGTCACCTAACTGGTTTGGCTTTGGGCCACTTCCACATTTGTGGAAACTGTTTTTTTTACCCTTCAACCCCAATAGGGAGAGTACCAGATCGCTATGTCTATTTAGGAGTGTTCCCAGTATAGTTGGCAGCTGGTTAAAACCTGAACAAACGCCAGAGAGAAGTACTCAGGGGTCAAGAGTGGTAAAGTATCGGCCAAAGGCAGTGGGTGTCTGGATGGGAAGCTCAGGTTCACTGGTCAGGGGCAGGAAGAGGTTGTACACAGGTCAGTAGAACAGAATCAGCATCAGCAGCAAAATCAGAGAACAGGTTGTAGAGAACTGAGCAGAGACAGTGACTAGAGCTTCCTGGAATTGGCTGAAGACGTCTACAAGTGTGTATGTTACATCTTCAAGTTGCTGGGAGGAAGGAGGCACCCGCCATATGGACATCCCAACTGCTTCAGCAGTAGAAGAACATGCTTGGCTACATGGAGAAGTACGAGATGACGCTTACAGGGAATAGTACACTGCCGTCAGATAGGACATTCCTCCTGAACTTCTGCTATGCAGTGGATGGGGCTGTTGCACCACTCCTATTACTTGAATAATATTCACTCCCCATGTACTGAAACATCTTCCAACAACTAGAGGCTGCTAGAACAGCTGACCTGTTTGAGTGTTTTTTTCTTAACATATGGTACTTTATGTTGGGAGTAAATTATGGTTATAATACTTTGCATTTGTTTATTTATTTATTTAAAAATGAACACTTACTGAAAATGTAATTATTATGGTAAAAAGACATTTAGTGATATTAAACTAAATTTGTAATAACATTTATCATATGTCTACTTTATATTCTGGGATGTTAAGGCTTAGAAATTTAGTAGCACATTTTCAAGAAAATTTAAGGATTCTGTTCTCTAGAGACCTGTAAAATTGTGAAATGATTTGGAGGGGGCTATGTAATAGAACTCCCCCATAAATGAACTGATTTTAGAAACTCCTCAAATTATTCAAAACAGTGTCTAGGAACTTTGTTAACCCTGTAGGTGTTCCACAGGAATTAAAGCAAACTTAAGATGAAATTTCCAAATGGAATTTTCTTCATATTTGACATTTTAAAATATTTTTTCCTGTAACAAAGACAGGGGTAACAGCAAAACAAAACATAATATTTATTACAGAGATTCTGAAATTTGTTGAAATATACCACAGGTTCCCCCACTGTGCTATTTGACTCATTCCTCAGAAATAAAACAACACCTTTTAGATTTTGATGCAGTTATTTTCTTAGGATATTTTTCAGACACCATGTTACATTTGCAGAACCCTAAATGTACTACAATCCCCCCCAAAGTAACTCTATTTCAGAAACTAGACCTTAGCTCTAATGGGCTTTGGGGCATGTTATTTTCATTTACTACACGTCCCTGAAGCCCATGGACAGGCCACGTAGGTCCTCCTTAGCACAAACCTCAAGCCCAACCCTCTCCAGGAAACTCCCTCACACTCATGATGTCACAGTACTAACGGAAGAAGATCCTTGATGTGAAGTCCTGGACATGGCATTTCTGGGAGTAGTGTGATGTCACACGCATGCTCATTGTGCTTGACGGATTTTGCTGAAGCTGGAGCCCAGACAGAGGGCTGGGCTTGAGGTTTGTGTTGGGAGGACCTACATAAAAGCGGAAAACGGCACAACATAAAACGCTTGTGTTTTTGAAAAGCCCAGCATATCAATCATACCTACGGAAACAATGGCCTAAAAGAGACATAAAGTCGATGGAAAAAATGTGATGCGTTTTCGTCAGTTTTTTTGGGTTTTTTTGCAGTGTTTTTATGCTGCGTTTTGCTACATTGGGCCTTAGCCAAAATTACAATTTTTGACTAGTGGAACATACTTTCATGGTTGAATGTTTTGTGGCCATCGATACAGTCCTATGAAAAAGTTTGGGCACCCCTATTAATCTTATTCATTTTTAGTTCTAAATATTTTGGTATTTGCAACAGCCATTTCAGTTTGATATATCTAATAACTGATGGACACAGTAATATTTCAGGACTGAAATGAGGTTTATTGTACTAACAGAAAATGTGCAATATGCATTAAACCAAAATTTGACCGGTGCAAAAGTATGGGCACCTCAACAGAAAAGTGACATTAATATTTAGTAGATCCTCCTTTTGCAAAGATAACAGCCTCTAGTCGCTTCCTGTAGCTTTTAATCAGTTCCTGGATCCTGGATAAAGGTATTTTGGACAAACAATTCAAGTTCAGTTAAGTTAGATGGTCGCCGAGCATGGACAGCCCGCTTCAAATCATCCCACAGATGTTCAATGATATTCAGGTCTGGGGACTGGGATGGCCATTCCAGAACATTGTAATTGTTCCTCTGCATGAATGCCTGAGGATTTGGAGCGGTGTTTTGGATCATTGTCTTGCTGAAATATCCATCCCCGGCGTAACTTCAACTTCGTCACTGATTCTTGAACATTATTCTCAAGAATCTGCTGATACTGAGTGGAATCCATGCGACTCTCAACTTTAACAAGATTCCCGATGCCGGCATTGGCCACACAGCCCCAAAGCATGATGGAACCTCCACCAAATTTTACAGTGGGTAGCATGTGTTTTTCTTGGAATGCTGTTTCTTTTTGGACGCCATGCATAACGCCTTTTTTTATAACCAAACAACTCAATTTTTGTTTCCAAAATGAAGCTGCCTTGTCCAAATGTGCTTTTTCATACCTCAGGCAACTCTATTTGTGGCGTACGTGCAGAAACGGCTTCTTTCTCATCACTCTCCCATACAGCTTCTATTTGTGCAAAGTGCGCTGTATAGTTGACCGATGCACAGTGACACCATCTGCAGCAAGATGATGCTGCAGCTCTTTGGAGGTGGTCTGTGGATTGTCCTTGACTGTTCTCACCATTCTTCTCTGTCTTTCTGATATTTTTCTTGGCCTGCCACTTCTGGGCTTAACAAGAACTGTCCCTGTGGTCTTCCATTTCCTTACTATGTTCCTCACAGTGGAAACTGACAGGTTAAATCTCTGAGACAACGTTTTGTATCCTTCCCCTGAACAACTATGTTGAACAATCTTTGTTTTCAGATCATTTGAGAGCGGGCTGTCCATGTTTGGCGACCATCAAAGTTAACTGAACTTGAATTATTTTGTAGAAAGAAATGGTCCAAAATACCTTCATCCAGGATCCAGGAACTGATTAAAAGCTACAGGAAGCGACTAGAGGCTGTTATCTTTGCAAAAGGAGGATGTACTAAATATTAATGTCACTTTTCTGTTGAGGTGCCCATATTTTTGCACCGGTCAAATTTTGGTTTAATGCATATTGCGCATTTTCTGTTAGTACAATAAAACTCATTTCAATCCTGAAATATTACTGTGTCCATCAGTTATTAGATATATCAAACTGAAATGGCTGTTGCAAACACCAAAATATTTAGAACTAAAAATGATTAAGATTAATAGGGGTGCCCAAACTTTTTCATAGGACTGTAAATAAAATAGTGATTGTTTTTGGCTTGATCAGCCACCTTTAATAAAAGGACGATCAAACTAAAGTCAAAGAAAAATTTGTATGGCAATTTTTTTTAACCTTTTTGAAGTTTACATATTTCAGTCTGAATAATAACATGCCCTTCCAAAAGTTTTTTTTTTTTTTTTTTCTTGAACTAAATGGGAATTTTCCAGACATTTAATTTTACAGAAACAATCTTCAGGGATTTTTCTCTTCTTCGATCCAGAACAACTGAAGGATCATTAGTGAAAATTCCTGCAGGCTTACATATAGGCAAAGAACATAATTGACAGAGTGAAACTGAGTGATAAGTAACAATGTTACATAAAAGAAATTTAATTAAAACCATGCGCAACAAGAGCCTGAACTGGCAACAGAAAAGTGTAAGAAGAGAAAAAGAAAACAGTGAAGGAATTGCAGTGATTCTCCTGGAATGTTCTTATTCAATGCACATGTTTTGGAAATATGACATCCCAACATGGTACCACGTTTGCCTCATATGCCCTGCAGACAAGGGATATGGCTCCTTTATCCGGGTAATTGCGTGAATTATTTGAAGCAAAATCCAGCTGAACCATGGCTTATGAAGATAGATGGATAACATTGGGTATTTGTCCATATGACTGTAAAATGTTACATTTAACTGCAAATGTATATTTATCCAACATAAATATATGGAGGGGTCAAAAATCTAAACAATAATAGAACTATGATTCAGTAATGGATTGTAAAATGACGCTGGGTTCACACCAGCGTTCGGGTCTGCGCTATGAGGTTTCCGTCTTCTTCATGCAGAAGACGGAAACCTGTCAGACCAAGTCTGGCCATGAGCGCCGGTGAGCGTTTTGTGCTCTCCGCAGCGAAACCGTTTTTTTTTTTAAACGGACACAAAGTTCTGCATGTCCAACTCTGTGTCCGGTTAAAAAAAAATGGTTTCGCCGCAGAGAGCATCAAAACGTTCACAGGCGCTCACGGACGCACACTTTTCAAAACCATTCAAATGAATGGGTTTGAAAAATGGCAGCAGGTTTACATCTACTGCCCAGTTTCGGGCAGGAAACAGAAACCTTCAGAACGGAGACCGGGGCGCAGATGTGAATGAGCCTTTACTGTAATTAAATTTTTTTAAATGTTGTGGGGAATATAGAGGAAAATTTACTCACCGAAATTTTCATTTCCCGTAGTCCGTAGGCAGCACAATTACACAAGGGATTTCGTCCCCTAGGTACAACCAGAGAGACAGGTTAGTTAGCAATCGTGAATAACCAATTAAACAATTAACAAGGACCCCTCCTATAAAGGTAAGGAAGTAGGCTGGCCCAATTGTGTTTTTTTGAAGCAATAGACATTCAATAGGGAGGGTCGCTTGTGCTGCCTACGGACTACGGGAAATGAAAATTTCGGTGAGTAAATTTTCCTCTTTCCCGTACGTCCTACGGCAGCACAATTACACAAGGGATTTGAGAAGCAATGAGATAATAGGGAGGGATGCCGGCCGCCACTCTTTGCCTAATAAGGATCGCACTGCTGCTCGTGAATCAAGTCTGTAGAGTTTGATAAATGTGAATGAAGAGGATCCGGTTCCGCCATGTGCATTTGTTCTAGTGGAATATGTCCCACTTCTTCCCATGATGTGAACATGGGCCGAGCAGCATGAGCTCTGACTTTAGCGGAGATTGCAGATCACTCAGTTGGTAGCACATTTCAGCCGCAGCCCTGAACCATCTTGCCAGTGGGGCTTTTACTTGTCCTTTGCCCCCTTATTTGGGCCATAATGTTGCCAGTAAAATTTTGGCTTTCCTGAAGCTGTAGGATCTCTGCAACCACACAGGAGTTCTCTTTAACATGTAAAGATGCCACTTTAGTTACTCCTCTCCCTAAGGTTTAGGGAAGACCCTGGCAAGGCAACTCCCGGGCTGATCTGCTTGAAAGAGGAACCTTAGGAAGGAACCCTGGGATGGCTCTCAAGAGAAGACAAACTCCTAGGAACTCCGATAGGACTCTTTGTAGTAGAGAGCCTGTAATACACTAATATGTCTGGTAGATATGATGGTGATTAAGAAGAAACTTTGAAGTTTAGCCATTTATTGAGACTTCTTGAAGTGGCTCAAATGGAGATTCAGCACATTAATGACCCTGCAGGGCCCTAAGAATAACTTTTTATTTTTTTTTTTGGTGACAAAAACGGACTTAACATTTGCAATGCTTTGAAGAAAGGTTCTTATGAGGTGGAGATTAACGAGTATATGAGCATATTCAAAATAGCATACAGTCCTATGAAAAAGTTTGGGCGCCCCTATTAATCTTAATCATTTTTAGTTCTAAATATTTTGGTGTTTGCAACAGCCATTTCAGTTTAATATATCTAATAACTGATGGACACAGTAATATTTCTGGATTGAAATGAGGTTTATTGTACTAACAGAAAATGTGCAATATGCATTAAACCAAAATTTGACCGGTGCAAAAATATGGGCACCTCAACAGAAAAGTGACATTAATATTTAGTACATCCTCCTTTTGCAAAGATAACAGCCTCTAGTCGCTTCCTGTAGCTTTTAATCAGTTCCTGGATCCTGGATGAAGGTATTTTGGACCATTCCTCTTTACAAAACAATTCAAGTTCAGTTAAGTTTGATGGTCGCCGAGCATGGACAGCCCACTCTCAAATGATCTGAAAACAAAGATTGTTCAACATCGTTGTTCAGGGGAAGGATACAAAAAGTTGTCTCAGAGATTTAACCTGTCAGTTTCCACTGTGAGGAACATAGTAAGGAAATGGAAGACCACAGGGACAGTTCTTGTTAAGCCCAGAAGTGGCAGGCCAAGAAAAATATCAGAAAGGCAGAGAAGAAGAATGGTGAGAACAGTCAAGGACAATCCACAGACCACCTCCAAAGAGCTGCAGCATCATCTTGCTGCAGATGGTGTCACTGTGCATCGGTCAACAATACAGCGCACTTTGCACAAGGAGAAGCTGTATGGGAGAGTGATGAGAAAGAAGCCGTTTCTGCAAGCACGCCACAAACAGAGTCGCCTGAGGTATGTAAAAGCACATTTGGACAAGCCAGCTTCATTTTGGAAGAAGGTCCTGTGGACTGATGAAACAAAGATTGAGTTGTTTGGTCATACAAAAAGGCATTATGCATGGCGTCCAAAAAATAACAGCATTCCAAGAAAAACACTTGCTAGCCACTGCAAAATTTGGTGGAGGTTCCATCATGCTTTGGGGCTATGTGGCCAATGCCGGCACCAGGAATCTTGTTAAAGTTGAGGGTCGCATGGATTCCACTCAGTATCAGCAGATTCTTGAGAATAATGTCCAAGTATCAGTGACAAAGTTGAAGTTACGCGGGGGATGGAGATTTCAGCATGACAATGATCCAAAACACCGCTCCAATTGACTCAGGCATTCATGCAGAGGAACAATTACAATGTTCTGGAATGGCCATCCCAGTCCCCAGACCTGAATATCATTGAACATCTGTGGGATGATTTGAAGCGGGTTGTCCATGCTTGGTGACCATCAAACTTAACTGAACTTGAATTGTTTTGAAAGAGGAATGGTCCAAAATCCCTTCATCCAGGATCCAGGAACTGATTAAAAGCTACAGGAAGCGACTAGAGGCTGTTATGTTTGCAAAAGGAGGATCTACTAAATATTAATGCCACTTTTCTGTTGAGGTGCCCATACTTTTGCACCGGTCAAATTTTGGTTTAATGCATATTGCACATTTTCTGTTAGTACAATAAACCTCATTTCAATCCTGAAATATTACTGTGTCCATCAGTAATTAGATATATCAAACTGAAATGGCTGCTGCAAACACCAAAATATTTAGAACTAAAAATGATTAAGATTAATAGGAGTGCCCAAACTTTTTCATAGGACTGTATATGAGTATACCAGACAATATGTAAGTATACCCACAATTGGATATATGAGAATATACAATGAAAAATGTCCGAGTATATATAATGGAAGATATGTGCATGTATCCACAATAGAATATATGTAAGTATATACAATGGGCGATATGCGAGTCCACACATCAGACTACATGTGAGTATAATTACCATATAGTATAGGACCATATCCACCAGAGTTCATGAGTATCTTTATAATCAAGTATATGAGAGTGCAACCATAAATAAAGCACATGTGAGTATGTATACAACGGAGTTTATGTGAGTGTAAACATGCTAGAGTGTATCCACAACAAAGTATTTGTGAGTATATACACAGCAGAGTATGTGAGTATACACACTGTAGAGTGTATGTGAGTATATACACAGTAGAGTATGTGAATGTATACACAGTGTATGTGAGTATATACACAACAGATTGTATGTGAGCATACACACAGTAGAGACTATGTGAATATATACACCATGGAGTGTATGTGAGCATACACACAGTAGAGTGTATGTGAGTATATACACAGTAGAGTGTATGTGAATATATACACAATAGAGTGTATGTGAATATATACACAATAAAGAACATGCGAATATATACACGGTAGAGTGTATGTGAGTATGCACACAATGAAGTGTATGTGAGAATATACACAGTAGAGTGTATGTGAATATATACACAATAGAGTGTATGTGAATATATACACGATAAAGAACATGTGAATATATACACGGTAGAGTGTATTGAGTATACACACAACAAAGTGTATGTGAGCATATACACAGTAGAGTATGTAAGTATATACCCAGAGTGTATGTGAGTATAAACACACTGGAGTGTATGTGAGCATATACACAGTGGAGTTTATGCGTATATAAACAATAGAGTGTGTGTGAGTATATAGACAGTGGAGTGTATATACACCACAGAAGATATATTCTAGGATCCTGTGGATACAGATCTTATTTTATACAAATGAGTATCACAGAGAAATCTGAAGGATTCTCCATCTGTGTCAGTGCCCGGAGGATTTTTGCCCTCAGACTCGTCTTCTAAATCTCTGGTGAGATGAGCGAGCCGTATACATAGTGACCTGGCAACTGGAATCACTTACAAAGATGTATTGTAAACTCCTATGGAGGATAGAAAGGTTTCTACAAGACAGAATCTGTTTTGTTGTTTTGCTTGCTTTTTTAGCCAATGGAGTTAGTGATTCCCAGTCAGTCTCCTCCGCTGGCACTTGCCAGGCCCGGAGCGGACAATGGTAGGCACTTCCAGTCCACAATGGTCACTGACATTTCAGTGACAGGAAGATCTAGCTTAGGAACCAATTCCTAATCATGAGTGGAGAAGATATCCCGGCTGTAGGTTGTTTACATCTAGATCCAGATACACAGGTTGTTTTTGTTTGTTTGTTTTTTGTTTTTGTTTTTTTTACTTTCTCGGAGTCTCCTGGTCACATTGTAGCCATTCCTGCAGGACTGGAGGACTCGGGTAAACCTTGCCCTTAGTTACATGACAATAATAGAGCTTCTTTCTCAGGCTCCATCCTACGCTGTTTTAACTCATTAGTGGGCCCAGTGCAAGCTGCTGCAGCACCTCATTAAATATAACATCAGTTTCAGCAGAATCTCCTGATAGACCTGTCCGCTTTATGCAGTGCGGTAGATTTATCCTTAGTCTGACACTTTCCATTTACACTATGGTGCGCAGCTTTACCACATAATCTATGCAACAGAAACGTATGTCGAGGACCCCAGCACAGATTTTCTCGCGCAAAGTATACAGCGCTTACAGTGGTGTAAGGAGGCGTTCACATGTAGGGATTTGTGCCCCTAAACAGCGACGGGCTTTGTCCAGACTCCGCCTCTATTGTTTCCAATGGAAGGTGCAGGAGAGAAAAAAGAACACAATTGGGCCAGCCTACTTCCTTACCTTTATAGGAGGGGTCCTTGTTAATTGTTTAATTGGTTATTCACGATTGCTAACTAACCTGTCTCTCTGCTTGTACCTAGGGGACGAAATCCCTTGTGTAATTGTGCTGCCGTAGGACGTACGGGAAATTGTATTATATTCATGATATTTGATGTACCCTCTTTACGCAGTTGGTTTTGGCCGTATTATACAAGCACCAACAGTGATCTACGCAAAAACTCAAATTGTCCTAATTTTTCCATTTCACAAAAAAATGAATCAACAAAAAAATATGAATATTAAGTATCATTGTGAATGTTGTAGCAGTAAAAATGTGCAAATCAACATTTTTCAGTGTCTTCTCCCTCGACTGGAATATAAAAAAGTTATGGGGTCAGAATATGTTGGTGCAAATAATTTTATTTTATTTTTTTACAAAAAGTTTTTAACTTATTTAAAGGTATTAATACAAAATCAATCTAAATTTCATATGACAATGATTTTTCTGACCTTCATAATTTTTTCCGTCTTCGCAGTACATTTTATGGAATAGTAAATAAACGTTTTTCCGCCTCCCCATTGAAACAAGTATACATTTGTCAGGAAACATAAATGCTTATGTCATATTTGTTCCTTCGGAAACGCTGAACTACTCTCTGTTTCTGTGAACCAGAAAACTCATACTGAAATTCTGTTGTAGTCAGAGCAAGGCTATGCCCTTGTTCCAACAGGAACAGGTCCCCTTAAAAATTTTACAGGGTGCTTCATTAAAGGGATTGTCCAAGATTTTTGTTTAATGGGATACCCTTAGGATAGACCATAAATATCTGCCTGGTGGGGGGGCCACATGGATCAGGTGAGTCTGGTCCCTATACTATACTTTGTACAGAGCCAGAAGTGTATACTAGCTCCATGTCCTGTATAGTGGCCAGGGGCCTTTATTTCAACTCTGCTCCCATTGACATCAATAAGAGCTGATCTGCGTATACGGTATATTAAAAAAAAAATCAATTTTATAAATCTACTAACATTATTACACATCCACCTTATGAGACTACAGTGTGACAGCACAGAAATGTGATGTTAATAATGCTCCATTTGGAGCTGGCACAATAGTGCTTTTTGACTAGTCCAGATGGCCCCTTTAGAGATGGATATTGATTGAGAGAAAATGGGAATTGATTACAGTCATTTAATAATAATTCTCTTTGGTGTCTGAGTACTCAGATCAGTTGTTCAGTTAGATTTAGTTAGATTTTTTGGATGAAGATCACACTGATCTTTTGCCATTGGCAAAGTATTTCTAATTAATTCTTATGATTAATGTTGTTTATCTCATAAATCAATTAAATCTCGTAGAATTACAAGCTTATAATGTGCAGATCAAATGCAAAAACATGCAATAAATAAAACCTTCAAAGAAAATTGTAACCAAATTGGGTATATGGGTACATATCACAAAACAAGGTGTCTAGATTTTACTGTCAGATATTAAATCAGTTAGGCTAAGTTTGCATCAATCTGTTATTGTAATTCATCATAGGATCAGAACAACAAACTAATTAGAATGGTATATGCAGATGAAAGACTTTCTTTCTGCAACCATCATTATCAACTGTAAGGTAAAAAAAAAAACAAAAAAAAACAAGACGCAAGCTCTTTTCTATTCTGCAGGACTTCATCTTCCAATTAAAAGAAAGTTACTTTCTACTGTGTAATGTAATATGCATTTACTGTGCATACTATTGGATCTGTATTATTATAGATTTCTAGTAAGAATAATAAATGAAATCTCATGGTAAAGGCAATGTCTATATCTACTGAGGTACTTTATAGTGTCCTATCCATCAAACATTCAACATCCGCTCACCACCTTATTTTTTTATTTTTTTTCCTTTCAGTATTAGAGATGAGCGAACACTGTTCGGATCAGCCAATCCGTACAGCATGCTCCCATAGAAATGAATGGAAGCACCTGTGACGCTGACTTTGCCGGCGGCCGGCGTCACAGGTGCTTCCATTCATTTCTATGGGAGCGTGCTGTTCGGATCAGCTGATCCGAACAGTGTTCACTCATCTTTAATCAGTATGTGTTTGTAGAATGGGAGGAAATCCATGCAAACATAGGGCGAACATACAAACTCCTTAAAGATGTTGTTCCTGGCGGGATTCGAACCCAGGACTACAGCGCTAACCACTGAACCACCATGCTGCCCCCTGCTCACCACCTTGTTGAATACAGGAAGTGAGGAGGAGACAACAAGCAAACTAGTGAGAGAAGGTGATGGGGAAATCCCTTTTACTCACTGATACTCTCGTGGGCCATCTCCCTATGGGGGTACATATGCGGTTTCCAGGGAGAGATGTGACTAATGCCTTAGGACTCATTATATAGATGTAATGTGGTTGCATTTTAATATTCCTATTATATCTGCAAATACGAAGCAAACTGAGGGTCTAATGACTGTAACCAAAACTATTCTAAATTTCCATGTTGCTATTTTTTGGGTCATTAGTCCGAGCATTGTGACAGCAAAATGAATGCTAAAATGCATCCGTATTACAGCAAACTGAATGGGGCATTAAACTGGCCGTACACTCTAGATTTTCACCAGCAAAGTGAATGAGATTTTAATTTAATACCATCCACAAAGTGCCAAAAAAAAGAAAGAAAAATACTGTAGAAAACACAGCATGTTAATATTTTTATGACTGACTTTATGGGCTGAAGTAAAACAAAGCAAAAAAACTATGTTTTTTAATGCTGTTATTTTAAGCCCCATTGCCCCAACATTCCCACCATAGTAAATGAGATTTAATCATCCACAAATTGTAAAAAAATAAAGACTGTTGTGGAAAACATGTCTTCGAAAACCGTCAATTTTTTTAAAAAAAATGCATAAAAAATGTTGCATTTTCCCTAGACATATATGGGGGAGGCAGAAATCAAACATGCAGTGGTAAAGACTGAAAAACATTGCATTTTATTATTATTTTTTTTTTAATACTTGTGGTCTTAGCCTAAGGCCGAGGGGACCCACGTCACAAATAAGCGATGCTTTGGCCGTGGCTGAAACACTGCAAAAAAAAAAAAAAAAAAAAAAAATCCAATAGCATATTACACTACCTGCATAGTAGATGAGATTAGCCAGAATTATATTACATTACAGAAAAAAATCTGCAGAGTAAATGTTGTGACTTAAAAAAAAAACAAAAAAAACAAGCAATTTTGCAAATCACTGCTTGTCAATTGCACCTACAGAAACGCTGACGTTTTCTGTATATGTACAATAGAGACAGAAAGTCCAGAGGAAAACTGCAGACTTAGGGTAAGTTCACACTGAGTAAACGCTAGCTTATTTTGTAGAGTAAAATTTTACTATCCCATTGACTTCAATGATATTTTTTACACGTGTAAAAATACGCCTGTAAAATGTCATTGAAGTCAATGGGAGCCTTATTTTTACACGTGTATTTTGCAAAAATACACGCACGTTTACTACTGATACGCTGCCTGATTTTGAACGTTAAAACACGTTCAGAATAAGCGGCGTATAAAGCAGTTCCCATTCATTTCTATGGAAGCCGGCAGACGAGCGCTCCCCATTGAAATGAATGGGCTGCTTTTTTCACTACGAGCACTCCCATTGAAGTGAATGGGAAGTGCTCACGTGTACGGCTCGGCATGAGCAGAACTAGCCGTACAAGCCAGCACATCCCATTCACTTCAATGGGAGCGCTCGAAGTGAAAAAAGCAGCCCATTCATTTCAATGGGGAGCGCTCGTATACCGGCTCCCATTGAAATGAATGGGAACTGCTTTATACGCGCTGATTCTGAACAAGTTTTAACGTTAAGAATCAGGCAGCGTATCAGTAGTGTGAATGCACCCTTTCTGTGCAAAGTGGTGCAGAAAAAAATGCAATGCGTTTCCGACGCAGTTTTTTTTCCCACGCTTTTTGGCTGTGGCTCGCTATGTGGAGCCTTAGCCTCAAGGAGTTTTCCAGAATTTGCTGACTCATATGTAAATTCATTTAACATCTGGTCTGTGCTCCAGAATGACCCATGTGGCAAATAAAATTATATATATATATATATATATATATATATATATATATATATATATACACACCGTATTTTTCGGACTATAAGACGCACTGGACTATAAGACGCACCCAGGTTTTAGAGGAGAAAAATAGGGAAAAAAAAATTTCAGGCAAAAAATGGTAAAATATTTAATATATGGGAGTTGTAGTTTTGGAACAGCTGCAAGGCCACATTGACAGGTGACCCTGCAGCTGTACGGGGATGTATAGGGCGGTTTTTTGTGGGGTCAGGTGTAGACCGGGCATTTTCAGACACAGGGATACCTAATGTGTATGTTTCACAGTAATGTTATACGTTTATATGTATTCTAGGGAAAGGAGGTGAACTTTTATTTATTTTATTTTTTATTATATTTTTTTTAAGTGGTTTTTTTTTTTTTTACTATTTTAATATCCCCCGCCTAGGGGGCTTGAACCTGCAATCATTTGATTGCAAGTCCCATAGACGGCAATACAAGTGTATTGCCGTCTATGGGAGATTCTATACATTACTATCGCGGAGGGTCATAGACCAGCCGCGATAGTAATATATATCTATGACAGGCCTGGGAGCCTTCATTAGGCTCCCGGCTGTCATCGGAACAGGCCGGCTCCTGCGGCCTCGCCGTGCAGGAGCCAGCCTGCATCACTAAAGGTATGAGGCCGGGGGGGGGGGGGGGGGCTAACTAACTGTCAGGACCTGCGGAGGAGCAGTGGGTTTGCAGCATGGCCGTGCTACTGCCACCGCTGGTTTTCTTCAGCGGCAGTAGCGCGGCAATCCGCAGGCCCCGGCAGCTAAGACAGTCCCCGGCATCTGCTGTAATAGACCGGCGGATGCCGGGGAGTGTCTTAGCTGCCGGGGCCTGCAGTATTGTCACACTCCTGCCGCTGAAGAAAACCAGCGGTGGCAGTAGCGCGGCAATCCGCAGGCCCCGGCAGCTAAGACACTCCCCGGCACTCCGAAAAATACATTATACAATATACAATATATTTTTGCACTGTACACTGCATGGACTGTTTTCGCAGAATGAAATCAAACGTCATAAGCAATATTAGATGTACCGAATGCTTGGTTATGAGATCAGATTTAACGTCCTGTACTAAATATTATGTTGGCTTGCTATTTATAGCTGTTTGGTGCCCTCTGCTGGGTGGTTAATATTACAACACTTACTGTATTTGCGGCCTGTGTTCATCGCTGCACTCAGAATTTCAGTTAGGTAGGAAAGGATGTGACTGTTAGCAGGGGGACCAATGATATACTGGCTTTAGGGGTATGAGCAGCCTCCAAGCCAAAGGAAGTGTTTCTTGTTCCCTGATACAGGAATTCATTTACTGTTAAAGACAAATATAGGGAAGAGAATATGGAACTATTCATATCCTATTCTGGTTTCTGCCCCTATGAGCACATCAACTCAAGTTTTAGTAATAGTTAGTTCATCACAGAGCCTGATGCTGGAAAAAAAATCTGGTAGAGCTTTAGTCTACTCTAAATTTATACCATGGTTTAATTTCTGACAGTATTTTATGCAACAATTGTAGCCCATTTTGGATGTATCCAAGTCATGCTTTTATTTTACTAAGAAGCCATACCCACATCTAGCAAGTCAGACAAAAAATTTGCTTCAGGTCGATGCCCTATGTTGCAAAAACACTAAGTTTTACAGTACCAGAAAATTAGGTCCACGCCATAGCAGAAACGCTGCATTTCCAAAATCACTGCATGTCAATTGTACGTGCGGAAATGCTGCAGTTCTCCATATACGGTAGGTATAATGGAGGCAGAAAGTTCACAGAGGAAAACTCTGTGAAATTGCAAAGAAAAACACTGCTGGAAAATAATGCAATGTGCTTGTGCCGTTTTTTTTTTTTTTTTTGTCTACAGCCATGTTGGGCCTTAGCCAGAAAAGGGAGTGTGTCAGCAATGAATTCACTATAAAACCTAATCACTTTACCATCTAGAAGATTCCATAGTTTCAAAATGTGTTATTCAGCTCTGGTGCCTCATTTTTATGTAAATTAACTATTTCAGTTCTTCTTTGGGGGTGTGCCTTAGCTTGCCTGGGCTTCAGGTTCAGAAAAGCACTCCGACCCCATTTATCTAATAAGTAACTTGACATGAAAATGGGGCTCCAAAGCTGAACAGAACACATCTGAAATCAGCAGAATCACCTCTCCAAAGTACTGGGGTTAGATTTATAATAAAGACGTCAGACAAAAGCAATATTCAACTCCACACATTGTGGTGTTTTTAACTGAGGTCTATTATTTATTTCCCCTTTTGCATTTCTTGCTTGTTAGGGACCGTTCACATTAGGGTCAGGTGTTAGTCAGGGGTACATGTCATTAGGGCGGTGGCCTCAAGTTAGGATTATAGGGTATGTCAGGTTGTCACATTTAATAGGATCTTGCTTAGGGACATTTTACAAATTTTTGATGTCAGACACCCTTGGAATATGGATTTTCAATTGCCTGCATCAACTATCCAGTGATCTGTTGTGTTTATTCGTCATTGTCACCTGAATCAATGTAAGTCCTGGTTTTGTTTTACTTTGCCAGGTTGCCGTGCGTAGATTGTGATTTATCTTTTTATGTATTAACATAACGGTGCAATACAGGTTGGATTCATGTACGTTTTTCTTGACATTGGGACTTTTACATACATGATTAAAGGTTAAAGTATTAATGTAGATTATATGGTCATATTGGAATTGTAACTAATCCAATCCACAAACTGCAGAGGAAAAAAACCCCAAAAACCCTATGTATTCAAAATGCAGCATATCAATTATACTTGCAGAAACACTGCTGCTTTTTGCATAGGTATAATAGTGGCAGAAAGTTTGCGGAGGAAACCTTCAGAATTTGTGAAAAATGCCACAATGCGTTTCTGCAGCGCTTTAATTTGCTGCACTTTGCAACAAGGGATTTAGCTCAGAAATGCTTAAATTCACTTAAGGCCACATCTGCAAAACTTTGTTCCTAAGCCTTAAAATGTATTGTCAATTATTAAACATAAGAAACTTTGTAATATGTTAAGAAATAAAGTTTTCTTCTGTTTATCAAGTTGAGCCTTTTTTTTTTTTTCTTTTAATATATTAGTCTATGTACTATGTTATTCTATAACCACAATTTCGCTTTCTACTGCCCTTGTAGACATTTAGCCAATTTGTTATCAATCCCGTTTGCCCTGGAGGCCTACAAAGCAAACCAACTCTATTACCAGTTCTCTCCATCTACATGTGAATCCAGAACGTTTCAAGGCCTGTGTGTATCTTGAATTACTGTATCTTAAAGAGGACCAGTAACTAAGTATATATTGTAAAAAAAAAAAAATTATATAAAACAAAAAAATATAAAAAAAAACCCACACCATTTGATAATTTGATTCTTGCTGCTGTTCCTCTGGACAATTTAGGGTTTATTTTTTAAACCCCCCCCCCTCCATTTAAAACATACGGCTCCTACAAGATCATATGTAAACTAGTTCTGATTCTCTATGAAAAAACAGGGACCCACCAACTTTGCGGAATCTGAATTAGTTTGAATGTAATCTTCAAGCAGGCCATACGTTGAAAAATCTATCCACCAATTCAAAAACAACAGCCAATTGATCAGGGGAATGACAAGAATTAATAGATATGTTTAGCTTCTATGTAGGTATGGCTATCTCCCAGTTATTGCAACCAGATCCAAATTATCCCTAGATGGCCATTTAGTTTGCAGTTTGTTTCTTCAGCTATACAGATTGTATGTTTTAGTTTTACACCCTGTATTATCCATAACATACCTGCATCTACTTGACAAACAAGAATATTTACATCATACTGCTAGTTTCTAACTAGCCAAGGTCAAGAACAAAAACTGTACTTGTGGCTCCCAGGTCCTCTGTTTCCAGTAGTGGCAAGTTCCGATTTCTGTTTTTCAGGTCCCTGGCTGATGTCAGTAACATTCTGTTTGTACTAGGTGGCCACTGCAGCTGAACACAGACCTTAGTGGTGACCTTATTCACTTACAAATGAATAAATAATTGTAACATTCCTCTGGACTGTAAGTGTAACTATACCAGTCCATTTCAAGATTTACATGAAGTTCAGATACAGAATGTTCATTAAGAATATTTGATTTGGGTTTTAATTTGCTGGAAATGAGTATTGTGGACTCAGGAATGTATGCCTTTCCTCATCCTAACCGCAAAACCGGTAAGAAGTAGACCAAACAAAACCCATGTCAAGACTTAAGCATATAGGCAACCCTGTAGCCATGTGTTAAACATACTTACTTAAAAATATTCTGGATCTTCTGTTTATTTCAACAGACAAGCACACTGGTAAAACCAATTGACAGTTGTAGGCTACCAAGCAGAGTGAACATACAACCAATAATTACATCAGGGAAATTGTAGATCCTACATGGTTGAGTTTTTTCTTTATAAAAACTTTAAAGTGTCATGTAAGTTTACATTATATTATTAGTCCATGTGTTTATTCGGTCAGGCCAAGCTTCTTCTTCAGAGACTCTGGCATCTCAGGTGGAGGAGGACGAGGAAGCCTGAAGTAGACCTTCACGGAGTCATAGATGAACCATTGCAGAGCAGTCAAGGTACCAATCATAATAATACGGGCAGTAAGCCCCTTCCAGACTCCTATAAAAGCGACAGTGAAAAAAAGTGCGTAAGAACACAATATTTTTAAAAAATTAAATTAAAAAAAAAAAAAAAAAAATCAAAGACTCTACAAATGGATGCAAAGTTATACCTTTTGGTCCAAGCCTCTTAAGAACTTCCACAGCAGTGCTTCCCTTTTCTTTGTTCAATACAGAGACCACAGAATCAGCAGGATGGGACACAATGGCGCAGAACACACCAGCTAAAAGGTAAACACACAAAAAACAAAGTGTGAACCACTGAAATACATACAGATAAAAGAATAAAGAAATAAGTACAGAAATATAGGCACCTCCCCATTTACTGCATGAAATCTCACTGTCCATTAAAACTAAATATTCCAGGAGTTATCATTAGCCAACATTTTATTTTTACAGTGTGAGGATGGGATCACAGTCACAGGATGAGCGCAATGTACATTTAATGACAGATGATGCCCCCTCAGTCTGCATTCACCTCAAAGTAAAGGCGTTCATATTTACATTAGCGTGAAGGGGTACAGACAGAGTGAGCTTCATCTGTTATTCTGATAGAGTTTATGTCCACCCTATGACAGATGATTGGAACGGACATGAACACACACTAGTGTGAACCCATCCTAAAGAGGGCGGGAGGAGAAAGTACTTTCCCTATTGTTATCTACAGTCAAAACATTTCTCAATGCACTTATTGTCAAATCTACAGGACGTATAAGTTTTTAAGACAGCAGACTGTGTAAAACTTTCTGCAGTCCCATACTGACTCGGTGTACAACATAATACTGTACTTACCAATGTAACCAGCAACAAAAGTGACAACCAATTGTTCAGACTTTGAGCATTCACTACGTGGTTTGGGTACAACATGTTTGTAGAGGGCTTCAACTGTACGCTCAAAGCAGGCAAACTTCATCATGGTGTATGGAATCTGTCTCATCCAGAGAGGAGCAACACCTTTGTAAAACCTGCCAAAATTAATAGTTCATTATGAACGTGCATAAAGATGCATTGTCTGAATCCCTTGTAAAAGATGGGCAAACTGCAATATTAGGGTCTATATATTACTGTCCACACATTAGCCATATCCTATTGGTAATAAACGGACACAGTAATACTGTAGCCGCTGCCAATAGAACATAAACGACCAATGTGAAGGTATATTAGTCTTACATGCCAATGACTCAAGCACCTTTGACTGTACAACCAAATAAGTTGCTGGTCGTCACTGAACTGGAACTGCTGGAAGTGAACCAGCAGAACTCAGAACAAGTAAAACAACCACAAAGGTGGATCTAAGGGAGCATGTGTCTGGTCCCTGGTTATTAAATGCAGCTACCTGAAACCAAAATCAAGCCAAGAGGAAAGACTAATACTTACGCCCAGAGTCCTTCTTCAGCATACATCTTGGGGGCGGCTTGCCGAAGAGTGTTTGCATAGCCTGGCTGTGTTTGGATACGCACTTTTGCGGCTTCCATTGGTGCCAAAGCAATATCGGCAAAGAACTCAGCACTGGCAGATGCAGCCAGGTATAGGGATGTGCGCCACAAATAGGCATTTTCCTGCAAAAGTTAAAAAAAAAAATATTATATATATATATAATATATATATATATATATATATATATATATATATATATATATATATATGTCTTAGGACACATTCTGCAACTATTACAAATAATACGCTATTGCTTTTATCAAATTATAATGCATTTTGAGTGAGCAATAAAGCCCAAATGGTCATCAGAAGCATATATTGGAGGCACCAGTATGCCAAAGAGTAAGATCTTACCTCACCAATGAGGTTGGCATACAAGATTTTGAAAACTTCATAGAATCCAAACTTGCACAACCCTTGCATTGAGTAACCAATGAACGTAGGGGCCCATCCCTTAGCGAGTCCTCGGACACCATCTTCCTTAAGCGTTACAGAAAAGCCATTGAAAATGCTCTTGTACTTCTGGGGATCCACCTACAGGAAGGAGAAAGTCAGTTAGTAAGTGACAGAAGGAGCAGAGAATATTACATGACCTAATGACGGAAGGCAGAGGAAAGCGGTCAACAAAAGCCAAAAACTGTATGATCTTTAGAAGAATGAGAGAGTGCAGGAACAATTCTCATGTGTCAATGACTTGTGATTGTAGTGTCAATAATGCTAAAGTTGCTGGGAGACCTGCAGGAGCTAGTCAGCAGATGTCAAAATACCGACAACTGTGAAGACAGACCAAAGGTCAGATGACAGTCAAAGATTTCCGCCCATTCAGCAACAAGCATGTGCAGAACTGCATTCTTTGTGTAAAACATATCCATCTATCCTATAGACTTCTCTATGTGTACCATGATAGAGATTATGTAAGCATTTCATGGTCTAGATTTAAATGATACCCAGCTAATGGACAAGGGGTGACCAGGAGTCTTTCATTCTCCCCCCCCCCCCCCCCAAAAAAAAAAAAAAATTAAAAAAAAAAAAAAAAAAAAAAAAAAATTCATCCATTAGTGCATGCTGGAAACCTAAGACTCCGTTATAGGCAACAGGATTTGCCATAAAATGGATTCAAGGTTTTCCAGATTTTCATTTTACTGCTCCTGACAAGACCAGAGTGGAAACACAAGCAGAGATGCCAGCAGAGTCTAAAATGATCTTTCCATTGCAGAGGCAATAGGGGAACGTTTCTGGCATTCTGTGGGTAAAAGAGGATACAAGGGCTGCACTATAAATGGGTTGCCTTCAAGATACAGATCATTTATTACTAGTAAAGGGAACTTATGAATCCATGCTAGAAAATAAGCTGCAACTAACACTAGTGCAGAGCAGATCAAGGCAAGCATACGAAATAGCCTGGATACATCTCTCTCAATACTATTTAACACTGCAGTAATACAACTTACCACAGATAGACAAGCAAATAGACTAGTAATTCCACCAGATCCACTACAACTCATTTATTCACCTTGTAACTCCCTGAAGTCTCCTCAGATTATAGACAAAGTATAGCATGAACAAATCGTGATGAACAATGAATAGTGGCACAACCCCTCTGATGTAGAGTACTCTCTTGTCTCTGTATAGTCCAACATATGGGCAAATAGGCACACAGGACATGCAAATGCATGAAGTAGGAAGAAGAAGAAAAAAAAAAGATTAGCAAGTGTTAATTTGGTAGTGAGATACCCACCTGAATGCGGCATTTCACCAGATCCAAAGGTACAACTGCAGTGTGAGTTATACCACAACTGAGGATGCCACCAAAGCCACACATTGCATAAAACTGTGTAGAGCCATATTCACAACTGTATTCTCCTGCGTGAATAAACCAGAACACACCATGCTTTTATATCAAACATGCATCACTCACAATGTTTAGGAACAAAACAAGTTAATTGAGGCAAAACAAGTTAGTTTACACTACAGCTTCACTCCATGATTCATGCAGACAAACCTGGATTCTGCATTTAACCAGATCTAACGGGACCACTGCAGTATGCGTTGTACCACAGCTTATGATGCCACCAAAGCCACACAGAGCAAAGAATTTCCCAGATCCATAAGCACAGCTATATTCCTCTGTTTAACCAAAAGTGATGTATCAATATAAACATTAAAATGAATATAAATTATTCTCATATATACAAATAGTGTGTGTGTGTGTAAATATATATATATATATATATATATATATATATATATATATATATATAAGGTTTATATTAACTGCTGGACACAACAGTCATAATAAAACAAAACACTCCTTAATTAAAACGCTCAGGTATCCTTTCTGAAGAACTTGCTTATACACATGTATATAGTCAGGCACAAGTTTTGTTTTTAATGGGATAGGAATGTAAACTGCTGTCAGACATCCATAGCAGTATCTTATCTCGAAAGATAAAAAGATCTTTTTATGGCCAATTCTTCCTTCCCTTCATCACCTCGGAGCCCACATTAAAAGAGTCAACCAATCCCACTAAAATTACCAGAATTGGCCAACTTGTCTGTTTTCGGGGGCTCTTATGGTGTGTCCACACATGGCAGATTCAGTTCCACACAGTTAAATGAGGTTGTTTAATCTTAGACAGCTCATCAAAAAAAAAAAATCTACTATGTGTGAACATACCCCAACAACAAATAATGGGGTATTTACAGCCAATGTAAGCTTTTTAGCCAATAATTAAATGTACCTACAAAGTGAAGTGTGTTACACAACAATATACCGGAACACTAGACTTCAACATCCAGTTTACTTGGGTAACTAGACCAATGCCCTTACCAATTTCATGGGGAGAGGGAGGCAGTACGTACTAAGTCAAATGATTCAATGTGACCTCGGGAAGGGCTGTTCTAGTTGACAAACTGTCAAGTAGGGAATATATGTATCCTCTCTGTGCATAGTCATGCCCCACAGAGAAACTAATCTACAGTCAGTCATTCTAACAAAAAGTAATATTTGCATTACGCAAGCATTCTGCCTCCTACTACTTCAGAAGACTTAACGGTAGGCAGTCACCTTAGATGTTAATGCAAAGTGGCATAGGGAGAAAGATATGACCTTGAAACAGGTGACCTATACGTCACCACGGGTACAAGAACATATCCTGATAACAATAGCTAGAACTTGCCAAATCCAGTATAGTGAGCTAGTGAGTGGAATGTCAAGGTAAAGTAGAACCTTGGTTTCTGTCTATAACCCTTACAGTCACTGCTATGGACACATACCCTCTGGTGCAGCAGCAGCAGCAGCAAGACGACGGACTGGCAGGGCCTGGGTAGTGCCGCTCTTCTGTAAATTCACATTTTCTTGTCCCAACTGGAAGTGGGGTGCATTGAACGGGTTTGCCCGGGCTAACTGTGCAACGGTGGAGTACATGGTGGCAGCTGTAGGTTTAAAGCAGGAGAGTCACTAATAAATACATACCTGACACACACTTCTCACCAAGGTTATAGCAACAATGTAGCAACATACAATTACTAGAAATATCCCAGTTGGGCAGCGACTGGTTACTAAATTAGTTAAGTCTACTAGTTACATAGGATCATGTCACCAGGTCTGAAAATCTCAATGACACTCATTAGCTGAGGTTGTTGGGACCCTAAGCTTTTGCTACTTTGTTTCGATACAAATTAGGGTATACTAGTGAATATGGTTTCTCTCCACATCATGCAACGTTACTGGCCACTAGTCTTGTAAACCCTTGTTTGCATCATCACTGAAAGGGCTCAAATTTTAGATATGGATTTGGATTAGCAAAATGCAAACACACTGAAGGATGTCTAACAGAGCTGGTGACAAGGCCTCTTTAACTTGAGAACTCAGAAGACACACAACCCCCTTAACTAACTTCCTTTTAGCCCTCCCCAGATCACATCTATAGTAATATAGGGGCCACAATTTGCAACGACACCATTTATAGCACCCTGGGTAGGTACATTGTAAGGGGAACCTGGACACTGTTCTATTAACACCCTGTACGTTTCATTGCCAACAATATGTCTGGCTATAAAAAGTAGCAGTTGCCCATAGCAACCACTCAGGATTATCTGAGGAAGCTGCTTGTAGGTCACTATGACAATATACAGCCATTCAGCCACCAGATCAGAGCTTATCCACACTAGCGTCTCTTAGCCAGGCAGCATCTGATCTCACAATAGGATCAGTCATGTGACTAAGAGCTTAGACTAGGTTTTTCCAGGAAGATATCACACTGATAAATCCTACAGCTAATTTGTCATCCCTGTAGAGACAGATCAGGATGAGGAATCTGACAGAGAATCAGCTTGAAGATTTTTCTTTTTTATAAATATTTTTATTACTATATTTAAATCTAATTCCCCTTTTGTCCTCCCCAGATCACATCTGAATACAGGGCAGACATTAAAAATATGTAAATATAGTCATATAGAGGCCACAATTTGTAACGACACCATTTATAGCACCCCCGGGCAAGTACATTGTAAGGGAAACCTGGGCACTCTGGTCTATTAATAGGACGCATAGGAGGGAACTGAACCTGCTGCAAGAGACTGCAGTGGAGGTGCGAGGGAGCCGCATGGGCCACAGGCATTCATTAGGGCAGCCCTCACAGGCTCGGGGTCCTCCTGATAGTGGAAGGATTCTAGGAGAACAGCAGGGGCCGCCCCCATTACTAGTGCGTTATCATTAGCGGAAGCGGCAACTAGCTATACTATAATACCCGCATGTGCACATATTGCGGTCTAAGAACCGCACGTTAACTGTGCGCCACTCCCATGGGAGACCAACCCGTGCCGTGCGAGCACGACCTCAAAGGGCCGACCGCCTCTATAACCTGCGTCCTTCAGCCTCACAGCCAGGCACCGGCGCCATTGAATAAAGATAGCGACCCTTCTCCACACCCGCAGAAGCCAAATAACTAGCAAGCCAGGTCCGGCCCAACGCCTAGCACACTGCGGCCTACTACCGCCACAACTCACCTAGAAGATGGCGCTCACTCGGCCGACCCCGGCTAACAGAGAACGAACGTCCTCCAGACCTAATGAATTTGTCCTTCCGTGACGTCAGCGCCCCGCCCCTGCACCCCGGCCTGCGACATCATTGGCCTGAGTGACGCACGTCATTAGAAGTCTTACAGTCTTACTGGCTGCTGCTCCAGGGAAGGGCGGCGTCGGTCACGTGACAGCTGTAAAGCGAGGCTTTACGTAAAGAGCGTGCGTCTCAGCTGATCGTTGTCCTGCTTGACTCCTTGCCTTAGTGTACATACAGCTGTAACGTATTCCAATGTCACTGGAAGAGGTCATCCCCGGCATGACCTTTACTTATACTGTACCGGGTATTCTGCTGACATTTAGCTGACCCTAACTCTCCTGGTTAATGGCTTAACAGGCAGAGTTTATAGAAATAGTGGAATATACTAAACTGTAGCCCAGGTGGTACTACAACTCCCAGCATGCATACTTGCTCTGCTTTTTTTATTGGAGCATGCTGGGAGTTGTAGTTCCACAGCAGCTGGAGTGGTGAAAGTTGCTGATCGCTGTCATCTCGCCAGTACAACCAGTTACAGAATCAGTATAACTGGCTTAACACTAGTTTCCGAAATAAAATGTCTTCCATTGATCTCAGTCCTCGGTGGACCAATTCAGACAGGCAAGTGCCAAATCCATGTAGACTGTTCTGGCAGAAACCCTGGTACTGTTTATTAACACTTTCCTGTGCGTGCGTGCTACAAGCCTGTGCAGTAGTTATGCATAGACTAGTTCACACTGCTATGGCGGATCAGTGTGCTGCTTCTGGTGGCCCAGACTCCTGGCCACAATGGCATAAACAGTTTTATGTCATTTGCCTAATAGAAGTGAAGAAGAATACAGGCGGCCTCATCGCTCGCTGCCTGTGCCTTATAGATTCCATCTGCAGACTGCTGTGGCTTACATTTTGTTTACATGGACATCACAGCTTAGGGGGATTTCACACTTGCGCTGGGTTTCTGTCTACAGCCCCGGCGAAACTGGACAGCGGATGGAAACCCGGCGGTCAGATTTAAAACCCATTCACTTGAATGGGTTTGTAAAGGTCTGTGTCCCCCTGCTGCCTGTCTGTGGGGAAACCGGTGTTTTTAGTCGGAGACAAAGACATGCAGGAATGCACAAAGCGGACACAAGTGTGAACCTTCATATCAATAACATATTTTTGTATTTATTTATGAAAAGAATAGGAAATTTGATGGAAATTTTGAAAGAAAAAAAAAATCACAATTTTCAAAATTTTTCAGACAGTCATACCACCCAAATATAGGAAGAATATGCAAATCTGTCTCCCAAGATGTAAACAGGGAGACAGTGCCTCTGTTTGCTGCCCTCTATAGCAAGCAACCCTGAACAACATGCCCGACTTCCCAGAAGCCTTTGCTGCATGATGCGAGGTTATAACCAAATCAGTTTCTCAGCTACGGACGGCACCGTTTCTGTCTCTTTGGACGTCATCAGCGCAGCATAGAGAGAACTGATTTGGTTTAAGTGAGAGGCTGTGAGACCAGATTGTGGGGATAATGTCACTCCTTAGGGAGAGACCACCTTCACATGCCCAGCCCCTCCCACAGACACGCCCCACCCCAGGCCCGCTCTGGCCCACAAGAAGTAGGTAGTAGATCTTTTGCCTTGGTCAGTTTATAAAGTAGCTCACATGCTGAAAAAGTGTGAGCACCCCTGGTCTAAATCCTAGTAGCTCCGCCCACACCAGAGTCCGATCACATGGTCATGACGTCCTCAGAGGTCCTTTAGCACACTAGGATTTAGCATCTACCCTGCAGATGAGTGGCCAGGATTCATTGTGTCTTATGGAAGATGTCTGTTGTGTGGAGGAGAGGAAGCTACAGTAACGTGACAGACACAGGGACCTTCCTTTAGTTACTCTGCCTATTAATATCAGGCATTTGGGGTTAGTAATTTAGTTTCAGTAACTCCATGTGCCTCACATTAATAACAGTTAACCCCATCATATCCCTGATGGGGTTAACTGCTATTACTATGAGGCACGTGGAGTTACTAAGCGGCAGTGCACATGACCAGACTTTTTATCTGCAATGGTGGATTTCCATCCCTCGGCTTATACTCGAGTCAATAAGTTTTCCCAGTTTTTGTGGTAAAATTAGGGGTCTCAGCTTATATTCGGGTTGGCTTATACTTGAGTATATAAGGTATATCAAACAGTGTATCGCATTTATTGTTTTGTTTTTCCAAAAAATATAGGTGATATTCAGTATTTCACATCAGAACACCATATTATTTGGTTAACATCTGTACAATATTTGATATGCAGATTATAAATTGTATATGAAACCTTTCCATCAGTCCATGACTTTCATTTGGCTTGATCTTTCTTGTAATAGTGAGGAGGCAAGGAAGGCAACTGAATATTACCTATATTCTTTGGAAAAAAGAAATATGTTACACTGCTACAAGCACCACCATCACCTGTACTATTGAGTCTGTGGGACTAGCGACAGGGCTGTAACTTGAGGGGGTGCAGAGGGTGCAGTCGCATTGGGGCCCAGGAGCCTTATGGGGCCTATAAGTACTGGTATCAGTATTGAGATTGCAGCTTCCATCTGGCCCATAAGCCAAACAGACCCACAGATTACCCTAACCACACTAAGGTGGAGTAAACTCCTTAGTACCCATAACCATCACTATTAAGAATTCACTGTATAGATGAGGTATGGGGCCCCAGACAAAAGATTGCACCGGGGCCCACAAGACTTTAGTTACATCACTGGCCAGTGATATATATCTATGATTGTTCTAAAGTCATAACACAGAAGCCCATCTGCTCCAAGTAGCAGTGTACCTCCTCAAGACATTAGCACTGCTGCTTCTCTATTATAGTGATCATAGAGTGAAAAAGCCCCATGGAAGGTATAGTTTTCAGGGCCTCCAGGAGTTCAGCTCTAATAAGTGGGTGAGTGTCGAACCCCAAAAATTCATAGGGGCCACTAAAGGACGTTATACTGTGTGATGGGGCCACTAATTGATACTATATTGTATGAAGGGGCCAACTGTGAGGCATTATACTGCGTGGAGGGGCCACTATGGGACATTATTATAAAAATGGTTTTCCAGTAATTGGTCAGGGAAGGTAAAAAATAATAATCATACTCGACCGATCCATGGTGCTCTGGTGTCTGCTGCATAAAAACAATGGGGGCAACCAGGAGGGGGATATTATACTATACAGGTAGGTGCACCAGGAAGGGACATTATACTGTAGGCACAACAGGAGAGGGGCTTTATAGTATAACGTTTGATATGTATAATGTGTGATGTCACTGCAGAGGCATTATGCTGTATGAGGGCCACTAAGAGACATTATACTATGTGGGGGCAACTGAGAAAGCACTAGAATTTGTGTGGGTCAGGTAGCTCTACGTGATGGTAATGGGGAGAGCTCACTTATGAAACCTTTGCACTGGTCCTACCAATGTGTTAAAATGGCCCTGGTGTAGTCAAAACCTCAGTAAGGCTGAGGCCCCACATTGCGGAAATGCAGCTTTTTTTTGTTTCCGATTGTGTTGCGTTTTTTTGAGCCAAAGCCAAGAATGGCTACAAAAGGAATGGGAAATAGCTAGGAAATACTTATGCGTCTACCTTTCCCTCTATCCACTCCTGGCTTTGGCTCAGAAAACCGCAACACAATCTACAACAAAAAAAGCTGCGTTTCCACAATGTAGGGACATAGTCTAATGGTTCTGCAGGATACAGAGCAATCCTAGTGGTAATCAGCCAAATACCCACACTAGAGATTTGCATCCATATGTAATCTGAACCAGGAACATAGAAACGGTAAGAGCCCATTTTGATTTCTGTTCATTACGACTGGTTCTCTAAGGGCCGGTTTGTGTAACCATTTTTATGATACTTTGTGCCACGTATTTATACTTCTAACCTTAAGATTATTTCTGATTATACTTTTATGATTTTAACTATTGTAGGTTAAGTTTCAGTTGGTTTACCCTTTAGATTGTGTGCAAAGATTCAGTATAACCTGTCCATTGAAATCTCTGCTTGTTCCCTGTCGTCCGTACCAGCGGCACAATGTGGGGTATTTCTGCCCCTGTGTGCTGGTAGGACAGGCGGATTTTTAATTAGCCAATCAAAATGCGTGGCTGGCCCTATAAGAGGGCACAAGAACCTCCCCTCTGCGTGTTTTTTTCTGTCCTGTGTGGTCAGAGGACAGGTGGGGAGGACTTGTGTCCTCTTATTTGGGCTCTATAGGGTTACTTACCTTTGGAGCATAATTCTTCTCTTTTCTTTCAACTTCAGACCTTCTTGATTGAAGGATCTCTTGCCCTGTTAGGGGAAAAAGTTTTTTTGTTAGCAGTGGGATTCCTGGGGGCCTCCCCCGAAGGTGGATCTAGCCGTGGCGAAGTTGTCTCGTAGAACCCTGGTGCCCCTTGAAGATGGATCAAATCTTCAGGATCCTCTGGATCGTAGGGCTGACGCCACATTAAAGAAGGTTTACTCTGCTTCCTCTGCCCAAGATCAGTAGCCATAGCCTCTACCACTGTGGGCGATTTTCTTCGTAACCGCCTAGCCACCTTGGAGCGGGATATTGATTCCGGCGTGGACAGGGATGACATCTTGGCTTCCATGAAGAATATTCATAGGGCTGCAGATTTTTTGGCAGAGTCTTCCCGCCATCAGTTAAGAATTTCAGCCAAATCGATGGCGTTGTCCACTGCGGCCCGTAGACCCCTGTGGCTAAAGCCTTGGCGTGCAGACTTCGCATCCAAAGCTGCTCTCTGCGCGCTCCCCTTTGAGCCAGGAAGAGTGTTTGGCCAAGGCTTGGATACCATCATAGAGGGATTAGCAGAAGGTAAGGGGAAGTCCTTACCTCAAGCATCCAGGGGCAGACGTGCCCCCTCTAGAGGCAGAGGTTCTGTCTCTAATTATAGACGCCCGGCTCAGCAAAGGCGTTCCAGATATCGTCCTAGGGGAACTGGACGAGGCGCTTCCAGGGAAGACACCAAGAGGAAGCCGGAGTTTTGACGCGGGGCAGCTCCCTGTGGCCCCCCTTCCTGTGGGAGGACGTCTTTCGGCTTTCTTCAGAACTTGGGTCACCCATATTCAAGATCCATGGGTGTTAAGAATTATACAGCACGGGTATCTTATCGATTTCCACCTTCCACCTCCAGATCGGTTTGTTGTCACCAGAACCCTTCCACCTTCTCAACAGGCCAGTCTAGAGGCCTTGGTCGCCGAGTATGTTATCAAAGGCGCCCTAGAGAAGGTCCCAGCCTCAGATCTCGGTCAGGGAGTTTACTCCCCCGTCTTTCTGGTCCCCAAAGTCACCGGGGGCTGGAGAATGATAATAGACCTGAGGTACCTCAATCGCTTTATCAGGAAGAGGTCATTCCGTATGGAAACCGTGGATTCCGTGACTGCTTTTCTCCAGCCAGGAGACGTGATGGTTACCCTCGACCTGAAGGACGCCTACCTTCATGTCCCTATTGCTCACTCCCACAGGAAATTCCTCAGGATTGCCGTTTCTATGGCCGGCCACAGGGAGCACTTTCAATTTACAGCTCTGCCGTTCGGCATCACATCCGCCCCCCTGGTATTTACCAAGGTGATCGCTCCGGTCGCTGCGGCCCTCAGACTGCAGGGTCTCTTCATCGTTCCTTACCTAGACGACTGGCTACTGAAAGCTCAGTCTCCTGCTGCTCTCCTCCAGCAGCTCAACCTTGCCATCAGCTTCCTACAAGAGTTAGGATGGATCATCAACTGGGAGAAGTCCGAAATCGTTCCATCCACACGGAGGAAATTCCTCGGGTTCATAGTGGATTCAGAAGCGATGCAGATCTTCCTCTCCAGCCCAAGGAAGGAAAGGATCCAGGCCGGTGCACGTTTTCTATTGCACACCCGGCGGGTAACTATCCGCACCGCCATGAGAGTCCTCGGCCTAATGTCATCCTCGGCCAGAGCAGTCCCTTGGGCTTTATGGCATTTGCGTCCCCTGCAGATGGAAGTGTTGACAACCTGGAACAGGTCTCCACGGGGACTGCACAAGAAGATCTGCCTTTCTCCCGCTACCCGTCTTTCCCTCAGATGGTGGATACACCTGAAAGACGGAAGGTCCACGGTCCCGACATTGTGGACCCTGTTGACAACAGATGCATCCCAGTGGGGATGGGGAGCCCATTGCCAGGACAAGACTGTACAAGGACGATGGAGATGTCCGGAGCTGGGATCTTCCAATCTCAAGGAACTCAGAGCTGTGTACTTGGCCCTAGTACACTTTGCCCCGGAGTTGAAAGGCAAGTCTGTCAAGATCAGGTCAGACAACATGACGGTGGTAGTCTACATAAACAAACAAGGGGGCACCAGGTCACCAACCTTACTGAGAGAGACGAATCTCATATTCACCTGGGCAGAGAAGAATCTAGCCCAGTTATCCGCTGTTCACATAAAGGGCTCCCTGAACATAGTAGCGGATCGTCTGAGTCGGGGTATTACCGTATCAGGAGAATGGTCTCTCAATCCAGACGTATTCCAACAGATCGTCCAGAGATGGGGTCTCCCGGAGGTCGATCTTATGGCTACCCGACTCAATGCCAAGGTAGGGACCTTCTGCTCTCTATACCAGGAGGACAATCCCTTGGCAGTGGATGCCCTGTCCATCCCATGGAGGTTCAGGCTGTTTTACATTTTCCCTCCAATTCCAATCATACCGAAGGTATTGATCAAAATAAGACAGGACCAAGCCTCGGGAATAGCCATAATCCCGTTCTGGCCAAAAAGGGCTTGGTTTGCTCAGCTCATACAAATGAGTCAGGGCATATATTGGAGGCTTCCCCCTCTCCCAGACCTGGTAACCCAAGGAGAGCTGAGATGCCAGGATCTGAGGAGGCTCAACCTGACAGCCTGGAGGTTGACCAGTCCCTATTGAGGAATAGAGGACTGTCACAAGCCGTCTTGAAGACCCTATCCAGCGCCAGAGCGGATTCGACTAACAGGAATTACCGTCGAATTGGTAACATCTTTAATGCCTGGTGTCTGCAGCATCAAGTGGACTCCACTGATCCCCCGACAGAGGCGATCCTGGACTTCCTTCAAGACGGACTAGACAGAGGTCTTGCTGCGGCCACACTCAAAGTACACGTAGCGGCCCTGTCCGCCTATCTGGGGAGGTGTTTGTCTCAGGATCCTTTAGTGAGCACCTTTATTAAAGGAGCAACTAGGCTGAGACCGATGGTGAACACCCCTGTCCACCAATGGGACCTTATTCCGGTCCTGAACGCTCTTTGTGACCAACCATTCGAACCCCTGGAGGAAGTCTCCCTTAAGTTACTGACCGGCAAAATGGCACTGCTATTGGCAGTTACGACTGCCAAAAGAGTTAGTGAACTACAGGCCTTATCTGCTGAAGAGCCATATACTATTTTTTTCTCGGATCATGTGCAGCTTAGGTTCCTCCCAGGGTTTCGTCCCAAGATTCCATCCGCTGCAAATAGGTACCAAACAATTTCCCTTTCAGTATTTTGTCCTTTCCCCTCTTCACCTGAAGAGGAAAGATGGCACAAGCTGGATGTAGTCAGATGCCTGCGAATTTACCTGCAGCGCACTCGCCCTTTTAGGCAGGCCGAAAACCTGTTAATCAGTTATACGGGGAAGAATAAGGGCACCAAAGCCGCCAAGGCTACGATATCCCGCTGGGTTTCCGAAACTATAAAGGTCGCCTACACCGCCCAAGGGCTTCCGGCCCCATCTTTTCTTCATGCCCACTCAACCAGGGCAGTGTCCACCTCTCGGGCAGAGAGGAGTGCGCTGTCCTTAGATCAAATATGTGCAGCTGCCTCCTGGGCATCTGAGTCCACGTTCATTCGGCATTACCGCCTGAAGGACCGGGTAGCTGATTCCTCTGCCTTTGCCCAGACCATTTTGAGCTCGGTCATGGAATAATCCCGCCCATCTTGGGGCCTACTTGCTATATCCCCACATTGTGCCGCTGGTACGGACGACAGGGAACAAGTGATTATGAAGATAATCTTGTTTCCCTTAGTCCTAACAGCGGCACAAGATTTCCCACCCTGGGAATCATATCTTATGTACAAAATTGTATGTAGTGTTATGGAGGTACTTTTGTATTTACACGCAGAGGGGAGGTTCTTGTGCCCTCTTATAGGGCCAGCCACGCATTTTGATTGGCTAATTAAAAATCCGCCTGTCCTACCAGCACACAGGGGCAGAAATACCCCACATTGTGCTGCTGTTAGGACTAAGGGAAACAAGATTATCTTCATAATCACTTGTTCTATGCTAAGTGAATGAGGGCGTTTCAATATGCTTTGCACACCAGTTTTCTGACTTAAGCAAAAAATTTTAACTTTTATATCTTTTAAACCACCCTCGCTATTTTCCTAAAAGGGAATGTGACATGTGTGGGGCCATTGGGATTTGTGATAATTTAGGCCGGGGCTAATAGTTCCTATCGTAAAGAAGGCTTGTTGTCTGTAGGGATTAAACCTTTTTATTTACTCTCTATACAGAGGGAGTGGAATTTTATATGGAATAGCTTTTCCCCATATTTTTTATATGGAACATTTATATAATTATAGTTCAGAAGTAAATTTTCAAGAAGATTTCAAACGTCTATCTTTTAGGAACCAATGTCATTCTGAAGTAACTTTGGGAGCTTTATATAAGTCAAAAACCTCAAAAAGGATTGCAATTTAGAGACTGCGTTTTGGAACTTTATTACCTTTTTAGGTATTCCATAGAAATTAAAGCAAATTTTCCTTTTTAAGGCCAGGCTTCATGTTGCAAAATATTTCTGCTTTTTACAATATCTTCAAAGTGGGTGGGATTCTGCCTAATCCCATCCCCATCATGCAGGTCAATTATACCTACAGAAACTCTGGCATTTTCTGTATAAGTATAATGGAGGCTGAAACTCTTCAGAGGAAAACTCTGCAGACTTTCTGTGAAAAACGCTGTGTTTGTTAGGTACAGCTCGCTATGTGGGGCCTTAGCCTAACCAATTTTTTGGTTGTGCTCCTTTCTTATTATATACTAGTCTCTGCCCGCTAATTGGTCTGCACGATGTTGGCATTGATGATCCGCCTATATTCAGCAAGTTGCTGCCGTTGATGGTTTGCCTGCTCTGGCATTTCAGCAGCTCTAAAGCTGTCCTGCTGCTGACCTTGTTCCTCACACCGTGCCTGTGATTGTTCCAGCATCTCACTGGGACGCCACATAATAAGCATGCTGATGATGATCCGCCTGCTCCAGCGTTTCGACAGCTGTCAAGGTGGCCTGCTGCTGAACTCGTTCCTCGCGCTGTGCCCGTGATTGTTGCGGTATCTCAGCAGCTCGCTGGTACGCCATATAATGAGCGTGTTGTTGGTGTTGATGATCCGCATACTCCGACGTTTTGGCAGCTCTCAAGCTGTCCTGCTGCTGAACTTGTTTCTTACACTGTGCCTGTTCTGGTATCTCAGCAGCTCGCTGGGACACCATATAATGAGCATGTTGTTGGAGTTGATGATCCCCCTCAGCTCCGATTGAGGAGAACTCTGTGACTTCTGGCTTCCTTCATAACTTTCGCTGTTTGCGACAAATTATATTTTCTTTTTCCAGGCATGTTGAAAATTGGCAAAATGACAATTTGGATCAAAGGTGTTTGCCCATGTCAGTTTTTCAGCAGTGCCTGGAGCAGATCAGATAATATGCAAATGCATGAACACTGAGGGTTAGCTGTGTTTAGAGATAACAGCCCTGGCTTTCTCAGAAGCATAGATAAGAGCAGTGTAATATAGTATGTGAACAAAAATTAATAACAGTCGTGAAGCCATGTCATTTACCGGGATAAAAAGTAGCCTATGTTTTAATCGAGGTTACACTCTGTGCCAAATTTCATCCAAATCCGTTCAGCCATTTTTGCGTGATTTAGGAACAAACACACAAACATCCAAACTTTCACATTTATAATATTAGTAGGATTTATAATATTAGTAGGATAGGATTGGATTGTTTATACATTGCTCAAAAAAATAAAGAGAACACTCAAATAGCACATCCTAGATCTGAATGAATGAAATATTCTCATTGAATATTTTGTTCTGTACAAAGTTGAATGTGATAACAAAATCACACAAAAATCATCAATGGAAATCAAATGTATTAACCAATGGAGGCCTGGATTTGGAGTCACCCCAAAATTAAAGTGGAAAAACACACTACAGGCTAATCCAACTTTGATGTAATGTCCTTAAAACATGTCAAAATGAGGCTCAGTAGTGTGTGTGGCCTCCACGTGCCTGTATGACCTCCCTACAATGCCTGGGCATGCTCCTGATGAGATTGCGGATGGTGTCCTGAGGGATCTCCTCCCAGACCTGGACTAAAGCATCTGCCAACTCCTGGACAGTCTGTGGTGCAACGTGATGTTGGTGGATGGAGCGCGACATGATGTCCCAGATGTGCTTAATCACATTCAGGTCTGGGGAACGGGCGGGCCAGTCCATAGCTTCAATGTCTTCATCTTGCAGGAACTGCTGACACACTCCAGCCACATGAGGTCTGGCATTGTCCTGCATTAGGAGGAACCCAGGGCCAACTGCACCAGCATATGGTCTTATAAGGGGTCTGAGGATCTCATCTCAGTACCTAATGGCAGTCAGGCTACCTCTGGCGACCACATGGAGGGCTATGCGGCCCTCCAAAGAAATGCCACCCCACACCATTACTGACCCACTGCCAAACCAGTCATGCTGAAGGATGTTGCAGGCAGCAGATCGCTCTCTCCGGCGTCTCCAGACTCTTGTCACATGTGCTCAGTGTGAACCTGCTCTCATCTGTGAAGAGCACAGGGCGCCAGTGTCAAAGTTGCCAATCCTGGTGTTCTGTGG